>NC_091435.1:58819752-59151797 GCF_964237555.1 Oryctolagus cuniculus | reverse complement strand
ATTAGAGCTATAATTATTTTATAAACTACAGAATAGTTAATTTATCTGACTAAAAAAGTATAACTAAACATCCAGAGTTTAATTAGTAGCCAAATTGGGGTTTTCCAAATATAAGAGAGAAGCAGGTGCTTTATTATTAAATGTGGTGCACCTATATGTTTTATTCTGTTGCTGCACCTAAATATCCTTAAAATTTTTAGGGATGGTAATCTATAAACATTTAAATTTTAAATGTATTTTGTAGTGAAGCCATACATTCCAGTTTTACAACAGTAAAAGTAAAGTGTTTAATTTCCTTTTTATTTGACTTAAAATTTGGGTCAACTAATGAAAATTGATCATCTAATGTTTGTCCTATTTCTACCTTATAAACTAGCTAGAGGAATATTCATGGCATTTTTTTCACCACTGTCTACTGTTTGTGTAATATTTTCTTTACTTTATTGTGAGATGCATATACTTTCCTTACCTTTGTTAAGAGGCATGGAGAGGCATATCAAAACTACATGGAGTTATGTAAGTTAAAATACATTGACTTCAATAAAATTTTAATGTATTTATTAAATTTTCACTTATATTAAGGCTTTTAATATCACATCGAAACACCTTTCGCACAAAGTTATCTGTAACACCTTTGCACACATGCCTTTTAAGGTCATGTCTTTCCTAACCAAGATATAAAATTAATATTTTCCAGTGATGAGACTCTAGTATTGTAAAGTTGAAGTGCAGTTTGGTATTCATTAGTACTGAAAACCTAGAGTCAGTTTTAAACTAGATAAAACATGTTTTTCTCTTCTTAATTAAAATTTTGTTTTTTTTTTTTTAGTTTTCTATTTCCTATTTTATATTGTAGAATATATAACAGCATTCTACTCAATTACATTATAATGTCTACATTTCCATTAAATTTATTTCATCATGTAATGTATATTATAATGGGATCACATCAGGTCTGTATAGTGTTCTCAGATTATATACAAGTTTAAATGACAGTGTTTTGATTCCCCAGTTTTGTGAGAATACATCTGAAAATATGGCAACACCCAACCAATAGAAAGCCAAATGTATATTATTCTCAGAGAAGCAGTCTCACTTATGTCAGGTTCACAGAGATAACAGACAATTCCACCCATAATAAACTAGGGTCAGTACTTGGTTATTGCTCATTCACATGAATGAGACAGCCCCTCTGGAAGCCATTTTGGCTTCCTTGCTTCCTTTTGTGTGGACAGAAAAATCTAATTTAGGACCTAGAAGTAAATGAGTCCTTGTCATTTTATTTCCTGATTCATCATCTTATATTAGATAGACTTGGAGTTATATTCAAAATGATATTATGTAACCCAATGAAGCACAGCATAACCTGTCATATTCTAGTATAATAAGATGTGATGTATTGGAAATCATTTAAAGCAATCACTTCATTTCAAGTTGGGTACCTACTATTGATTCATGTGGATTCTATTCCTGAATTAACTTTGGAAGGATTGAAACAATGTTATTAGGATGACAACGCCTCTCAAATCTGTAAGCTTACTAATTTATTTTCTTGGGTTTGCTACAACTTTATTATTTTCTTAAATGAACACAAACACCTACTTTAATAGAAATATTTTGCACACATTCTTTCATGTTACCTTACTTATCTACTGTTCATCCTTCTTATTTATTTTTTTCTGTGTAAATTTGAATAGTACCTGGCAAGAAATAGGTGAAACCAAAAAAAAATGGATGCTACCTATATAAATATTACTTCAGAATAAATATTTTTAATGATTATAATCTCACTGAACTCAGATTGCATGAGGAAGCATATTATAGCCCAGTAACAGCTAACTTATGGTAAAATAATGAATCCCTTTAAAAAAAAAAAGGATGTAGTCCATACAATTCTGCTGATGAAATTTAAGTGAAGGTACTCGTTATAACCAATTTAGTATTATATTTTACTCTTAAAAATTCTAGGCCGGCGCCGCGGCTCACTAGGCTAATCCTCCACCTGCGGCACCGGCACACCGGGTTGTAGTCCTGGTCAGGGTACCGGATTCTGTCCCAGTTGCCCCTCTTCCAGGTCAGCTCTCTGCTGTGGCCAGGGAGTGCAGTGGAGGATGGCCCAAGTGCTTGGGCCCTGCACCCCATGGGAGACCAGGAGAAGCACCTGGCTCCTGGCTTCGGATCAGTGTGGTGCGCCGGCCGCAGCACGCCGGCCGTGGCAGCCATTGGAGGGTGAACCAATGGCAAAGGAAGACCTTTCTCTCTGTCTCTCTCTCACTGTCCACTCGGCCTGTCAAAAAAAATTCTATTAAAATCTATTGAAAAGCTATTAAACTTTTGACTGTATGAATAAACCTTAGCCATTTTAGAACTGATATTCCCCATGTGTAATAAAAGTGCATGAAAGTGTTAAAAGGATAATGACGCCCTTCCAAAGATTACTTTTATCTAGATTTTAGTTTTTACTTATTTTGTTTCTTGTTGCTTAATTTATCTTTTTTCCTCGTGGAGGGAAAAGGCAGCTGAAAAACCTTTATTTATGACATACTTCCAGATAGGGACACGTGCTTCCTGAATTTTTGGAACTAACCCTGACAAGTGGGGAGTTTGTGTCAATTAAATGTAGTTGCTCTAAGTTATGTTTCTTTGAGGTCTTCAAAGACTTAGTTGGATGTTGAATAATCATGAAGCCTGGAATATCACTCTGTCTAGTAGGAGTATTTAGTTAGATTTGAAAGCATCTTATTTTATCAGAAACAGAAACACAAGACTATGGGGATTTTATACATTGTCCCTTATCTAATAAAATGAGATATGATCAGAGATTGTTTTAGCCCATCCTAAATTCTCTTTAACATAAACTACTTAACGGGGCCACTATTGGTCTTTTAGCAGGAACAGCAGGTGTTGTCTCAAAGAATAACATGAAGGGCTGGAAATCTTATACAGAGAATTAAGCTTGTTGCCCAGATGCTGGTATCTCATATTGGAGTGCCAGTTTGAGTCCTGGCTACACCACTTCCAATCCAGCTTCCTATGAATGCACATGGAAGGAAGAGGAAAACAGCCCAAGTGTTTGGGCCCTTGACACTCACGTGAGAGACCAAAATGGAATTCCTGGCTCCTAGTTTCCACATGGCCTATATCTGGTTGTTTTGGTCATTTGAGTAGTGAAACAGTGGATGAAAGAAATTCAACCTCTAAAAATACAATCAATTTTAACAGAGATGGGAGGTCTTATACCTTGATCCAGTGATTGTTTTTCAAGGCTGTTCAATAGAATAATTTTATTCTAGGTTAATTTTTTAAGTTGATTTAAGGAGAATTAGTAAACATAACCCTAATACTTGTGTTTTTCAATGAGAAAATTCTGTAATCATTTTAGAAATTTCCATGCAATTAGAGCACACTTTGAAGGTACCCTTTTTGTGATTATTTGTTTACTAAACAACATTTGAATTTCCCTTCAATTTTAAGTGTAACACCTTTTTGTTATACTTTACTTGAATGATACTGTATAGAAATGAAAACATTTTTGTCAACATAGGACTGAAAATTACAAATATTCAATGTTTGGTTGTATTTTGATAATGAAAATGATGTGCTACCTAATAGAAGTTGACATGACTTTGCAATCTCATCAACAAAGGAGGGCCAGAGTTCAGTAGGCGGGTCACTTTCACAGATAGGGTATCAAACAAGGGTTTATTCCCTCTACAAACCAGGGGAAATATCAGTCCTACTTTTAAATTACTTGGAGATGTTTAAGCAGTTCCCTTTTGGTAAGTTTCCCTACATTCATTGTACTTTTTTGGTTTTCTAATTCATACTCTCCTTATTAAACCTTAACAACTTGTTGCATTCTTGCACCCTTAAAATGTGAGATTTGAAGGCTTTATAAAATATCTGTAGCTTTATAATAGACAAAATTATATCAACTGTGTTACTTTTGAAGTATTTATGTCTTTCTTAAAATTTGTGTTAATATTATATTTGTATTTTTGAGATGATCCAGCAATACTTTTCAAATGCTTAGAAGAAAACATAGTTTCCCTATGGTTTGCAAGAATGCTTTAAACATCTGAGCAAACTTCTGAAGTGTGGTTAGCAAGAGAAAAGTTTGCAGCCTGCAATTTACTAGAAATATTTCAAAATAAGTTATCTGAGCATTTGTATTTCTTATATCCAAGTTATTATTATGGATTTCATCTTATATAATCTTCTTTTGATTTTAATATCTTACTATGATATGGAGGCATCCAGCACCTTATGATACCTAATTTGTAATTTCCCATATCATCTCATTAAAATACTTAAGATAACACAAATAGAATAAGATATTCAACTGCTCAGGGATATATTGGGCAATTATATGCAGAAACCATCAAAAAGTTTTATTCAGTAAAATTGGAGTTGTGGGTTCATGCAACAGACAAGTGACAGAAATAAAGCATATTTTGTAGAAAATTTTCTCTTCCCACTTTGATATATCATCATTATATCCAAGGGGTGGTAACATCCAGCATAAATGAGGTGAAGATTTTCATTAATATTCACAATTAATTTCCAAAGTGTTAACATTTTCCACCCTTCACTGTAATCCATGATTGCCTCTCTCTTACAGGTATATAAGTGTTCATCTTCAATGTGCTATCTAGTTGAGTAATGAGTAAAATTACATATTTGGGAAATTCCACAAAGGTTAATTGCTGTTAGATTACCTGGGGGCAAATTATTTAGCCCCACATTCATTCTGTAATACTTGTATATTAAAATGCCAAGTGCTAGCTGATTCCAGTTGTGTGCCTTATAATCTCATGCAAACAAAGAATCTGATAAATCTTCACATCCAGTCAAGTTCCGTGATTTTTATAAAACAGGAAACTTGTATCTGTTGGCCACTTGAATACACTGTTGGTGAGAATGTAAAGTAGTGCAACCACTAGGGAAGACAGTGTAGAGATTCCTCAGATATCTCAAAAGAGATCTACCATATGACCCAGTCATTTCACTCTTGGGAAGTACCCAAATGAAATTAAATCAGCATATGAAAGAGATTTCTGTGCCACCATGTTTATTGCAATTCAATTCACAATAGCCAAGGTGTGGAATCAACCCAAATGTCCATCAGCTGATTACTGGATAAAGAAAATAGTATATATACACTATGGAATACTACTCAACCATGAAAAAGAAGGAAATCCTCTATTTTAGAACAAAATGGATGCAACTGGAAACCATTATGCATAGTGATAAGCCAGTCCAAAGACAACAAATAACATGTTTTCCTTGATCTGTGATAACTAACAGAGTACAAATAATGTAATGTTTATAAGCAAAATTGGCATTTGAGATTTGATTATTGTTTATAGCCCTTGTTTATAATGTTGAAGAACATTAGTTTTTTTTTTTTTCTTCACCATTTGTTGAATTCTCTCTTAGTGGAGGGTTATCTTTATGATTATAAAATAAGCTGAAATTATGTCATTGTAAAAATTAAAGGAAAAATTAAAAGAAAGGAAGACGGAGGGTGGGTGAGAGGGCAGGAGGGAGAGTAGGGTGAGAAGTATCACTATGTTCCTAAATCTGTATATATTAAATACATGAAATTTATTCACTTTATATAAATAAAAATTTTTTAAAAGAATCTTGGTTAAGAGTGTGCATAAGAATGAGCTCTCCAGTTGAAGATCTCAGAGAATTTAAATTTCTTAAAATATTGAAGAAATACCAAAGAAAATTCAACTTCATTGTTTAGGAACAAATTCTGGATAAATCTAATCTCATATAAGTGATACAAATTCTCATAAAATATCACTAGCTTTAAATAGAATTATTTTTGTACGAAGAGTTTGTTTTTAAAAGTGTATTATACAGAAATTAGCAGTCATTTTTAAATGGACATTTTGTACAAAACAAAAATAAAACATGCATTGGATCTCTTGTTTGAGGTTGAGCAACTATGGTAGTCTAAACCTCTGTATGGGTGTTCTAGAATCCTATCCACATCCCCTTTAAGGGGGATTGTGTTCATACCTTGGCTTGGCTTCCAGGAATATTCCCTACTGAGAGCTCATATCTGAGTCTCTCCTCAAAGAATTTGCTTTTGTAAAGGATTTACTACATCCCAAGTGGCAGTCATATCCAAAATTAATCTATGCAAGGACAAAAAGACTCCTCCATTTGCCTACATTACAACAAATCTGCAGAAATCCTCAAGTTCCGAGTCCTCTATGTGTCATACCCCATCTTTGTCTTGATTATGGAGCCCTGCAACTCCAACCTTGCCCTACTCTGTTTCCCTCACTTCCTTATAGATATTTCTGAGTGCATTGTGCATTAAGCTCCATGAATACAGATCCCTTTCCTTTCACAATCTGTTTCCCTGGGAACCAGATCTGTGACCATTGATGCCAGAAGTAGCCTGAGGAAGCATGCAGTAAAATGCTTTTTTTTTTTTGGAGTTAGAATATCACCTAATCCCCTGCCACCATAGCAATATGATTATTAGAAGCTTGAAAGGTGATAGTTAGATTGCTACGCTGGTGAAAGTGAAAGTGCCTTGGAGGAAAAAATTATCAGGCCTAAGAAATATAGGGAGAAAGTTGTTCTAAAGACTGCAGAATTAGTTGGTTGTTGCTAGGGGCAATAGATGCTTTAATAACAGAGAATAAAAGACCAAAAGTGATTACTGAGCAATTAAAGGCTAAGTGTGAAAGCCAGAGAGGGATTTCGTGGCAGTGTGTGTGTGTGTGTGTGTGTGTGAAAGAGAGAGAGAGAGAGAGAATGAATGAACCTCATTTCCGCCAAGTAGAAGGCAGAAAAGAGGACCTCAAAGACTAAGACTTCATCATATGGGAAACATATCTTCAGTTTGCTAAATTACCAAGATAGAAGTCACATACAACTAGAAGAATTGGATCCTGCAATATGTTCCAGTATCTCAAACAATAACTTTCCTTCTATCTTCTTAGCTCCAAGCTATAATCCACTCCTTATAGCCAGCTCCCATCCTTGCACACTCTTAAAGATGATGATGGTCATTTTTGGTTTTGTTTTGCTACAGTGTCTTGGCTTTCCATGCCTGCAATACTTTCATGGGCTTTTTAGCCAGATCCAAATGCCTTAAGGGCTGATTCTGAGGCCAGAGTGCTGTTTAGGACATCTGCCATTCTATGAGTCTGCTGGGTATCTGCTTCCCATGTTGGATTGTTCTCTCCCTTTTTGATTCTATCAGATAGTATTAGCAGACACTAGTCTTGTTTGTGTGATCCCTTTGACTCTTAGACCTATCAGTGTGATCAATTGTGAACTGAAATTGATCACTTTGACTAGTGAGATGGCATTGGTACATGCCACCTTCATGGGATTGAATTGGAATCCCCTGGCACATTTCTAATTCTACCATTAAGGGCAAGTGCAGTTGAGCATGTGCCAAACTGTACATCTCCTCTTTTTCTCACTCTTATATTTAACAGGTATCACTTTTCAGTTAAATTTAAACACCTAAGAATAATTGTGTGTTAATTACAGAGTTCAACCAATGGTAGAAAGTAGAACAAAAACATACTAAAAGGAATGGGCCATCAAAGAAAGAGGTACCTCTCTCTGAACGGAGGCGAGAACTTCCACTTTGACTGTGGCTTTGTCTAAATAAGTTCGGAGTTGGCAAACTCAAGAGGCTTCCATAGCCTTGGCAGCTCATGACTTGAGCCTCGGGTGATTACTGACGTCATAAACAAGAATGTCAATTGTTAAATCAACAACAGGAGTCACTGTGTACTTAGTTCCCATGTAGGATCTCTGTCCTTAATGTGTTGTACTATGTGGATTAACAGTATAACTGGTACTCAAACAGTACTTTATACTTTGTGTTTCTGTGTGGGTGCAAACTTTTGAAACCTTTATTTAGTATATACTAAATTGATCTTCTGTATATAAAGATAATTGAAAATGAATCTTGATGAAGAATGGGATGGGAGAGGGAGTGGGAGATGGGATGGAGGCGGGTGGAAGTGTGGTTACCGGGAGTAAAAGCCGCTATAATCCAAAGGTTGTACTTTGGAAATTTATATTTATTAAATAAAAGCTTTTAAAAAAACACAAAAAAGATGATGATGAACACAATCTCATATATGAGGGATACTTTATACATTAGAACATCTCTCAGTGTTCAAAACTGATGTATTAACAGTGTAACTACTAGAAATGACACCTCTGTCAGGATACCTTTTGGAAACTTACAGTAACAGGAACAAAATGATTCATTCTAAGTGAAGTAAAAATATCAATACCTCATTTCCAAACATTAGAAGAGTCAAAATGTTTAGAGAAGTGGGCCTGAAGTCAAAGTAACTTTGTACAGTGTCTTAAAACTCAGCAGGTACCCTCCTCCTCAGGAGGTTGTTAAATGCTTCATATTGGAAATCTCTGAAATGAGTATTTATGGAGTTCTTAGAGACATTCTCCCTGCACACACACACACACACACACATACACAGACACACCGTGAAAACAATGCCAGAGGTAGGTTCTTACAACTACCAGCAGCAGATGGAAAATGTTCACTAGCCTTAAAGCTAAAGGGGGCCGGCACTGTGGCTCAATAGGCTAATCTTCCACCTTGTGGCGCCGGCACACCGGATTCTAGTCCCGGTCGGGGCGCCGGATTCTGTCCTGGTTGCCCCTCTTCCAGGCCAGCTCTCTGCTGTGGCCAGGGAGTGCAGTGGAGGATGGCCCAGGTCCTTGGGCCCTGCACCCCATGGGAGACCAGGAGGAGGAGCACCTGGCTCCTGCCTTCGGATCAGTGCGGTGCGCCGGCCGCAGTGCGCCAGCCGTGGCGGCCATTGGAGAGTGAACCAATGGCAAAAGGAAGACCTTTCTCTCTGTCTCTCTCACTCTCCACTCTGCATGTAAAAAAAAAAAAAAAAAAAAAAGCTAAAGGGTCTTTCATAAATTTGGAGGAAGGAATATGTGTCTAATTTACAATTAATATATATATTGGCTATAATAAGAATAATTAAAAGAACTGAGCTCTTTTGGGATAGGAAAGCAGTCCATAAGGAGAAGTAATTGATTCTTCTAAATTGGTTGGGGTAACAGTCCAAAAGCTTATACATAAATGGGCAGCACTGACCTGGATGGTGGGCCATGATGAGATTTACCCCAAGGTTTCAACATACTTTCTAGAATGTGACAGTCTTATTGTTGGTTTTGCCTATAGCTCTTTTTTAAAAAGTTCATTTACTTATTTGAGGGGCAGAGTTACAGTCAGAGTGAAGGAGAGACAGAGGGAAAGGTCTTCCATCCACTGACTCACTCCCTAAATGGCTCTAGCAGCTGGAGCCTGGCCCACTTGAAGCCAGGAGCCAGGAGCTTCTTCTGGGTCTCTCACATTGTTGCAGGGGCCCAAGAACTTGGGCCATCTTCCACTGCTTTCCCAGGCTGTAAGTGGAGGGCTGGATCAGAAGAGGAGCAGTAGGGACACAAACCAGCGCCCACATGGGAAGCCTGTGCCACAGGTGGAGGCTTAGCTTATTAAGCCACAGCACCAGCTCCTCAATTACAGCTCTTAAGTGGTTAACCTCCATTATCTATTTCCTCTTTTACCCTCTGTCTTTGTAATCAAATTTAGCATATTTCTGTGTTTTTTCTTTTATCAAAGTAACTTAGTACTCAAGTCTAGAAAAATGACTCATCTAGCTGCTATCAGTCAGCTCTGTTGTCAGTCACTGCTATGGCCTCCCACTCACTTGTTACTGATCTATTTGCTGTCACTTTTGTTAAGTCCATTTTTCTAACGGCAGACTGATGCCAAGTCCTTCCTAATATCATCCCTCCAGGATATCAAACACATATGGGTGGAGATTTGATTGTTTTGACTTCCATCAGTTTTTGGAAAGGGAGTTATTCTTGACTGAAATGTGTCCATAGTGAAGTATGGTTTTTCCTGTTGTACTAACAGAGCCTTCTACTAATCTCTATTTGTGGATGTAGAAAGTGTTTGATCCAAAAATACAGAACCACGATAACATGGCATAAATTCAGGTCTTTACAGCAAAGAATAGTAGTAGTGGTCACACAACTATGATAGCTCATTATCTGGCACTATAAAGTGCTGCATAAATGGGGCCGGCATTATGGTACAGTGTATTAAGCCACTGCCTGAGATGGCAACATTCTATATGGATGCTGATTTGAGTCCTGGCTGCTGCACATCCAATCTAGCTCCCTGCTAATGCACCTGTGAGGCCTGCAGAAGATGGCCCAAATGCTTGTGTCCCTGACACTCATGTGGGAGACCTGGATGAAGTTCAGGTTCCTGGCTTTGGCCTGGCCCAGTTCCAGCCATTGAAGCCATTTGTGGGAGTGAACAAGCAAATGGAAGACCTCTTTCTCTCTGTGACTTCAACTTTCAAATAAATAAATACATTTTAAGGACCACATTACTCAAATGCTGCTTGGCTGACAAAACATTGAAATGGCCTGTAGAAAGAATAAAGTAGAAACACAGGGAATCTCTTAGCACTATCTAAAGGTTGATGAAAAATGATCAAATGAAGTAACTGGAATATGGGAAGTGCACAGTATCCATTGCTTCACACTGTCTCCAGTATGTGGGGTTGAGACGTCATCAAGTAAGCCATCTAGACATTCAGAAGTTCCAGCTGAACATGAAGGCAAACCAGAATGAATTTTTGAATCCGCGATTGATGAACAGCAGATGAATATCTAATTTCAACTGTATTATGGAAATTTAGTTTGTTCTACCTACTTCTTTTTGCAAGCTTCATCAGAAAAAGATATAAATCAAAGTTTTGAAACAGTTGTGCCAAGATAAGATATAAAGTCGTATGCAAAGGAAATTGATCCAATTATTGCAATGAATAGGTTGACTGAAGCTGGAGCCACCACACAGATCACTGCCTCCAGGACTGAGACACTCACTCCACGCTGCTGGAAATGATGGCGTCTGATGCTGCACAGGCATCCCTCCTCAGGAACTGCTGTTTATTGATGAGATTTTCCTTTAAGTGGGAAAATCTCACCTACTCCAAGGTCATGAACCACCCCTAACTGGTCCATGTGGTGATTTGGATAGTTCTCATAATTAAAAAAAAAAAAAAAGAAAAAGAAATTTAGAAACTCACTCCTCCACAAAGTTTGGAAATAGTAACATTTTCTCTCAGGGACATGGAACTATTCTGAGCATGTTTTCACACTGTGATGTTTATCTTTATGTGCCAGCTTGAGGGAGCCATGGATATTCACATATTTGTTCAAACATTATTCTGGCTGTGTCCAAGGGTGCTTTTCGATGAGATTAACATTTGAATTGGTAGACTGAGTAAAGCTGATTATCATCCATAATATGAATGACCTTCAATCAATCAATTGAAGACCTAAATAGAATACAAAAGCTGATCATCTCTCTGTGTTCATTTGTCCTCAAATTGGAACATAGTTTGCCTTTTGATTTTGGACTGAAACTGGGACTGAATTGATACCCTTGGCCATCTTGGCTCGAGGCCATCAGGCTCAGACTGAAACTAGGCCATCATCGCTCCTGATTTACCAGCTTGTCAGTTGTGGATCTTCAGATTTCTCAACCCCCTGACCACTTGAGTCAGTTTATTATAAGAAATTTCTCTCTTCCACACAAAATTTTATTTTACAGAAATTATAGGATTTATATTATAAACTTCATGGAGTCTTATAAAATAAATGTAATATAATGTAAAAATTATAATGTAATTTTATATTGTACTAAAGGAATTTATATATATTTCAGATATAACATGATGTACTGTATATAATCCATAGTATTTTTGTACATATTTATATATATTTATACTGTATATACATATATATGCACCACAGATATGAAAATATATATATATATCATATTCATTTTATTTCTGTGGAGAACCCAGACTAGCACGTACCACATTTGTTATTACATGCTCATTCAGCTTATTTGGAAATACACATTAACTACTTAGAAAGAATTAATTCTAAGTGCCAGAAGAATGAATGAGTTAGAATCATTGTGCAATATTCAGTTTCTTAATTTATGTTGTGATAACACTCTTTCACAGTGTGAGATCATTCTCTGATCAGTCCTTGCAAGTTATCTTAAGTATCAGTTATTTAATAAGTGTTATAAATCATTCTAGACTTTTGACACACTATACTTGAAACAAGACAATGAAATGTTAGCTCATTTGTTAAATGTTTGTGGAGAATCCCACAGGAGTCCCAAAAGAGTTGCAGACCACTGCTAACCAAAAAAGAAAGAGAAAAAGCAAAACTAAAATGGAGTTACTTAAGCTAAGGCCACTAAGCACCAGGAACTGTCTAGACCTTCTGTCAGAACGGACACAGGTGATGAGGCCTGATAAGGACTAGGACACATTACCTCACAAGAGGCAGCCAACCAGCTGGCTACTGCATTACTTCATCCTCACTACTGCACCACGATTGGTCACACCCTGAAGACCCCTAAAACACCATTGGTCACACCCAAACACCAACATCTGGTTGATGACACCCCGAAAGATGAGCTTGTGATTGGTGACACCCCAGGGCACCTCCACCACCCGCCTACCCCAGAGGGAGGATGAAAAGGCTCTTCATCCCCTCAGGGACCATGGCTCAGTGCAAGTGCAACTCTGCCCAAGTCTCCACTGACTGAAGCTCTGCCTGCCACTCTGCTGGAGCCCAGCTCGCCTGGACGTCCCAGCTGCTGCCAGACCTGACATCCAGCCGGACCAGACCTCTCATCAGGTGACCTCTCCAGCCCTTCACCTCGCTGTCCATCTGGGAACATCCAGCCTGCTGCCCAGAGTGCCAGTCATCCCATGACTCCTGCCTGTGACTGTTCTGAGATCCGTCTCTCCTCGTGGTAACAGAGACTTTGGACTATGGACTTTGGACTTTGACTTTTTCATGACCATGGTATGAACCTTGAGAACGCAACATTCATATTACATACTTAGCCATGAGTGTTTAGATTGGTTATGCTTTTATGCTTTATGCTTTTTACTATTGCTGGATATTTATGGAAATTGCTTTACTCCTAGATGTGTGTTATGACCTATGGACTTTACATGTGTTCATTGAATATAAATTGAGTGGTATTGAGTATTGAATAATAAATTCTATTGAAAAGACTATCATGATTCTGTGTGATGCTCTGACATGTCTCATTAACCTTGGCGAGCTGCTTGACAATGTTCGTGACATGTTTATATTAATTTTCATTTTTTCAAAATGAGTATATCAGTTAGAATTAATGTTTTTTTGGTAAATAAGGGGAAACTACAATTGAACTAGCTTAAGCAAGGAGGAATAGTGTATTACATAGCAACATTTGTCAAAAAGACAATTTTCATTTCACTAATTTTTTTTTAAGATTTTATTTATTTGCTTGAAAGAGTTACACAGAGAGGAGGAGAGGCAGAGAGAGAGAGAGAGAGAGAGAGAGAAAGAGAGAGAGGTCTTCCATCCGTTGGTTCACTCCCCGGTTAGCCACAATGCCTGGAGATGTGCCAATCCGAAGCCGACTGCCAGGAGCCTCCTCTAGGTCTCCTATGTGGGCACAGGGGCCCAATGACTTGGACCATCTTCTACTGCTCTCCCAGGCCACAACAGAGATCTGGATCAGAAGTGAAGCAGCCAGGACTTGAACCGGCGCCCATGTAGGATGTCGGCACCGGAGTCAGCTGCTTTACCCACTCATCCACGGCACCTGCCCTCATTTTACAAAATTGTTGACAAGACCCCAGCATTGTGGCACATGGGCAACACTGGGATCCCATATGTGCACCAGTTTGAGTTCCTGTTGCTCTTCTTCCAATACAGTTCCCTGCAAATGTTCATGGGAAAAGCAATGGAGAATGACCCAGGTACTCGAGTCCTTGCCACCCTTGTGGTCCAGCCCCAGTTCTTAAAGGTCTGCCTCTCAGGCCGGTGCCATGGCACACTAGCTTAATCCTCTGCCTGCAGCGCCAGCATCCCATATGTGTGCCAGTTCTAGTCCCAGTTGTTCCTCTTCCAGCCCAGCTCTTTGCTATGGCCTGGGAAAGCAGTAGAGGATGGCCCGGGTCCTTGGGCCCCTGCAACCACATGGGAGACCAGGAGGAAGCACCTGGCTCCTAGCTCTGGATCGGTGCAGCTCCGGCTGTTGCGGCCATTTGGGGAATGAACCAACAATGGAAGGAAGACCTTTCTCTCTGTCTCTCTCTCTCACTGTCTGTAACTCTACCTGTCAAATATATAAATAAAATCTTTGAAAAAAAAAGTTCTGCCTCTCCTTTTCTGTCCATAAATAAATAAAAAAACATAAAAAATAGTTTAGATACATTCATTGCCACAATAAAACCATAAAATATGCTATTACTGTCTTTTCATTTGTTACCTTTGTATTTTGACCTAGACATTTTCATGGCACAAGTCCACCCATCTCACCCAGACATAGAAATGATCAGGAGAGTAAGTTTTTTCTCACATGCTTTGTGTCTTTATATCAGGGAATTTTTTTTTTCTACAATCCCAATCTGCAAAGGAACACAACCCAGGTCTTACCCAGTGATTAACATTCATCCCTAAATTAGCTATTTACTCTTTTAATACCATTCTGGCCCCTGTCATCATCCTCAAGCAATAAGAGACAAAAAAGATTCTTATTTCATTCAGGGCCAGTGCTGTTGCATAGTGCGTTAAGCCGTGGCCTACAGCGCTGGCAACCTATATGGGCGTCAATTCGAGACCCTGTTGCTCTACTTCCAATTCAGCTCCCTGCTAATGCACCTGGGAAAGCAGTGGAAGAATGCACAATTCTTTGGTCCCCTGTCCTGGTTCCTGTCTTCAAATTGAAACAGTTGTGGCCTTTGTGGCCATCTAGGGAGTGAACCAGTTAATGGAAGGCCTCTTTCTCTCACTGTCTATTTCTCTCTCTCTCTCTCTCTCTCTCTCTCTGCCTCTGCCTCTCTCTGTTACTGTGCCTTTTAAATAAATAAATAAATAAATAATTGTTTATAAATCTTTAAAATAAATAAGTAAATGGCCTTTATAGCAATTTGGGGAGTAAACCAGTGGATGGAAGATATCACTCTAAAATATTTATTCATTTATTTATTTGAAAGGCAGAGTGGCAGAGAGAGAGAGGAGAAAGACAGAATAAGAGCACACTTTTCTTGGCATGCTTCAATGATTATAGGGATAATACCTCATTAGAATGAATAAGTAAAATCTGTCCTGCCTCAAAAGCTGTTGCAAAGATCAAGAAATATCTGTAAATTCCTTGTAAATAATGAAGATATACATGGACATCAAATAGTGATATTGTCTCCTCTCTTACTTTGTAGTTTTCATCATTTATGTCACTTTTTTTTCAAAAGGGAATTGAGGCATTTATGAGAGAATCTATTTACTGCTTAAAATTTCTTCCACATGTCTATATCTTTATTGCTAATTTAAGTAAGGTATCAAGTGTATCTTTTTTTGTCATAGTCATCTACATAATTGTAGTAGTGAAATCTGAGCATTTTTCCTGCTTTGAATGTGAAAGTAGATGATTAAATAAGATGTCAAAATTTTTATTGTTTACAAATTTCTTGTTCCTACAGTAATATTTTATTTTAAAACAACATTTTAATTTTTTGAGACTATTTCTCTGTCTAAAATTATGTCAGAATATAACACACTAATGGTTTAATCATCTTAAATAATTTCTGGAACATAGATAGAATATTTTTAACAATAAGCTAGGATTCTATTTACCATGCCCTTGAAAAGAAATTTTTGGAAATGGGAATCATGATAGTGTATTGATAGTATTGTCATTTAGGACAGTCACTTTGGAAAACAATATGGAGATTCCTCAAAAACCTATAAAATAGAATTGCGTTATTATTCAGCAGTCACACTTCTGAATATACAACCAAAAACTGAGATTAGTGTGTTAAAGAGAGAGTGACTTCTTTGTGTTCACTGCAGCATTATTCACATTGAGCCCAGATATAGAATCTACCTACTTATCCATCAATGAATGGAAGGCTTTTTAAAATGTAATATATAATACACAATGGAATGTTATTCAGCATTAAAAAGCAAGACACCCTGATTTGTGACAACATGAATAAACTTGGAGCACATCTTGCTAAATGAAATAAGCCAGACACAAAGAAACAAATATTAAATTATCTCTGAATGGGATTCTACTTTATGTGGAATGTAAAAGCTGAACTTATAGAAGTAGAGATTACAATGGTAGTTATCAGAGGCTAAGGATGCAAACTTATGCAGGAGGATTAAGTTCTGGTGATAAATTGCACAGGAGGACGCCTATGGTTACTAACAATATATATATATCAAAACAGTTAAAGAGGATTCTAATTTTTCTCACCATACAGTAATGTTTCAGGTGATGGATGTGTTAATTAGCCTAATTTGACCACCCTTTAATTCATCACCACATTGTACCCCACAAATATATGTTTTTATTATTTGTTGATTTAAAATAATATATTGGGGCTGGTGCTGTGACATAGTGCGTAAAGCCACTGTCTGCAGTGCTGGATTCCCATATGGGCACCAGTTCGAGTCCCTACTGCTCCACTTCCAATCCAGCTCCCCACTATGGCCTGGGAAAGCAATAGAAGTTGGCCCAAATCCTTGGGTCCCTACTCCCGAGTAGGAGACCCAGAAGAAGCTCCTGGCTCCTGGCCTCAGATCAGCACAGCTCTGGCCATTGTGGCCATCTGGGGAGTAAACCAGCAGATGGAAGACCTCCCCCCCACCCAACTTCTACCTTTCTGTAACTCTGCCTTTCAAATAAATAAATCTTTAAAAAATATATAAAAAAGTAAAATTAAAATTAAATGAAAGGAAACATATAACCCCTGAAATATGTGGAAATTAAATAATGTAACCCTAAATAGCCCATGAAAATTACAAGGAGAATTACAAGGAATTTACAAGGAGAATTAACAATATTTGAACTGATACACATAAAAACATATATCAAAATTTGTCAAATACAGAGAAAGCAGTGTTTAATGAGAAACTTATAGCATTAAATATTTATAGCAGTGGGCATTGAGGCACAGAAGATTAACCACCACTTAGGATGCCTGCATCCCTTAGCACAGGACCTTGTTCAAATCCCAGATACTTCATGCTTCTGATATTGCTCCCTGTTAGGGTGCCTGAGAAACAAAGGAAAATGGCAAGAGTGCTGGAGTTCCTGCCACCCATGTGGGAGACCCTGATGAAGTTCTTGGCTCCTGTTTTCAGCCTGGCCTTGCCCTGGCTGTCGGGGACTAAAAGAAGTAGATGCATGATCTCTCTCCTTCTCACTCTGTCACTATGCTTTTCAAATAAGTAAACAACTGCATCTGTTAAAAAAAAAAAAAAAAAAAAAAAAAAAAAAGGCTTGTGGAGGCCGGTCTGTGGCATAGCAGGTAACGCCACTGCATCCCTTATGGGTTGAATGCCACTGATTTGAGTGAACAATGGTTTGAGTGCCTGGAAGCTCCACTTCCCATCCAGCTCCCTGCTAATGTGCCTTGCAAAGCAGCAAAAGATGGCCTTAGTCCTTGGGTCCTTGCCACCCACGTGGAAGACCTGGTTGAAGCCCTGATCCCTGGCTTCAGCCTGATTCACCCTTAGCTATTCTGGCTGTTTTATCTGTAGCTCTGCCTTTCAAATAAATGAAAGTCTTCAAAAATAATAAGAATTTGTGTTATAAAATAAGAAAGATCTCAACACAATGATATAAACTTCACTGTCAGAGGAAAAAGCAAAATAGAAAAGAAAAAACTGAAGCCAAGCAAGAAAAATGAAAGAAAATGATGGTAGAGAGAGAAGAAATCAATGAGATTAAACTTTGAAAGAGAAAACAAAGACAATGGGGAAAATACTGTATGTGTATATATATATATATATTTATTTATTTAATTTTGTTAAGTAAATATATTGTCATATCTGTGTCTAGACTTATCAGTAAAATTAAGAGGACAATTTCAAATTCCAATAGAAAGAGAAATATTAACTAGCATCTGTAGACTAAAAAAAAGTCAAAATTCATAGATAATGTGGATAATTTTATATCTATTAATGTAACAAATTACCATTGGAAAATTTTCAATAGAAAAAAAATCCTAACTGTTTCTGGGGGATGATACTAAAAGCTTAATGAAGAGATAAACAAAAGCAAAAGAGGAGGGAACAATTCCTAGTCATTTTATGAGGCTAGTACCATTAACAAACTAAAACATAAAAGGTAATTTTCAAGAACAATGTTGCAGATGAAGATAGATACAAAATCCCCAACACAATAATAACAAACTGCAGCAATATGAAAACAAAAGAAAAAAATTATAATACATCATAAACTAGTTAAGGTTTTTCTGGGAAGCAAGCTTGATTCATCTTTCAAAAGAAACAATTAATGTGATTTATCATATCAACCTACTAAGAAAAGTACAAACAGGAGCATGTGATCATCTCAATAGACACTGAAAGTCATTTGGGGAAACTCAATTCTCAGCAAACTAGGAGCAGAAGGGAACTTCCACAGCATGTTAAAGAGATTCTGTGAAAAAGCAACAACTAACAACATAATTAATGATGAAAGATGAAATGTTTTCCTCAAGAATCCGGGGAAGCTAAGGATATTTGCTGTCACTATTCTACATTGTGTTACATATTTTAACCAGAGCAAAAATGCAATAGAAAGAAAACAGACATATAAACTGGGAAGCAAGAAATTAAACTGCCTCTATTCCCAGATGGCATTATTGTCTGCATGAAGAATACCCAGGAATCCTAAAAATGTTGCTAGAACAAATAAGTAGGCTCATCAAAATCATAACATACAAAGTAAATATACAAATGCTATCATATTTCTAATTAGTAGCAGTTAAGAATAGTTAATTGAATAATTTACAGTATGCTTTGTAATAGTGTTCAAATGTATAAATTAATTATAACTAACAATGTGATATATTATTAAAATTATAAGACTCTTATTAAATAAATGAAATTCTAAAATAGATAAACCTTTTTCAGACTTAACCATTATCAAGATATCAACTCTACGAAGTTGTGTTTTAGACTCAATATCATCACTTTTATAATTCTGGTAAAGTTATAGATAGTGACAAACTATTTCAAATATTTTAATAAAAAATCAAGAACCAAAATGACCAAATAATTTTGAAAAAAATATTTGCAGAGAACTCTCAATTCCTCCTTTTAACAACTTCTTGTTATGCTGCAGTAATTTCGTCACATCCATAGTGGCTTAAAACCACACAAACGTATTCTTTTACAGTTTAGGTTGTCAGAAGCCTGAAATGGTGCTCAGGAGACTAACAAGATGTCACCAGGGCTACAAACCTTTTGGGGGCTCAAGGGATAATAGATTGCTTTCCTTTTGCCAGCTTCTGGAGCCACACATTCTCTGTGCTATACTTTATCCTCATTCTCTCTCTCTGATCAGTGAGTCTCCATTTATAAGGACACACAGAAATAGATGAGGCCCACTAGAATATCCCAAGATAAATTCTTCATCTCCAGATCTTTACCCTGAATCATACCTGCAAGTACCTTTGAACATGAAACCTTGGGAGGTAACATTCATGAATTCTACAAGTTAGGAAATAACCATCTATGGACTGGGATTGTTCTGCTAATCAAACCAAGCACAGTGCTTCTTAATGCATAAAATGTAAGCAAATTAAAAGTCAATTCGCATTTGAAATATTATATAGAGAAATGTCTTCTCTCCAAGAAAAATGGGGCAGAATATTTTTCTGTTTGGTCTGCAATTCTCTCAGATCACATTATTTAGAAGCAAATTTTTCCAAAATACATAGTCCCTCAAAGTATTCAAAGAGATAGAAGATCTGAGTTGATATCACTGATTTTTTTTTCCGGACTAAATGACAAATATGTACAGTCTAGATATAAGATGCTTTCAGGAAGAACCACAAGGAAAAAAAGGGGGTGGGGGAGGCAAATGTTTGCTCTTGTATGTAGGCAGGGTATTTAATAAAAGACACTTTTGAAGTATTTCTTAGTAAAATAAGTTGAACATTTTGGGGCTTTCAGCATAGTTTAAAACATACTTGACTTGTAATCACTCATGAATGGCTTGCATATATTTAAAAGGAAGGTAATTCTTTTTTTTTTATCAATGTACTTCAGAATTTATTAATTTTAAAACAATAAAACCAAATAATAGTAGATTTTAGTTATAGGCAAAGCTATAAAAAGGTAATTAATGTTTTTTTTTTGTAATAAATTTTTTTTTATCTTTTATTTAATGAATATAAATTTCCAAAGTACGACTCATGTGTTACAATGGCTTCCCCCCCCATACCGTCCCTCCCACCCACAACCCTCCTCTTTCCCACTCCCTCTCCCCTTCCATTCACATCAAGATTCATTTTCGATTATCTTAATATACAGAAGATCAGCTTAGTATACCTTAAGTAAGTATTTCAACAGTTTGCTCCCACACAGAAACATAAAGTGAAAAATAATAGATGATTTTTTTTAAATGATGATGAAATCAGATCAGACCTATTGTCATGTTTAACCCCAGTGAGAGTCAAGTTGGGAATTGATAATTTCTTTCTTTCTTTTTTTTTTTTTTTTTTTTACAGAAGATCAGTTTAGTGTACATTAAGTAAAGATTTCAGTCGTTTGCACCCCCATAGAAACACAAAGTGAAATATACTGTTTGAGTACTCGTTATAGCATTAAGCCTCAGTGTACAGCACGTTAAGGACAGAGATCCTACATGAGGAGTAAGTGCACAGTGACTCCTGTTGTTGACTTTACCAATTGACACTCCTGTCTATGGCATCAGTAATCTCCCTATGCACCAGTCATGAGTTTCCAAGGCTATGGAAGCCCCTTGAGTTCTCCGACTCTTATCTTGTTTAGACACGGTCATAGTCAAAGTGGAGGTTCTCTCCTCCCTTCAGAGAAAGGCACCTCCCTCTTTGAAGACCTGTTCTTTCCACTGGGATCTCACTCACAGAGATCTTTTTGCCAGAGTTTCTTGGCTTTCCATGCCTGAAATACTCTCATGGGCTTTTCAGCCAGATCCGAGTGCCTTTAGGGCTGATTCTGAGGCCAGAGTGCTATTTAGGACATCCGCCATTCTATGAGTCTGCTGAGTATCTCACTTCCCATGTTGGATCACTCTCCCCTTTATTTATTCTATCGGTTGGTGTTAGCAGATACTAGACTTGTTTATGTGCTCCCTTTGACTCTTAGTCCTTTCATTATGATCAATTGTGAACTGAAATTGATCACTTGGACTAGTGAGATGGCATTGGCACATGCCTCCTTGATGGGATTGAATTGGAATCTCCTGGTATGTTTCCAACTCTACCAATTGGGGCAAGTCAGCCCGAGCATGCCCCAAATTATACATCTCTTCCCTCTCTTATTCCCACTCTTATGTTTAACAGGGATCACATTTCAGTTAATTTTCAACACTTAAGAATAACTGTGTGATAATTACAGAATTAAACCAGTCATATTAAGTAGAGCAGACAAAAAAAAATACTATGAGGGATAATGTATTAAGTTGTCCATTAGCAGTCAGGGCTATGCTGATCAAGTCACCATTTCTCATAGTGTCCATTTCACTTCAGGAGGTTTCCTTTTTGGTGTTCAGTCAGTTGTCACCGATCAGGGAGAACATATGGTATTTGTCCCTTTGGGACTGGCTTACTTCACTCAGCATGATGTGTTCCAGATTCCTCCATTTTGTTGCAAATGACTGGATTTCGTTGTTTCTTACTGCGGTATAGTACTCTAAAGAATACATATCCCATAATTTCTTTATCCAGTCTACCGTTGATGGGCATTTAGGTTGGAAACCCTTCAAGATATTGGCACAGGCAAAGAATTTCTGGAAAAGACCCGGAAGGCACAGACAGTCAAAGCCAAAATCAACTATTGGGATTGCATCAAATTGAGAAGTTTCTGTACTGCAAAAGAAACAGTCAGGAGAGTGAAGAGACAACCGACAGAATGGGAAAAAATATTTGCAAACTATGCAACAGATAAAGGGTTGATAACCAGAATCTACAAAGAGATCAAGAAACTCCACAAAAACAAAACCAACAACCCACTTAAGAGATGGGCCAAGGACCTCAATAGACATTTTTCAAAAGAGGAAATCCAAATGGCCAACAGACACATGAAAAAATGTTCAAGGTCACTAGCAATCAGGGAAATGCAAATCAAAACCACAATGAGGTTTCACCTCACCCCGGTTAGAAAGGCTCACATACAGAAATCTACCAACAACAGATGCTGGCGAGGATGTGGGGAAAAAGGGACACTAACCCACTGTTGGTGGGAATGCAAACTGGTCAAGCCACTATGGAAATCAGTCTGGAGATTCCTCAGAAACCTGAATAGAACCCTACCATTCCACCCAGCCATCCCACTCCTTGGAATTTACCCAAAGGAGTTTAAATTGATAAACAAAAAAGCAGTCTGCACCCTAATGTTTATTGCAGCACAATTCACAATAGCCAAGACCTGGAACCAACCTAAAAGGAAGGTAATTCTTAAAAACAATTGTATTGAGAAAACGTTCTGCCAAATACTAAAAATTTATTTGTTGAAGAATTACTAATGTAATTAATTATCTTCATTGAAATATTTATGACAAATTATTCTAATAGTCCTCTTGTAAATTTTATAGGAGAAAATTGATTAATTCATTAATATACCATTTATGCTGTGAAAATTATTCCAAGGCACTTCATTTACTACTTTTCTGAGGTGTGACAGAATAGTGTTCTTATTGTGTACAGTTTGAAGAAATCAGTTTAATAAGCCTAAAAAGTATATTTTCATGCCAATTTGCATTCCCTATACCAAAGAAAATTTCACATTTACTTTGTTGCCTCCTATTTTTTGCAATTGTTTTGAGGTTATATATCACAACAATGTGAGACTCTGGTATGCTTTAAGTGATGTGGAAACAGCAACTGCTCGTCATTTTTGAATATTATAAAATTTTGTTAGTGGTGCAACTACTTTTTTATAAAATATTAATAGTTTTGCAAATAATTGTAGATATAAAAATAAATCCAATTATTCGGATTAAACCCCGAAACAGGAATGCATTTTAAGACTTGAGAAACACGGTAATTACTCAAGTTTCTTCCTCAGAAAATATCTTTGCTCAGCATGCCAAAGGAAAGTACTGATTTCAAATGGGAGAAAGATAAAATGGCCTACAAAATAATTGGGAAGAATAACTAAATGTCTTATTTACTAAACAAACTGATAAAGAGAAGTGCAAAGGAAAACCGCAACATCAGGAGAGATACAAGTTATCTGGAAGCATATTATTGTTGCTGAATAATTTAATGAAATAAAAACTGAAGCTATGCTACCCAAAAACACTGGAGGAATCTGAAAAAAAAAAATCAATCTAATCAAATTCAAAAATTCTGATGCAGTATAAATGCAGATACTGATAATCAGACATAGAGGGCTATATTGACAACACACATACACACACATACATACATTCACACAGAACACAAAAAGAGGTGCAGGTTTTATAATATGTTTATCCTGGATTTTTATACAGCAGTTTGGAAATACGGCATGCAATTACATGGTAGAGGGGGAGGGTTATTTTCCTATGATTATCTATTATTTTCAGAGCATCATTTTACAGTTTTACTGAACCAAGATCATTTTTTCCAAGTTATATTGGTGATTATATGCTCAGGAGGAAATATTTTTTCCAAATAAGATGATACAATTCTCATTTGATTTTGTGGCATAATGTGTCTAAAGCCATGGGGTTCTTTAAGGAATTAACTCAGTTACTGTTTCTATAAATATATTCTTGCTGGCAAGTGTTCTATGAGCCATATGTGATATTTACTGACTAATACAATTGTAATGCCACCTAAAAAGGAAATATAATTATTTGTTTTGTTGAAAAAAAGGATAAACTGGGACTGGCACTCTGGCATAGCAGGTAAAGCTGCTGCCGGCAGGGCCAGTATCCCATATGGCGGCTGGTTTAAGTCTTGGTTTCTCCACTTCCCATCCAGCTCGTTGCTATGGCCTGGGAAAGCAGTAGAAGATGGCCAAGTCCTTGGGCCCCTGCACCCACGTGGGAGACCTGGAAGAAGCTCCTGGCTCCTGGTTTTGGATAGGCACAGCTCTGGCTTTTGCAGCCAGAAGGGGAATGAACCAGCGATGGAGGAAGACCTCTCTCTCTCTCTCTCTCTCTCTCTTTCTGTCACTCTGCTTTTCAAATAAATTAATAAATGCTTAAAAAAAAAGACTTAATTTAATTTATATGAAAGGTAGAGTGACACGGAGAGCGATGGGACAGACAGATCTTCCACGCTATGGTTCGTTCCCTAGGTTGCCAAAAGGGCCAGGGCTATGCCAAGCCAGAGACAGACACTTGGAACTCCATTATGCATATCATTTATAGTTATAGAAATTCAATTTCACAATTTTTGTAGAAAACTACATAGAGATGGTAACAGAGGGAGATTTTACATAGTTTTAAAGTCCATTTCAGTGAACCTATATACCTGTAGCAATAGATACATTAATCAAGCATTAATTAGTCAACATAGGTGGCTAAACTTACTTGGTTTGGCTTAAAGTTTTCCAAAATGTTCTGATTCCCAAGCAAGTGTGACTTAAGTAATGACTTAAATATTAACTGAAAGGCAATGAAAAAACAATGAGTGGAAAGAAGGGACCATCAAAGAAGGAGGTACCTTTCTCTGAATGGAGGAGAGAACTTCCACTGTGATTATGGCCCTGTCTAAATGTTGTCGGTGTCTGTGGACTCAAAAGGCTTCCATAGCCTTGGCAGCACGTGACAAGAGCCTCGGGTAATCACTGATATCATAAATAAGAGTGTCAATTGTTAAATCAACAACAGGAGTCACTGTGCACTTGCTCTCTATGTAGGATCTCTGTCTTTAATGAGTTGTACTAGGAGAATTAATGGTAAAACTGGTCTTCAAAGAGTACTTTATAGTTTGTGTGTCTGTGTGGGTGTAAACTGTTGAAATCTTTACTTCATATAGAGTTGATCTTCTGTATATAAATATAATTAAAAATGAATCTTAAAGAAGAATGAGATGGAAGAGGGAGCAGGATGTGGGATGAGAGTGGGGGTGGGAGGCGGGAATGAGGGTAAGAACCACTATAATCCAAAAGCTGTACCCATGAAATTTATATTAAATAAAAACTTTATCAGAAAAAAAGAAAGATTGGTATGTCTATTATGTCTACAGATTTGAGTACAAATATGTAAATCCAAAATAAATGTTCGTTCCACTGTTGATAAATCAATGTCTTATTCTACATTTAAACAACTGGCAATCAAAGTGTGTCCTAGCACCCGGGGATACAGGGTCATAAGAGGAGTTCACTCTTGTTTGTATCTCATGTCAAGATGGAATATCAAAAGTGACAGTAACTAGTCTATCTGACAGAATAGAAGAATAATCCCTGCCACCATGAACAATTTGTTTATTAGCAGAGTGAGGATAAAACATACTTACTATGAAAGAGGGTACTGATTCCTAGCAAACAATATCACCCACTGTTTTGTATTTCACTTATGTGTACATAAATGCAATAAAGAATAATATACTACAATCAGTATACTGATTAATCATCACTTGGGAATTCTTATTTTGTCAATTCCCTAAACAAAAAATATGCTTTGTATTGAAGTATGCATTTTGTTTGTTTAGCAGTTTTTGAAGCAAAAGAAAATGTTACATTGGTTTACATTTGTAACTCAACCAATTTAAAATAGCATAACAATAAAGAAATTATAAGATAATCTCAATGGATGCAGAAGAAAGCATTTGCAAAATTGAGTACCTACTGAACTGACTAATATTTCACCCCAAGATTATTAACAATAAAATATTTATGATTTCCATGATTTAATATTTTTTAAATTTATTTCACGGATAGAGTTAGACATTGAGAGACAGAGACAGAGAAAAAGGTCTTCCTTCTGTTGGTTCACTCCCAAATGGCTGTTACGGCTGGAGCTATGCTGATCGGAAGCCAAGAGCCAGGTGCTTCCTCCTGGTCTCCCATGCAGGTGCAGGGGTCCAAGCATCTGGGCCATCCTCCACTGCACTCCTGGGCCACAGAAGAGAGCTGGACTGGAAGAGGAGCAACTGGGACTAGAACCCGGTGCCCATATGGGATGACGGCACCGCAGGCAGAGGATTAACCAAGTGAGCCATGGCACCAGCTCCTCCATGATTTAATATTAAATTGAAGATTCTATCTAGTGTAGTATAGAATACTTCTAAAAAAGGAAAAGACACTGAAATTAAGAAAAATAAAAACTAACCCAAGTATCATTTATAGACAACAAGAATGTGTGCAGAAAAGCAAATGATTATGTAAAAACCATACTTTATTAGTTAATTTACCAAGGTCAAAGATTCAAGGCTAATGTGTATAAGTTAACTGTGTTTCTATATATAGGCAAAAATTAACTAGCATTAATTGTCATTTACATTAATTAAAATATTATTTACTTACTTATTTATATTTTAATGTGAGAGAGAGAGTGTGTGTTCTTACAAAAACTTGTTTAGCCCCTAAATGCGAACAAAAGCTAAAACAGAGCAAAAGTGAACCAGATGCTTGAGACTCAATTTAGGTCTCCCAGGTTGGTGTCAGTGCCCAAGTGCTTGAGCCATCATTTATGGCCTCCCAAGGTGCACAGTAGCAAGAAGACAGAATCAGAAGAGCTGAGATCAGCATCCAGGCACTGTGAAATGGGATGTGGGCAGCCCAAGTGACATCACAACTCTTGTACCGAATGCCTACCTTCAATATAAAACTAATTAAACTAAATTAATAATGTAAGACTACTATGCCATGGAAAATACAGATATTGGTAATAGAAATTGGTGAAGACCTAAAGAAATTCAGAGATATATCATGTTTAATCAATTGGAAAACTCAATACTGGGAAAATTGCATTTCTTTACAAATTATTTTTAAAATTGCAAATAGAAGTCTCAACAGGCTTTTATGGAAATTAACCAGAACAAAATTGAAAAGAAAATTGCACTGAAGAATTCATATCATCTTATTTTGGGATTTATACTAAAGTTATACACACACATACACACAAATCATGATGAAATAGAAATAAAAGTCATGAGAATCATCTTCACAACAGATGTTCTAAATGAAAGTATCAAGGCAATTCCATGAGGAAAAAGGGGTTATCTTTCATAAATAATGCTGGAATAACTATATAAACATGGGTAAAAATTAACCTCATTATCTTTCATCCCAAATACAAAAAAATAGTTATTTCTGAATAATGCATCTGAATATTAAAGATAAAACCATGATATTTCCAGAAGAATACATAAGACTACATCTTTACAACCACAGATGCCAAATATTTCTTAGTGCACAAAATTAGTTAACAGTGAAAGAAACACTGATGAAATTGACTATCACTATTAAAAATTTTTCTGTAGGCTGGCGCAGCAGCTCACTAGGCTAATCCTCTGCCTGCGGCGCTGGTACTCCAGGTTCTAGTCCTGGTTGGGCCACCGATTCTGTCCAGGTTGCTCCTCTTCCAGGCTACCTCTCTGCTGTGGCCCAGGAGGGCAGTGGAGGATGACCCAAGTGCTTGGGCCCTGCACCCGCATGGGAGACCAGGAGGAAGCATCTGGCTCCAGGCTTCAGATCTGTGTAGCGGCCATTTGGGGAGTGAACCAATGGAAGGAATACCTTTCTCTCTGTCTCTCTCAAATAAAAACATATTTTTTTTTCTTTAAAAAACACCACTGAGGAAACTGAAAGGCAAATAATAAACTAGGAGAAAAATTGCAGCACACAAATGTCAAATGACATTCATCAGAATATATTAAGAATCATTTCAAAACACTAAAATAAAACAATTAAATTTACAATTGAAAAAAGTAGTAAACATTTTAAGATAAAATTTTGAATGAATAAAAAAATAAGAAAACATTTTTAACTTCACTAGCTGTGCTATTTAGCTGTTAACTATGTAGTTCTTAGCAGTGGTGCTTGATGGTATTCATGCATGAAAGGTCAATTTGTGGGCCGCTGTCGTGGCTCACTTGGTTAATCCTCCTCCTGCGACGACGGCATTCTATATGTGTGCAGCGTTCTAGCCCCAGTTGCTCCTCTTCCAGTCCAGCTCTCTGCTGTGGCCCGGGAAGACAGTGGAGGATGGCCCAAGTGCTTGGGCCCTGCACCCCATGGGAGACCAGGAGGAAGCACCTGGCTCCTGGCTTCGGATAGGTGCATCTCCAGCCATTGCTGCCATTTCGGGAGTGAACCAATGGAAGGAAGACCTTTCTTTCTGTCTCTCTCTCTCTCAATGTCTATAACTCTACCTATCAAATAAAAGAAAGAAAGAAAGAAAGAAAGAGAGAGAGAGAGAGAGAGAAAGAAAGAAAGAAAGAAAGAAAGAAAGAAAGAAAGAAAGAAAGAAAGACTGACTCAGTTTGTGAGCACTGGCCTGAGGATGGAAGTCTTTGGTCTTAATCCGATTCTAGGTCTCAGTAGATGAAGGTGTAGTGCTAAATTCCCTCCTCAGACCTCCCCGCAAAGCTGGAATTTCACTTCCTGTGATACTGGAGATCCCCCTAAAATTTACATGAAAATGTGGCCCCTTAAAGTTCTCCAGAATTCCCATCTGGGATTCCACATATGTTACTAGAACTTGGGGTGCCATATGATTTCATCTAAGGATTTATTAATTTATTAATAAATCCCCAATATTAATAAGCCTGAGAGGGTTTTTGCCTAATATTTAGAGAAGAATTCTAAATACCAGCACACATAAACAAGGTAGCATGGTACATTTTAAGGTTTTATTTAATGAGAAAGATGCATAGGAGAGGGAGAGCTTTATTTAAGAGAGATAAATCTGGGTTCATACCGAGCACCAGGAACCAGCCACATGGAGGAGCATATAGGCCAGGAAGCCTAGGGTGTGTGGCTCAATGTCCATGCGCCCTGGAGGCGCAGAGCTACAGCAAGCCCCCTCCTGGCAAGAGGCCAGGGAAGAAGAGAAGGCCCAGGGCACACCATGTCCCAGGCTTTTAACCCACTTCCAAAGGGGAGTGGTTAATTAAGCTGATTGGCTGGTGGGCATCCAGGTGTGGCCAGGTAGGTGCATGAAGTCACACAGGAGCATGGTGAAGGTATCAGGTAGGGCATGAGGTTACACAGGGGTGCGTGGCCTTCCAGTTCACAAACCTAATAGATTTTAACCTGTATGTTGCCTACTTCAGGTGCTTGGGCCCTGCACCACATGGGAGACCAGGAGAAGCACCTGGCTCCTGCCTTCGGATCAGCGCGGGCACTGGCCACAGCACGCTGGCCACGGCGGCCATTGGAGGGTGAACCAACGGCAAAAGGAAGATCTTTCTCTCTCTCTCTCTCACTGTCCACTCTGCCTGTCAAAAAAAAAGAAGCATGCTGTTTAATTTCATGTGTTTAAAGTTTCTGAAATTCCTCCTATAATTGATTTGTACTTTTATACCACTGGGATTAGAAAAGATAATTGACTTTGCTGGCCCATGCATAATTATAATTTTATATATCTTTTTTTTATATTTTATTTTATTTTATGAACATAAATTTCCAAAGTACAGTTTATGGATTACAATAGCTTTCCCCCCACCATAACTTCCCTCCCACCCACAACACTCCCCTCTCCCACTCCCTTTCCCCTTCCATTCACATCAATATTAATTTTCAATTATCTTTATATACAGAAGATCAATTTAGCATATATTAAGTAAAGATTTCCACAGTTTACACCCACACAGAAATACAAAGTGCAAAATTCTATTTGAGTACTAGTTATAGCATTAATTAAACACCTAAGAGTAATTGTGTATTAATTACAGAGTTCAACCAATAGTTTTAAGTAGAACATAAAAAATACCAAAGGGGTAAAGTATTAGTTCTTTTTTTTCTTTTTTTTGTTTGTTATATAGTTATTTTTTTATTTAATAAATGTGAATTTACAAAGTGAAACTTGTGTATTGTTGTGGCTTCCCCCCCCAAACCTCCCTCCCTCCCGTGGCCCTCCCCTCTCCCACTCCCTAGAGGCCAGCACCGTGGCTCACTAGGCGAATCCTCCGCCTTGCAGTGGCGGCACACAGGGTTCTAGTCCCGGGCGGGGCACCAGATTCTGTCCCGGTTACCCCTCTTCCAGGCCAGCTCTCTGCTGTGGCCAGGGAGTGCAGTGGAGGATGGCCTAAGTACTTGGGCCCTGCACCCCATGGGAGACCAGGAGAAGTACCTGGCTCCTGCCATCAGATCAGCGCGGTGTGCAGGCCGCGGCTGCCATTGGAGGGTGAACCAATGGCAAAAGGAAGACCTTTCTCTCTGTCTCTCTCTCTCTCACTGTCCACTCTGCCTATCAAAAAAAAAAAAAAAAAAAAAAAAAAAAAAACCCAGAATGTATCCTTGTTATTAATTGGCATATAAATATAATCAGGGTACTTCAAAAAATCTGAAAATGAATTAAAATTTTATAATTTTATATAATCTTAATTCAACCCATTATCATTTTATAATGGTCTTTTTTTGTCTCTTTTTAGTGCTTTAAGTTTAAAGTTGATTTTATCTAAATACAGCTACCCTTGTATTCCATTTGCATGGAATATCTTCCATGGGTTCACTTACATTTTATATGTTCCCTTACCAGTAAAGTGAGTATCTTGTGTACAGTACATAATTGAGTGTTTTTTTTTTTTAATTCTTTTCAGTCACTCTGTGTCTAATTGGAGAATTCACTGAATATGCATTTGTAGTGGTTATTGACAAGGAAGGATTTAATACTGACGTTTTGTCCATTGTTTTCTAGTGCTCTGTAGATCCCTTATTCTTTCTTTATCCCTCACTGCCTGCCTTTGTGGTTAAGTGATTTTTTTACATCAGTATTTTCTATTACCTGGCTTTTTAGTGTGGTTATCAAAGCAATGTTATACTGAATGGTGAAAATGTGTTTTCCTTCTAAGTGCTGGAAACAGAAAGACTCTGTTAAAAGCTATTAGAACCAATAGATCATTTCAGTAAAGGGCAGGATACCATATCAACACATAAAATCCGTAGCATTTCTATACACTAATACCAACTATTTGACAAAGAAATCAAGAAAATAATTCGAAGTATGGTAGCTACAATAAATAAATAAATGAAGTATTTAGAGATAAATTTCACTGAAGATATGAACAATGCTTATAATGAAGACTATAAGACACTGATGAAATAAATTGAAGATGATACAAAAAGTAGAAAGATAGCTCATGTTCATTGATTGGAAGAATAAAGAGTGTTGAAAAGTCAATACTACACAAAGAAATATACAGCTGCAAGGTAACACCTCTCATAATATGAATGATGTTCTTTAAAGAAATAGAAAAAAAATATCTAAACTTGTATGGAACCACAAATGAGCAAGAACTGCCAAAGCAATCTTGAGCAAGCACAAAGCCAGAGGCATCACACTACCTAAACTGAAAATACACTACAAATCAGTAGTAACCATAACAACACAGTACTAGCATAAAACCAAACATTGAACAATGAAACAAATAGAATGCATTGAAATAAATACATGAGCTTACAACAAATGATTGTTGACAAATGTGAGAGAATAGTCTCTTCAATAAATATTTGGAAAACAGGATATCCACATGCAAAACAATGGAACTTTAGACCACTGTCTCTCACCATACTAAACATCAATTCAAAATTGATTCTCATAAGTCCACAGATGATGAAAATATTATAAGAAAGCCTGCTGTGGCCAGGGAGTGCAGTGGAGGATGGCCCCGGTCCTTGGGCCCTGCACCCCATGGGAGACCAGGAGAAGCACCTGGCTCCTGGCTTCTGATCAGCCCGCTGTGTCGGTCGCAGCGCGCTGGCCGCGGCGGCCATTGGAGGGTGAACCAATGGCAAAGGAAGACCTTTCTCTCTGTCTCTCTCTCTCACTGTCCACTCTGCCTGTCAAAAAAAAAAAAAAAAAAAAAAAAAAAGAAAGAAAAAAAGAAAAAAGAAAAAAAAAGAAAAGAAAGAGGTCGTGATGGTACCAGTCATTTTTTGTCTCTCATTCTAGAGGCTCCATGAAAAATCTCTGTGAGACTACAGGTGTAAATTGTGAGAGGCTTGGTGAAGTGGAAATTCGTGCCATGGTGAGATTGTGGGTTGTTTGCTCCTGTAATTTCTGTGTCTTTACCACCTGCTGAGGAGCAGCGAGATCACGTGCTGCCACATGGTTGGGACTTTAGCGTTGCTTGGAATCTCTTGATAAACACACATAAATCTCTCAAAAACCATAGGTTATTTTCTGTGAGGATAAATTTTGTTAGGAGATGGTGATACTACCCAGTGCCTCTTTTATGGGTGAGCTAGCATAAGAATATGGTGTTTTGCAGTGACCATTCAGTGTAGTGATTTGGACACTACTTGGAATGCCAACATCCCATACCCAAAGTAACTGGGTATGAGTTTGGTTCTGTTCCTATCTCCATTCCAACTTCCTGCTAATGTACTCCTTAAGAGACAGTACCTGATGGCTCAAGTACCTGAACCCATGCTATTCACAAGAGAGAAGCAAACTGAGTTCTCAGTTCCTGGATTCAGACTGGCCCAGCCCTGCCTGAGTTACAGATACTTGGAGAGTGAATCAATCTCTCTCTCTCTCTCTAACCTCTCCCTCGCTCTCTCTCTCTCTCTCCCTTCCTCCCTCCCTCTCCCTTCCTCCTCCTTTCTCTCATTCCTTTTCAAATAAATAAATTAAAATTTAATTAAAATTTATTGAAAGTAATGTGTTTAATCCATATTATCAGAGAAAGATATAGAATATGATGTTGATGGTTGGTATATTATGCAATAAATTTGTTTTTCTTTATTTTCTCAAAGAATTAGTGAATATAGCATATACCTGAACAAATTAATAACAAGTAAATATGGATCTAATTATATGTTTTATATATATTTTTAAAAGGCTAAAATAAGAGAAATGGTAGAGGGATGATTTTAGATAATTTTTCAGAAAGCATAAAATTATACAATGAAAAAGCAAATATACTGTTTTCATAACACATCTGTTTTTCATAACAAATACAGAGCAAACATTTATTTTAATCATATATAAAATATTGAAAGTATATGACTGGCTTATAAAGGATTATACTTTATAGATTCTGTGTTCTCTGCTCTCCAGTAAAATCTGAAGTGAAGGATAGAATTACCCTAGGTTGGTGAAGAATAAAAATTAAAAAAACCTCTTAAATAATTCACAAATTAAAAGGAAAATAATTATAAATAGTTTTGCTAATACATGTTAAACCAAAATAATTCCAATTAATTGGAAAATATAGCATTACATCATTGATCCACAATGAAAAATAAGTCATAAGTAGAAAAACAACATTTAAAATAACCGGAATGACAGTCCTTTCAATTGAAAGCAAAAAAGCAGCAAGTCACACAGGTTTGCAGTCAAAATCTATCAAGCTACAAGACTAAGTGACTCTATTCTATGCTTCTAGAAATAAAAACAGAAAGAAAAATGCTTAACAAGTTATAGGAAGTAATGTTATGTCAATAATGAGATCTGGAAAATAGAATACAAGAAATTGAAATCATAGTTAATTTTCCTTATGAACATGAATGCAAAAACCTAAACAAAGTATATTAACTGTGTTTTCATTTCTATTAAAAAATGACAACACATCCAAGATGACAGACATGCCAAAATACTGTATCATGAAAAAAATCCCTTATTTTAATTCAATGCAATGTGAGTCCTCATGAACCTTATTGCCTGAGTATGTACAAATTCAAGTTCTAAAGCTCATTTAAAGCAAAATGTCTGAGTAGTGTGTTAAAAGAAATCATGAATGTATACCTTCTTGAATACTGGACAGGCAAAGATTTATTAAACAAGATGCAAAACTGATAAAAATGGACTATTTATGAGTAAAGAACTGATCATGATAAGAGCTTAATAAATAAATGAAACTGCAAGCCACAAGATAATTCAGTCATATATTTAAAAACTATTTTGAGGCCAGCACCGTGGCTCACGTGGCTAATCCTCTGCCTGCAGTTCCCTCACCCCAGGTTCTAGACCTGGTTCGGTGCTGGATTTTGTCCCAGTTGCTCCTCTTCCAGTACAGCTCTCCATTGTGGCCCAGGAAGGCAGTGGAGGATGGCCCAAGTGCTTGGGCCCTGCACCCACATGGGAGACTAGAAGGAAGCACCTGGCTCCTGGCTTCGGATCGGCGCAGTGTGCTGGCTGTAGCGGCCATTTGCGGGGTGAACCAATGGAAGGAAGACCTTTCTCTCTGTCTCTCTGTCTCTCACTGTCTAACTCTGCCTGTCAAAAAAAAAAAAAAAAACTATTTTGAAAAAAATCTGCATGGATAAAAATATATGAAAATAAATTCACCTGGTTAGGCAATGTAATTTAAAGTCACAATCTGAAATTATTAAACCATTGTCCGAAAAGGTAAAATGAAAAAACACAGAAGTACTAGAAATATGTGTTAACAAATTTGGCAAATACAATACTTACGTGAAAACATCAGCATTCTTTACAATCAATAACCATATTAGAAAATATAATATGGGGCCGGTGCCGCGGCTCAATAAGCTAATCCTCTGCCTGCGGCGCCAGCACACCGGGTTCTAGTCCCTGTCGGGACGCCGGATTCTGTCCCGGTTGCCCCTCTTCCAGGCCAGCTCTCTGCTGTGGCCAGGGAGTACAGTGGAGGATGGCCCAAGTCCTTGGGCCCTGCACCCCATGGGAGACCAGGAAAAGCACCTGGCTCCTGCCTTTGGATCAGCGCGGTGCGCCGGCCATGGTGGCCATTGGAGGGTGAACCAACAGCAAAGGAAGACCTTTCTCTCTGTCTCTCTCTCTCACTGTCCACTCTGCCTGTCAAAAAAAAATATAATATGGAATGTGATATTTGTAATTGATATAGAGCTACATAGTAATTCCTTAACCAATAATTTTATGTAATTTTAATAATAAGCAATTTAAACTCTGCTAAAATAATTTAAAGAAGACCTGAATAGAGTCACACAAATATATCTTTTGTATCAATGCTTTTTCATTTAGAAAAATCAGCTAAAGTTGAGGTGGAAAATCTGGAAATATATGTGCATATGCTGTTTATGAATATCTAAGGCATTTGTATAAGAGAATAACAAATAAGAAAACTTGTCCCAAAGCTGCATTAATGAAAACACTGGATTATCAGCAGGTTTGGGTTGTGTTACAGTAGTTAAATAGGATTCTCAATACATGCTCCCTAGGCTGGCAACTCAGCATCTCTTGTGTACTTACTGTACTTTAATGTACAAAGACGAAATTCCCACATAGATTTAGTGAATTGGAAACTCAAGTGTTCCCTGAAGCTATCTCTTCTCAACAAGCTCTAGTGTCTTTCAATCTGTAACCTTGACTATTGTCAAGAAATTTCCTTGAATTTCCATTGCCGCGTGTTTATGATGTAGAGTGGACATAAAGAGGTGCTGGTAGGGGATGTGGAGGGTAGAAGGGAAGCAGCAGCCACTTGACATTAACCGTTTATCTTACCTCATTGGGTGGAAGCAGTGATTAGACTTACAGCCACTTTCCCTTTCCCCGGACTCTCCTTTAATTTCTCCAGTCTCTGGAGTCTGTGTGTGTGCGCGCGTTTGTCTGTGGCTATATGGCTTGTTTTCCCTTTCTCACACTTTACAAACAATTTTCTTTTTTAGAACCTGTCCTGTGATCTTCAAGCTTCTGCATCAGACAAAAAGAAAAGTTTCAGAGAACTGCTTAGTCAGCTTAAAGAATTATGTAAGGCCAAGGTCCTATTAAACAAAACAAAACAAAACAAAACAAGATTAAACAAAAAAATGCTCTGACTTCTCTGCTTCCTGACTGTATAATGCACTCCTTGTAATTCTGAGGCAAACAAAAATTTGAGAATAACCATGACACAGACATCATGAAAATTAAAGAGATTATTTAGGAAGAAAATTTCAATGAATCCACTCAAATTTTGGGTGAAAAAGTACAACTTTAGACAATAATCATCCAACTACAAGCAGGTTAAATACATATGGGAAAAGTAAAACTAAATAACAGTGGAGAGAATATGCAAGTTTTTTTCATGATATTGGGCTGATAACCATTTCTTTAAATAGAAATATAAAAGCACAAGTCAAAAAATAAAGAATAAATGAAGAACTTGAATTCATAAAACTTTAAAATTCTGTTCAGCTAAAACATGATTAAAAATAAATTTACAGACAGGTGGTAAACTTCTTTTTATTGCTAATATTTGACAAATATATAAAAGATGCAATTATTATAAATCTACCTATTATAAATCTCTGTTGGCAGCATATATGAACCACAATCTATACTGGTGAAAATATGTTTGATTAAGAATTATTTGAATATATGCATAATCTCAGAAATTGGATTATATAAATTAAAGCAATAATGAGACTATATATTTTAGTGCTGTCATAAGAAATCACACATTTTATAATTTCAAGCAACAAAAATTTATGATCACAATTATATAATTCCATCTTGGGGATACCCCCCACCCTGGCCTCTCTGTTCTGGGTTTCACAAGCTGTCAATAAGCACCCACATTTAAAAAGTCAAATATGTTCTTTGGCTCCTGATCTGCCGGTTCCATTTTAAAGCCAGCAGTGACAGGTCAAATCTCATCATGATTGGGTTGTCTCTGATCATTTTCTGCCTCTTCTGTCTCTTCTTGTGGCTTCGTCTCAGGCTCAGACTTGTGTGTTCCTATTCTGATATGAAGGGATTATGTGATTATATTGGCCCCTCTCAAATGATCTAATATAATCTTTCTATTTTATACTCAGTGGCTTAGAAGTTTCAATTTTATTGATAGAGTAACTTCATCTTAGTATTTAGGTTAGTATTTGACTGAGTGATGGAGAGCTCCTGGAAGCAGCATCTTATAATTTCTGAAAACCGTTAACAGTTAAAATCCAAAATATGTGTAGTAGCAAAAAATAAGAAATAAATGCTGGTAATGATGTGCTCAAGTATAGACCTTCAAAGTATATCTGTTGGGAATTTAAATTTTGCATCTATTTTAAACAGTATGTAAATGTCATGTATTTTTCATGAATGATTATATAACACGTATTTGGGTAAATATACTGAAAGCCAATTTGGAAGACATACATTAATTATACAGTAAGGTATATTTATATCAGATAAGGGAGATATGAATTATAAAAATGAAACATAAGAGCACAACTGTGGTATACTCGTAACAGTGCATCTGGAACTGAGAAGTGCATTCAAAGCTTGTGAATCAGCAGGAAAACAAAACCATAAAGAAACAAGGCAAATCTTTCTGGCAATACAAAAGTGAGGAGAAAAATGTAGTGGGATAATAATCAATTTTTCCCTTCCGCCTATCATTTCAAACATGTATTTAATCCTAGACTGCTAGCTCCAGGGAGGTATGAAGCAGGTGAAAATCAGAAATGCAGAAAATATATTGTTCTGTCTTTTCTTTTTCAAAATCAAAAATACTTTCTTCTGAATTGGGATAGAGTGGTGTGAGAAGAAAGTATGGTTTCCAAAGGAAGTCAACTGTGTGACTGCTGGCAAAGATTGAATACCTTGAAAAAAAACAAAAGGAGAAATATTTGCTTTCAGCCTTCAAGATCTTTACATGAAATTTTAAGAAGAAAGGGGGAGACAGTAGAAATAATTGGGGCAGTACCCAAGTGGAGGTAGTAAGATGCCAGGCACCTGCTGCATCCAGCTGTCTGAGAAGAGAAACTGCCTTGAAATTGAGATTGACAACTTGGAAAGACACCAACCTTGGGGAAGTACTATGCATAGACATTTATAGGACCATCACAGAAGCCAGTCATATGGATTTTTATCAAGGAATAACCGGGGTATGCTCCACATGTCTTGTAGCTGAATGACAACAAAAAACTGAGACACAACTCAGGAGAATGGGGAGCCTCATAGAGTTAACATGGTTGTGTTTTCCATGGGTTTGGTTAAATAAGTTCAAGAAATCCAATTAAGGTTACTGATCTATATCTTTTTTTTTTTTTTTCATTTTCGTTTCTCTTTATATACAGAAGATCAGTTTAGCATAAATTAAGTAAAGATTTCAACAGTTTGCTCCCACACAGAAACATAAAGTGAAAAATACTGTTTGAGTACTAGTTATAGCATTAAATCTCAATGTACAGCACACTAAGGACAGAGATCCTACATGAGGAGTAAGTGCACAGTGACTCCTGTTGTTGACTTAACAAATTGACACTCTTGTTTCTGGCATCAGTAATCACCCTAGGCTCTTGTCATGAGCTGCCAAGGCTATGAAAGCTCCCTGAGTTCACTGACTCTGATAATTTTTAGACAAGGCCATGGTCAAAGTGGAAGTTCTCTCCTCCCTTCAGAGAAAGGTACCTCCGTACCTCCTTCTTTGATGACCCATTCTTTCTACTGGGATCTCACTCAAAGAGATCTTTCATTAAGGTTTTTTTTTTTTTTTTTTTTTTTGGCCAGAATGTCTTGGCTTTCCATGCCTGAAATACTCCCATGGGCTTTTCAGCCGGATCCACATGCCTTAAGGGCTGATTCTGAGGCCAGAGTGCTGTTAAGTACATCTGCCATTCTATGGGTCTGCTGTGTATCTCACTTCCCATGTTGGATCATTCTCTCCCTTTTTGATTCTATCAGCTAGTATTTGCAGACACTATTCTTGTTTATGTGATCCCTTTGGTTCTTAGTCCTATCATTATGATCAATTGTGAACAGAAATTGATCACTGGGACTAGTGAGATGGCATTGGTACATGCCACCTTGATGGGATTGAATTCTAATCCCCTGGTATGTTTCTAACTCGACCGTTTGAGGTAAGTCAGCTTGAGCATGTCCCGAATTGCACATCTCTTCCCTCTCTTATTCCCACTCTTATTTAACAGCGATCACTTTTCAGTTAAGTTTCAGCACTTAAGAAGAATTGTGTATTGATTACAGTATTCAACCAAAAGTATTAAGTAGAACAAACAAACAAAAAAATACTAAGAGGGATAACATATCAAGTTGCTCATCAACAGTCAGGGTGAGGGCTGATCAATCACCGTTTCTCCTAGTGTTCATTTCACTTTAACAGGTTTCCTTTTTGGTGCTCAGTTAGTTGTCACCGATCAGGGAGAACAAGTGGTATTTGTCCCTTTGGGATTGGCTTATTTCTCTCAGCATAATGTTTTCCAAAAATAGATATAGACCAGTAACCTTGATGAACAGAGACACAAAAATCCCCAACAAAATACTAGCAAACTGACTCCAACAGCACATTAAAAAGATTGTGCACCACAATCAAGTGATATTCATCCAAGTGATGCAGAGGCGAGCAGCTCGCAGACTCATTTATTTCAGTTGGTACAGCAGCTTATAAAACTGAGGCAGCCAATCCAGTCAAGGGGCTGTTTATGCCCTAAGCAATCACAGCCTATGTCAGGCAGGCTCCGTTGCCATGTGGTTTCTGAAGCCATTCCTGAGTAACTGATGCTTGTTTGCCAGTGGCCATCTTGGCATGGCCTTCTCATTCCACCATGGTTAGATGGGCAAGGGAGAGTTGGAGGGATTACAAAAGGACCCAAACTTCTCAGGGTGGGGGGGTCTATGTTCTCTATCTTGATTATGGTGGGAGTTGTATGCATGTACATGTCAAAACATATTGGGGCCAGCACTATGGTGTAGTGAATAAAGCGACCACCTACAGTGCCAATATTCCATATGAGTGCCAATTCGAGTGCCAGCTGTTCCAGTTCCGATCCAGCTCTCAGCTATAGCCTGGGAAAGCAGTAGATGATGGCCCAAGTCCTTGGGCCCCTGCTCCCGCATGGGAGACCAGAAGAAGCTCCTGGCTCCTGGCTTCAGATTGGCACAGCTCCAGCCATTGTGGCCAACTGGGAAGTGAGCCAGCAGATGAAAGATCTCACTGCCTCTCCTTCTCTCTTTGTAACTCTAACTTTCAAATAAATCTTTTAAAAAATGAAAAAAAAAAGAAATCCAATTAAGTAAAACTGCCACAGATAGAAAAATAAAATCGCATTACTACACATTTTTTTTAAATTATCTATTCAAAAGTCAAGTTACAGTGAGAGAGGGAGAGACAGAGAGAGGGGAGAGAGATCTTCCATCTGCTGATCCACTCCCCAAATAGCCGCAAAGGCCAGGCTCGGTCAGGTTGAAGCCTGGAGCGAGAGGTTCACCTGTGTCTCCAACGTGGGTGCAGGGGCCTAACCACTTGGGCCATCCTCTGCTGCTTTCCGAGGTACCTCAGCAGGGGTTGGGGCTAAAAGTGCACATATTTTTTTAACTTTTATTTAATGAATATAAATTTCCAAAGTATGATTTATGGATTACAATGGCTTCCCCCCCATACCGTCCCTCCCACCCACAACCCTCCCCCCTCCCACTCCCTCTCCCCTTCCATTCACATCAAGATTCATTTTCGATTATCTTAATATACAGAAGATCAGCTTAGTATACATTAAGTAAGGATTTCAACAGTGTGCTCCCACACAGAAACATAAAGTGAAAAATAATAGATGATTTTTTTAAATGATGATGAAATCAGATCAGACCTATTGTCATGTTTAATCCCAGTGAGAGTCAAGTTGGGAGTTGATAATTTTTTTTTTTTTTACAGAGGATCAGTTTAGTATGCATTAAGTAAAGATTTCAACAGTTTGCACCCACATAGAAACACAAAGTGAAATATATTGTTTGAGTACTCGTTATAGCATTAAATCTCAATGCACAGCACATTAAGGACAGAGATCCTACATGAGGAGTAAGTGCACAGTGACTCCTGTTGTTGACTTTACCAATTGACACTCCTGTCTATGGCATCAGTAATCTCCCTATGCTCCAGTCATGAGTTTCCAAGGCTATGGAAGCCCTCTGAGTTCTCCGATTCTTATCTTGTTTAGACAAGGTCATAGTCAAAGTGGAGGTTCTCTCCTCCCTTCAGAGAAAGGTACCTCCTTCTTTGAAGACCTGTTCTTTCCACTGGGATCTCACTCACAGAGATCTTTTGCCAGAGTTTCTTGGCTTTTCATGCCTGAAATACTCTCATGGGCATTTCAGCCGGATCCGCATGCCTTAAGGGCTGATTCTGAGGCCAGAGTGCTATTTAGGGCATCTGCCATTCTATGAGTCTGCTGAGTATCTCACTTCCCATGTTGGATCACTCTCCCCTTTATTTATTCTATCGGTTAGTGTTAGCAGGTACTAGACATGTTTATGTGCTCCCTTTGACTCTTAGTCCTTTCATTATGATCAACTGTGAACAGAAATTGATCACTTGGAATAGTGAGATGGCATTGGTACATGCCACCTTGATGGGATTGAATTGGAATCCCTTGGTATGTTTCTAACTCTACCAATTGGGGCAAGTCAGCTTGAGCATGTCCCAAATTATACATCTCTTCCCTCTCTTATTCCCACTCTTATGTTTAACAGGGACACATATTTTTTGAATTTGTCTTTATACTCACCACAAGAGTTTCAAAAATTATGATGTGAAAAAATGTCAATTTGGTATAACTTTATTTTACAGCATAATCAGTGATGATTTTATTTTATTTTTAAAGATTTACTTATTTATTTGAGAGGTAGCATTACAGACAGAGATAGGGAGACACAGAGCAATGTTTTCTTTCCCCTAATGGCCGCAATGGCCGGAGCTGAGCTGATCTGAAGCCAGGAGCCAGGAACTTCTTCCAGGTCTCCTACATGGGTGCAGAACCAGCTTCTACTGGTTTCCCAGGCCATAAGCAGAGAGCTGTATCAGAAAAGGATCAGCAGGGACATGAATTCGGCACCCATACTGGATGCTAGCGTTGCAGATGGGGGCTTAATCTACTTTGGCACAGCACTGGCCTAAATCAGTGGTGATTTTAACAGCATCTAAAATGAATTGTCAAGTAAGAAGGAGGTAACAAAATGAAGGTTTGTGATAACCATCTCTTAAAGAAAGGTTCTGTCAGCAGCACAATGGATAATTAGAAGGAAGCTGAGGAATAATTTAGGACTGACGAACCATCAGATCCAATTTATAACTAATGAGTGTCAATATGAAATCTTAAACTATGTGCCTTTCTCCATTACTCCCCAATCAAAACCAGCCTACTCCAAGCTTCAACATTCAGTCTCATACAATATAATTAATATCTTTATGACTTAGTCCAAAAATTTCTTTAAAATAGACAATATTAGATACAAGAGACTCAACTCTGAGTTGAATCACTCATGTACAATGAGAATAATAGTGTGGAGGGGAGAGGTACAGGGATGGAATGAGGTCAGAAATCATTTCTCTTCTTCCAAAGATACTATTGCCTTCCCTCTCGTACGTAATAGAAATGTATTGTGTCTTATTACACGAATTTGGAAAGCACATGTGTGCTGTTCTCAAGAAACTCCAGATTTTAAAAGAGTATGCCACAACTCTACAATGTTATGTGGGTTAGCCAGTAAAGAGAAGGAAAAAAAAAGAATTATAAATGGAAATATAAGAGAAGAAATAAGGCCAGAGATAAATGAAATATTCAGAACACAGCAATAGATAAAAGGAGAGTAAAACAGATACAAGAGAGTATTACAGAATAAAGCTGAAAATGAGGCTTGATCAATTTATAAGTCATGTGGAGAAATCTGTATCTGTATTTTTAGAAATAAGGCAATATAAAATTATTATAGGAAGAAGCCACAAAAATTATAGATTGGAAAGATCATTCTGGCATTGTTGTGCATAATTATCAAATTGCTGGATAGTTACTGGGAAGTTGTAGCCAAAGCCCAGATTTACCTTATTTAGATACAAATTGAGGTGGAAGGACTTGAAGGATTGGATTCAAGAAAAAAATGTGGAAAGGACAATGAAGTGATAAAGTCAGGAGAAAAATATTGTAAGTACTTTGGCAAAATGTAGAACACAAAATATCTTCATTTTGTGCTGACGAATCAAGAAGTATAATGATTAATTGGTAAATAAAATAATTGCTTTTTATAATTAGCAATTCTTTTTACCTTATTAATGGTGCCACTTATGTACTACATGATTTTAGGAATTTGCTTTTATTTGTTTTACCATAGGGTTAGCCATGACCTGAGCAAGATAGATTAGTCTGTGTAATATGTTCTGTGTAATTTCTCTTTGTAGTTCATGCATTTTCTGTTTTATTATTGTTGCTGCTAGGAAAATCCATTTATGAATATTCACAACTGTTACATCTTCATTTTATGAATTCAGCCCTTTAGCATTTTGAAGTGTCTTTCTTAGTTTAATTCAATACATTCAATTTAACTTCTACTTTGCTCATATAATCTTTGGTATAAATTTTGCTTTTTTCTTCATTTCACACTTTTAGCATGCTTTGAATTATATTTACTTCTTGCATTCAAACTACAGTTGAATGTTTCTATGGTTTAACATTAAAATCATTGCATTAGGATTTTAATCTCACATTTTAAATGTCAAATATTTGGATTTAGTTATGTCATAACATTTGTGTCACTTTTTTATATTTTTTAAAAGCTGCTTTCTGTATGTTTTCTTTTTGGATCTGCTTTTTTTCTGATATTTCGACAAGTATCTATTTTTGGATTGGTAATTACTATCCTGAATATGAAAGTCTTGCTCTTATATTTTCTTAATTCCCTATGAAAGTCAACGACAAAATTAGCATGGGTCCTCTTCTCTTATCCCCTTCTCTTTACAACAATATGCCATATTCTCCTATGTAAGTTTTATTAAAAGGTGCTACTAAACATGCTGTTTTAGTACTTTTGTTCCATTTTAATGATACATTTTAACATAATTCGCGATTATTAGAATTCAATCAGTACATTTTCACTACCTTTCCCCATTTTTTCACTAATTCCGAATTTATGTTCCCCCATTTGTAAAAATTCCATTTCATCCCTCTCCTTCTACCATCTGTTATTTAGTGTTCATAGCTAGTCATTTTGCCTTGATTTTTTTAAGGAAAATTTGATTATCTAAGGTTAACTCTTGAACAGTATCAATCTATATGTCTCTGGCTTTTGATACACCCTTCTGGTAAACAAATTAAAATTTTTGATTACTAAAATAAGGTTCACTTAAACTGTATCTCTTATATTAGATTTTTGTTTTTCATAAAACATAATTGTGTGGGCATCAGATGTCCTTTGCTTGCTTTTTTCCCAGTTTCACTCAATAATATTTTTCTCATTAAATTTCCACTTAATATCAATTATTCACTTTTCTAATGTACAGAGTGCCTTTGTATACATTTAAGTTTTCCATGTGGATTATGTGTTTGTTACTTGTATTATGCATTATTGTGATTCTTCTCACTCAGATATAGATGACTCAGCATTTACTTTGTGTTTTTTTTTTTCCCATTTTTTCTGAAATTCTTATACTTCTTTGTGGTTGTATCATACTTCTTTGGTTTGTGATTCATAACAAAATATTCACTCATTATTTTTTTCTCCATCATTGAGAAAGTCTTGGTGATAGTTAACTTTGAATAAATTCTGCTGAGTCCGTATGTTTTTCTTTTTTATGGGAGGTACCAAATTTCTTTATTTAAATGAATGGGACAAATTAAAGAAATTAAGGGAATGTTCTAGTACAACTCTTAGAAAAGGTAAAGGAAAGGCAAATATTTGGTGTCCAACTAAGTCACCCTATGGCTCTGGGGAAGTTAGCCTAATGCTTAGCTCAACCACTATGTCCCAAGGTATCTTAGTCAAGTGAATATTCTGCCTACCCAGGTTCAGAGCTCCCATATTAAACAACTGGTTTATAGTCACTCAGTTTTTATTTCGGGATTATATTTACTTATTCGAAAGGCAGAGTTACAGAGAAGTGTGTGTGTATGTGTGTGTATGTGTGTGTGTGTGAGAGAGAGAGAGAGAGAGAGAGAGATTTAATATCTTTCATCCACTGCTTCACTTCCCAAATGGGCAGGTGGGAGCCAGAAGCCCGGAATTTCATCCAGGTCTCCCACCAGGGTGCAAGGGTCCAAGTATTTGGGTCATCTTCTGCTGCTTTCCTAGGATCATTAACAGGGAGATTGGAAGTGGAAAACCTGGGATGGGGAACATCATTCTCATGGAATCATAGTTGGCAGCTTAATCTACTGTGACACAGTGTTATCCCCTTGGTCATTCAGTTGTTGATGACTTCACCTACTCCGTCAGATAATGAGAATCAGTGAAGTCAGGCAAGTAGGGATCTTTTTGTCAGTGATCAGCTTGTGCAGCTCTAGTGGTGACTGAGTCATACTTCTCCAAGTGGAAGGAACAGTCCATTGTATTCAGCCATGTTTCCAGTCCTCGTGATCTGGTTTCTAATATCCTGATGAATATGCTACCAACCTCCTTGGTTCTGAGCTTCATTAGTTTATCAGCATGTTCTCTCCTTATGAGATTGTAGGAAGCATAGAGGTCCAGGTTGGTCTGGTGGTTGATGGTGGCCTCCAAGTCTCAGCTCTCATTCTCTGCATGTGTGAGGAGGATGTAGTGCTCATAAGCAGTGTCTGGAGTGTCAGGGCACCTATTGCCAGACCTGCAATGAGGGCCTTGGGGAGTGGGGAATCCAAGGCTCTGACCCTGGGTCTGTGTCTGGATTGACTACTAGTTCCTTCCAAGTACTTTTGAAGCAGGAAACCACGGTGACACTGAATGAAAAATGCCTTCTCCCATTTTTTTCTTTTTTAAAAATTATTTACTTTTATTTTACTTGTAAGGCAAATAGAAAAATGGAGAGATAGAGAAGGATCTTCAGTATGTTCATTCACTCCACAGATGCCAACAGCAGCAGGGTCTGAGCCAAGCAGAAGCCCAGAACTCAGTGCATGTCTCCTACTTTGGGGTGAGGGCCCCAAGTACTTGAGCAATCACCTGCTGCTATGGTTTGGAAAAGATTATAAGATTAGATCCCCAAACTTATGCAAGAGTTTAAACCTGAGAGTAAGTTAATGGAACAAAGAAGATGAAAACATAATCTAATTCTGATGTTTGAGGTGCAGATTCTGAGAAGTGATGAAGATTACATTATTAGTTTGGTGTCCCAGTAGATGAATTTTGAAGAGATTGGGGAATTCTAAGGGCTTGAGGAAGAGGGGAGTGCAATACTCTGAGCTTTATAAAATATAGAAGCCACAAAGACATAGATGGATATGTGCACCCCCTATCTGTTGCCATGTGAGGTTCTGTACCACCTGGAGACTCTATGAGCAGGAATACCCTCATCAGAGGCTAAACCAGAGATGCTGCCTGATATTGAACAGTGAACCCCAGAACTGTGAGCCATTCTTGACAAACAGCCTGTCTCAGGTATTTTCCTATGATAACAAAAAGCTAACTAATATAGTAACACATGATAGCTGTGAAAGAAACAGAATGGAAATCAGCTTGAGTAGGGGAGCATTCAGATAGGAATGCACACTTGACTCTGACTGCCCACCGTGGCGCTCCAGAGCAATGATTGCTCATTAAAGGAGTTCTTTGTGTCTGTCTGCACACATGAACTTTTAGGGTGGGAAGTCTGAGTTTAGAATAGCAGATTTTCATTGAATAATCTTGTTAGTGAGGCACTGATCGAGGGCATACCTTTGATCCCTAAATTTAAAAGTGGACTCCAGTGCTGAAGGGTCTGAGAGCTGGAATCTGCTATTGACTGAGTAGCCAATTCTTTCTCATAGGTACACCAATGAGCGATTGCCAGACCAGAAAAGTTCCCTGCAAGAAATTGGTTGTTGTTGTATGTGTGTATGTGTGTCTTATAGGTGTTTTGGTTGCCTCAGAGACAGTGCTTCTCAAACCAAACAAGAACACCTCTGTCCCTATGATGATTCCCACCAAGTAGTATTGCAAAAAGCATTCCTATTTTTGTTTTTTTGTTTATTTCTTTATTATAATTTTTTGTTTCTGGGTTTTGGGCACTGGTTTTTTCTACAACTTTCTACAACAACTATTCCTCCTTTGATTTTCTACTTTTTCTGATGGGGATTCTTCTCAGCTATTTTCAACAACTTTATGTGTATGGAATCTGAACATTACATTTAATTCCTAGAAGCAATTTAGAAAAGGAACTTGATTGTTTCTTTCTCTTTGTGGTATTTTTATGATATTTGGGAAGAAAAAGATGAAAGAAATACTGACTAACACATCTTGGTTGAAATATTGTGTTGTGGAATATCTTTCCCTATAGTTCTTCTTTAAATAAACATGAAAACAAAGCTAGAACAATCTCAGAAGCAAAAATATAGATGACTTTGCTACCATTCACTGAATGTAGAAAAAAAGAGAAAAGGAGTTAATTATAATTCTGAGACTGCAAAATGGTAAATAGCAAAGATCATTTTACACAACTGAAAAATTTCGCATAAAACAGAATAAAGCACAAAGTGACAAACACAAGATTCTCAAATATATATGTGTGTGTGTGTGTGTGTGTGTATTTGGTTATAACCAAATGTACAGAGCATCACAGTGTAAGTATATTAGATACTTTTTAAAAAGTGGTCAGGTTAAGTCTATGAGAAAAGAAGTAGCTAGGTAAAGTGTTTGAGAAACAATGATTATCTAAACAAGTCTAAGTGAGATTATTGTTTAAACACTTGAATAATATTATCTGAACAGAAAAATAGGTACTTGATAGTTAGGAGTGTAGTGGTATTTGAGTTATATTTTTAAGCAAATCATTTGTATTAGAATATTGTATCTTTGTAAATGGATGCTCACAGATTTTTATGAATGTCCTTGGAATAAAACATATTCTGAAAATATTAGTCAAATAGTATATTACTCTTTTTTCTCCAGTGAAGTGATTTTAAAGTTTTGTGAGTCATTTTAAGCAATTTGTTTTGAAATGTAAAAAATTATACTAGAGATCTTTACCGTCCTTAGTTAAGTTTATTCCAAGGTATTTGATTGTTTTTGTAGCTATTGTGAATGGGATTGACCTTAGAAGTTCTTCCTCAGCCATGGCATTGCCTGTGTATACAACGGCTGTTGATTTTTGTACATTGATTTTGTATCCTGCTACTTTGGCAAACTCTTCTATGAGTTCAAAAGTCTCTTAGTAGAGTTCTTTGGGTCCCCTAAATAAAGAATCATAACATCTACAAAGAAGGATAGTTTGAGTTCTTCCTTCCCAATTTGTATCCCTTTAATTTCTTTTTCTTGCCTAAAGATCTCTACGAAGAAAATTACAAAACCTTAAAAAAAGAAATAGAAGAGGATAGCAAAAAATGGAAAAATCTTCCATGCTCATGGATTGGAAGAATCAATATCATCAAAATGTCCATTCTCCCAAAAGCAATTTACAGATTCAATGCAATACCAATCAAAATACCGAAGACCTTCTTCTCAGACCTGGAAAAAAATGATGCTGAAATTCATATGCAGACACAGGAGACCTTGAATAGCTAAAGCAATTTTGTACAACAAAAACAAAGCCGGAGGCATCACAATACCAGATTTCAGGACATACTACAGGGCAGTTGTTATCAAAACAGCATGGTATTGGTACAGAAACAGATGGATAGACCAATGGAACAGAATGGAAACACCAGAAATCAATCCAAACATCTACAGCCAACTTATATTTCATCAAGATACAAAATCAATCCATAGAGTAAGGACAGTCTATTCAATAAATGGTGCTGGGAAAATTGGATTTCCTCGTGCAGAATCATGAAGCAAGACCCCTATCTTTCACTTTACACAAAAATCCACTCAACATGGATTAAAGACTTAAATCTATGACCCGACACCATCAAATTATTATATAACATTGGAGAAACCCTGCAAAATATAGGAACTGGCAAAGACTTCTTGGAAAATACCCCAGAAGCACAGGCAGTCAAAGCCAAAATTAACTATTGGGATTGCATCAAATTGAGAAGTTTCTGTACTGCAAAAGAAACAGTCAAACTAGTGAAGAGGCAACCGACAGAATGGAAAAAAATACTTGTAAACTACGAAACCGATAAAGGATTAATAACCAGAATCTACAATGAGATCAAGAAACTCCACAACAACAAAACCAACAACCCACTTATGAGATGGGCCAAGGACCTCAACAGACATTTTTCAAAAGAGGAAATCAAAATGGCCAAAAGGCACATGAAAAAATGTTCCAGATCACTAGCAATCATGGAAATGCAAATCAAAACCACAATGAGGTTCCACCTCACCCTGGTTAGAATGGCTCACATTCAGAAATCTACCAATAGTAGATGCTGGAGAGGATGTGGGGAAAAAGGGACACTAACCCACTGTTTGAGGGAACGCAAACTGGTGAAGCCACTATGGAAGTCAGTTTGGAGATTCCTCAGAAACTTGAACATAACCCTGGTAATACAAACCAGCCATATCACTCCTTGAAATTAACCCAAAGGAAATTAAATTGGCAAACAAACAAGCAGTCTGCACCTTAATGTTTATTGCACCTCAATTCACAATAGCTAAGACCTGGAACCAAGCCAAATGCCCATCAACAGTAGACTGGATAAAGAAATTATGGGACATGTACTCTATAGAATACTATACAGCAGTCAAAAACAATGAAATCCGGTCATTTGTAACAAGATGGAGTAATCTGGAAAACATCATGCTGAGTGAACTAAGCCAGTCCCAAAGGGACAAATATCATATGTTCTCCCTGATCGGCGACAACTAACTGAGCACCAAAGGCGAAACCAGTTGAATTGAAATGGACACTATGAGAAACAGTGACTTGATCAGCTCTTGTCCTGACTGTTGATATACAGTGTAATACTTTATCCATTTTAGTATTTTTTTTTGTTCTAGTACCATTGGTTGAACTCTGTAATTAACACACAATTATTCTTAGGTGTTTAAATTTTAACTGAAAAGTGATCCCTGTTAGGAATTTGGAAAACATTATGCTGAGTGAAATAAGCCAGTCCCAAAGGGACAAATATCATATGCTCTCCCTGATTGGTGACAACTAACTGAGCACCAAAAAGGAAACCTAAGTTAAAGTGAAATGAACACTAGGAGAAACGGTGACTTGATCAGCACTCACCCTGACTGTTGATGAACAATTTAATACGTTATCCCTCTTAGTATTTTTTTTTGTTTGTTCTACTTAATACTTTTGGTTGAATACTGTAATCAAGACACAGTTATTCTTAAGTGTTGAAACTTAACTGAAAAGTGATTGCTGTTAAATATAAAAGTGGGAATAAGAGAGGGAAGAGATGTGCAATTCGGGACATGCTCAAGCTGACTTGCCCCAAACGGTAGAGTTAGAAACATACCAGGGGATTCCAATTCAATCCCATCAAGGTGGCATGTACCAATGCCATCTCACTCATCCAAGTGATCAATTTCTGTTCACAATTGATCATAATGTTAGGACTAAGAGCCAAAGGGATCACATAAACAAGACTAGTGTCTGCAAATACTAACCAATAGAATATAAAATGGAGAGAACGATCCAACTTGGGAAGTGAGATACACAGCAGACTCATAGAATGGCTGATGTCCAAAACAGCACTCTGGCCTCAGAATCAGCCCTTAGGGCATGCGGATCCGGCTGAAAAGCCCATGAGACTATTTCAGGAATGGAAAGCCAAGACACTCTGGAAAAAAAAAAAATGACCTAAATGAAAGATCTCTGCAAGTGAGATCCCAGTGGAAAGAACAGGTCTTCAAATAAGGAGGTACCTTTCTCTGAAGGGAGGAGAGAACTTCCACTCTGACTACGACCTTGTCTAAATATGATCAGAGTCGTTGAACTCAAAAGGCTTCCATAGCCTTGGCAACTCATGACAAGAGCCTAGGGTGATTACTGACACCATAAACAAGAATGTCAATTTGTTAAGTCAACAAGAGGAGTCACTATGCAGTTACTCCTCATGTAGGATCTCTGTCCTTAATGTGCTGTACATTGAGACTTAATGCTATAACTAGTACTCAAACAGTATTTTTCACTTTGTGTTTCTATATGGGTGCAAACTGTTGAAATCTTTACTTAATATATGCTAAACTGATCTTCTGTATATAAAGAGAATTGAAAATTAATCTTAGGCCGGCGCTGTGGCTCAATAGGCTAATCCTCCGCCTTGTGGCACCGGCACACTGGGTTCTAGTCCTGGTCGGGGTGCTGGATTCTGTCCCGGTTGACCCTCTTCCAGGCCTGCTCTCTGCTGTGGCCAGGGAGTGCAGCGGAGGAAGACCTTTCTCTCTGTCTCTCTCTTTCACTGTCCACTCTGCCTGTCAAAACAAAAAAAAAAAAAAAAAGAATCTTGATGGGAATTAAGGGGAGAGGGAGCGGGAAAGGGGAGAGTTGCGAGTGGGAGGGAAGTTATGGGTGGGAGCCATTGTAATCCATAAGCTGTACTTTGGAAACTTATATTCATTAAATAAAAGTTAAAAAGCATAATATTAATTTTGTGCTATGATTATAGTGAAATCCTATGTACCTATTAAAGAAAATACATGCTTTGAAAAAAAATTATACTAGAATTGTAAGTTCTTTGTGTTCTCAAATATCAGTTAGAAAAAATATAGAAAGCCAAGTTATTTTAAATTAAATCTGCTCATTGTTCGAGTAATTTGAAAACTCTCACCTTTTGTGGCCTGTTCAACTTAATTACTACTTACAATTATTTGTGATTTGGGAGAATTTTTCAGCTTAAACTGAAGACTTTCTTTTACATTACTTTTTAAAAAGTGCATGATTTTGTGTTTCCTGTTTAGAATAATGGCTGAATTCTTTCAAAAGTACAGGGTATTTTATTAAAAATGTGTGTTCTTGGAGCATGCATTGTGGTGGAACAGGTTAAACCACCACATGTGATGTTGTCACCCCATACTGGCATGTTGATTCGTGTCTCAGCTGCTCTTCTTCTATTACAGCTCCCTGCTAGCATGCCTGAAAGAACAGCTGTGGATGAACCACGTACTTAGGCATCTGCCACTCATGTGGGAGACCAGATTGGTGTCCTGGGCTCCTGACTTCAGCCTGACCTAGCCCTTGTTATTGTGGCCATTTGAGGAGAAAATCCTCAAATCAAAGCACGCTCTCTCTCTCTCTCTCTCTAAGATGTATTTATTTATTTGAAAGTCAGAGTTACACAGAGAGAGAAGGAGAGAGGCAGAGAGAGAGAGGGAGGTTCTGCTGGTTCACTCTGTAATTGGCCTCAGTGGCTGGAGCTGAGCCGATCTGAAGTCAGGAGCCAGGAGTTTCTTCTGGGTCTCCCACGTGGGTGCAGTGGCCCGAGGGCTTGGGGCATCTTCTACTGCTTTCCCAGGCCATAGCAGAGAGCTGGATGGGAAGTGGAGCAGCCAGGACACAAACCGTGCCCATATGGGATGTCGGCACTGCAGGCGGAGGCTTTACTTGCTATGCCACAGTGCCAGCCCCTCTCTCTCTTTCATTCTCTCCCTCCCTCCATCTCTTCCACTCCATCTCTGTCACTCTGTAGTTCAAATTATTTAATTAATTAATCTATAAAAAAACATGCTCCTATGACAATAGAGTAAAATTATAATTTTTTTCTTCAAAATATTTTGCTTGGTCTTGTTTTATCTATATAACTGTTTCTCATTCCTATTTGAATATTTCTCTTACTCTCTATGTGATGTAATATGTTACATTTACAATTTCTTTCTTCTTTCATACTGCATTGCTTTGATGAGAGAGCCATGGATTTCTTTTTGGCTGAAATTGGAAAACTGAAGAAAAAATGTGCATATATATATATATGACATATATATAATAACTATATCTCTCCACATCTATATATGGAAAAACATGAAAATAAATTCTGTGGTTGTTACTCTTTCATGGGACTATGGGCCCAGCCACGTGAGCTGTGTCTCTGGCTACTTCCCTACTATATTTAAAGTTTATCCTGGGGCCGGCATTGTAGCATAGCAGATAAAGCCACTGCCTGCAGTGCCAGCATCCCATATGGGTGCTGGTTTGATTCCTAGCTTCTCCACTTCCCATTCAGCTTTCTGCTATGGCCTGGGAAAGCAGTAGAAGATGGCCCAAGTCCTTGGGCCCCTGCACCCACGTGGGAGACCCAGAAGAAGCTCCTGGCTCCTGACTTTGAATCCGTGCAGCTCCAGCTGTTGCAGCCAGTTGGGGAGTGAACTAGAGGATGGAAGACTCTCTCTCTCTCTCTGACTCTGCCTCTGTCTCTCTGTAACTGTGTCTTTCAAATAAGTAAATAATCTTTTAAAAAAATCGATCCTACAAGGCACAAGAAAAAACGTAAGTGTTCAGTCCATGTAATCTTACAGTGATAAGAAAGCAGAGAAACAAGATACTGAGTTGAATCATGAGGGAGGAATTGATTTTTTTCTTCTTTCCCACATGGTTTTTATTTGTAGATATATACTTATTTTCCTGCAATAACTTAATAAGTAAAATCTGACTACAGTTTCTACCTGTCACCCAGGACAGCTTTCTTGGCGATTCATACATGATAGGACATTTGTTACTTTGAGTGGTGTTGAAACAAGTGACATTTCTCAAAAAGTGTTTCTTTTGCCTCTTTACCTACAGTGTACAAACCCATGAGATAAAGAACAGTGGTTATTTTAAGATCTTCTAATATATTAATCATACATATTGTCCTCCGGACTATAGCTTCCTGTCCGTCAAGCAGAGAAGTAAAGAAGTGGGTGTGTCTGCCAGTTATATTACTGAGATTTATGTGCCTAAGTAGTTTTCTAGTTAATAAGATGGCACAGCAGGACTGCCAGCTGAAATCAAATTGAAATAACACAGTATACTCATCATATTTTCCAAACACTGCCTGGCCTGGCAGGGGAATCAAATATTATTAAAGGAATCTGTGCCCTATAAGCTCAGAGCAGATAAGGACAGGCTGACTTCAGCTCTGCTCTTCTTTGACCCACAGTTTTGTTTCTTTGGCTTTAATCCAGGAGAACAGAAACAATGAACCCATACAACCAAATAAACCAAGCCGTGGTTTTGACTGACAAAGATACAAAGGTTTTTTTTTGTGTTTTTTTTTTTAATATTTGTGTATTTATTTTGAGAAGTTAAGAGACAGACATATGTACACACTCACATACACACACACACACACGGCTGGCAGAGGGGAGAAAAAGAGAGTGGGAGAGAAAAACAAACTCCCTTCTTTCTGCTGATTCACTCCACAAATGCCTGAAACTGTCAAGACTGGGCCAGGACTGAAACTGGGAGTTGATATTATAATCCACATCTCCCACATGGGTGGGAGGGGCCCAAGTAATTGAGTCACCACCTGGTGCCTTTCGGTGTGGGTATTAAGAGGAAGTATGAGTTAGAAGCCAGAGCTGGGAATGAAACTCACATATTCCAATATGGGACACCAACATCTTAACTAATGCCTTAACTTCTAGGCTAAATGCCTCCCACGAGACAATGGCTTTAATAAACATTTATTTATTTAGATTCATTCACTTAAAAGCCCTCATTCTCAACAACTAAAATACTTATTTCTGCATAAGTATACTGTTTTTTGCCCTATACTGTATTGTTGAGAAGAGATTAGGGGCTGCATATTTTATTCTAATTTCTGGAGGACACAAAAAATATTATAGATTCCACTTTGCTCTTATTTCCCCTTAAAAATGAAGAAAGTGAATACATTCCATAGGAAAACTAAGTTGTAAAATTAGATCCTAATGTCTTTGTATCATATCGGTAGTCAGTTTTTTATAATTAATTATTTTTTTTGAAAGTCGGCATTATAGGGATTGGGGGAGAAAGAAAAAATCTATTTGCTGGTTCACTCTCCAGAAGTTCACAGTGGCCATTAATAGGCCAGGGTTAGGAGCCAGGAGCATTATCCCAGTCTCCAACATAGGTGGCTGAGGCCCGAATACTTGAGCCATCTTCCTCTGATTTCCTAGGCCATGAACAAGGAGCAGGGTCAGAAGTGGAACAGCAGGGACACAAACTGGTGCTCATATGGGATGCTGGTGTTGTAGGCAGTAGCTTTACCTACTATGCAATAACACCAGCTCCTCTAATATCAGGATATATAAGGAGCTCCAGAAACAACAGCAAAATAAACAAGCCAATTAAGAAATGGGCAAAGGATATGAATAGGCATTTATCAAAGAGTAAAATGCAAATGGACAATAGACACATGAAAAAAAAAATGTTCTGGATCACTAGCTATCAGGGAAATGCAAATAAAAACCACAAGGAGATTTCATCTCACCCCAGTTAGAATGGCTAGCATCCAAAAATCATAAAATAGCAAATGCTGGCAAGGATGTGGGGAAAGAGGTACCCTAATACACTGTAGGCAGGAATGTAAATTAGTACCACCATTATGGAAGGCAGTATGGAGATACCTCAGAAATCTGAACATTGATTTACCATATATGATCAGGCCAATCCACTCCTGGGAATTTACCCAAAGGAAATGAAATCAGCATATGAAAGAGTTATCTGTAGTCTCAGGTTTATAGCAGCTCAACTTACAGCAGCTAAGGTATGGAATCAATGCAAATGTCCATCCACTAATGACTGGATGAAAAAGTTGTAATATATATACATGATGGAATACTACCCAGCCATAAAAATATTGAAATCCTGTCTTTTCCAACAAAATGGATGCAACTGGAGACCATTATACTTAGTGAAAAAAAGCAATCCCTGAAAGACAAATATCATGTTTTCCCTGATTTGTGGTAACTAATATACAGAATGCAAGAGCAAGAACAATGTACATGAGCAAAAGTGACATTTTGAGAAGATATTCTTGCTTATATCTCTTGTCTATATTTTTTAGGAACAGTGGTTTTTCTATTTGTTACGTGATGAATTATTTGTTTGGTGGAGAGTTAGACTTGTGATTGTGAAGTAAATTGAAGATATGTCATTGTGAAATTCAAAAGGAAACTAAGAAAAGAAGGATGGTTAGATTGAAGGAGGGGTGGAGGATAGGGTGGGAAGTATCATTGTGCTCTTAAAACTGCATATGTGAAATACAGGAAATTTTTTCACCTTACATAAACAAAAAATTTAAATCCTAATGATTTTTCAATATAATTAGAAGAATGATGTCTTGGAACATGAAAATCCAATCTAAAAATTAAAAATATATTTTAAATATTTTTAAAAATTAGGGCAATTTGAGACCAGCGTTGTGGTGCAGTGGGTTAAGCCACCACCGGAGTGGTCAGAGCCAGTTCCAGTTCCAGCTGTTCCACTTCAGTCCAGTTCCATGTTGATGTGTCTTCACAAAAGAGCAGAAGATGACCTGAGTGTCTGGGCTCCTGTCAGCACTTGGGAGACATAGATGGTGTTTCAGTCTCCAGGATTCAGCCTATCCGAGGCCTAGCCATTGTGGCCATTTGTAGAATGAACCAGCAGATGGATGAGCTCTTTCTCTCTCTAACTCTGCCTTTCAAAGAAATAAATCTTGTTAAAATTGAGGAAATTCTTTAAATAAAATTCACACATTATTTTTGCTTGCTGAAAAGATTACTGCAAGCATTTTAGATGGAATGAAACAATATTATTTTGGGCATTGAAATACAAACTGCTTGGAACAGGAGCTAAGAGAGTCTAATGGTTTAATACCCCACCTCCAAGAACGTTTTATCTCCTCATCACAACCTTGCACCTTGTTTTACTGAAAAACAAAAACAAAAGAAACTGAAAAAAAGTTTTGATGTCAATACACCTTCTATACATGTTATAATCCTATATATTCTGCCCTCTACTTTTATTTTATTTCTTAGGTACTTCTATGTTTTGTGTAAGACTATATAATCCAATTTAAAATTTGAACTCATTGCTTCTTTTTAATCCCAGATTACCATCTTCAGTGTTATCTAAAGTTCTCAGCGTATTCATTTTCATAAACATGAACAGGTTATAATATTGCACATATTTTGTAAAGCACTCCTTCAATCCAATAACTACCTATTCAACATAACTATATTTTTGCTTCATTGTGTAGCATAGCTCGCTAGCATAGTTGCCTCCACTTCTTTTCCTGCACCGCACTGATCCGATGGCAGGAGCCAGGTGCTTCTCCTGGTCTCCCATGGGGTGCAGGGCCCAAGCACTTGGGCCATCCTCCACTGCACTCCCGGGCCACAGCAGAGTGCTGGCCTGGAAGAGGGGCAACCGGGACAGAATCTGGCGCCCCAACCAGGACTAGAATCCTGTGTGCTGGCGCCACAAGGCGGAGATTTAGCCTAGTGAGCCACGGCGCCGGCCTCCAATAAACTTTTTTTTTTAAACTTTTATTTAATGAATATAAATTTCCAAAGTACGGCTTATGGGTTACAATGGCTTCTCCCCCATAACGTCCCTCCCACCCACAACCCTCCCCTTTCCCACTCCCTCTCCCCTTCCATTCACATCAAGATTCATTTTCGATTCTCTTTATATACAGAAGATCAGTTTAGCATACATTAAGTAAAGATTTCAACAGTTTGCTCCCACACAGAAACATAAAGTGAAAAATAATAGATGATTTTTTAAATGATGATGAAATCAGATTAGACCTATTGTCATGTTTAATCCCAGTGAGAGTCAAGTTGGGAATTGATAACTTTTTTTACAGAAGATCAGTTTAGTATATATTAAGTAAAGATTTCAACAGTTTGCACCCCCATAGAAACACAGTGAAATATACTGTTTGAGTACTTGTTATAGCATTAAGTCTCAATGTACAGCACATTAAGGACAGAGATCCTGCATGAGGAGTAAGTGCACAGTGACTCCTGTTGTTGACTTTACAAATTGATACTCCTGTTTATGGCATCAGTAATCTCCCTATGCTCCAGTCATGAGTTTCCAAGGCTATGGAAGCCCCTTGAGTTCTCCGACTCTTATCTGTTTAGACAAGGTCATAGTCAAAGTGGAGGTTCTCTCCTCCCTTCAGAGAAAGGTACCTCCTTCTTTGAAGACCTGTTCTTTCCACTGGGATCTCACTCGCAGAGATCTTTCATTTAGGGTTTTTTTTTTTTTTTTTTTTGCCAGAATGTCTTGGCTTTCCATGCCTGAAATACTCTCATGGGCTTTTCAGCCAGATCCGAATTCCTTTAGGGCTGATTCTGAGGCCAAAGTGCTGTTTAGGACATCAGCCATTCTATGAGTCTGCTGAGTATCTCGCTTCCCATGTTGGATCACTCTCCCCTTTATTTATTCTATCAGTTAGTATTAGCAGGTACTAGACTTGTTTATGTGCTCCCTTTGACTCTTAGTCCTTTCATTATGATCCATTGTGAACTGAAATTGATCACTTGGACTAGTGAGATGGCATTGGTACATGCCACCTTGATGGGATTAAATTGGAGTCCCCTGGTATGTTTCTAACTCTACCATTTGGGGCAAGTCAGCTTGAGCATGTCCCAAATTGTACATCGGACTTAGAAGACAGAGAACAGGAATGGATACAGTCAGACCAAAGAAAAGAAGAGGAAATTAGAAATCTAAAACATATTGTCGGGAATCTTCAGGATACTATTAAAAAATCCAACATTCGGGTTCTAGGAGTTCCTGAAGGCATGGAGAGGGAGAAAGGATTAGACGGCCTTTTTAGTGAGATATTAGCAGAAAATTTCCCAGGTTTGGAGAAGGACAGAGAAATCCTAGTACAGGAAGCTCACAGAACCCCTAATAAACACGACCAAAAGAGATCCTCACCACAACACGTTGTAATTAAACTCTCCATAGTGAAACATAAAGAAAAGATCCTAAAATTTGCAAGAGAGAAACATCAGATTACTCTCAGAGGATCTCCAATCAGACTCACAGCTGACTTCTCATCAGAAACCCTACAAGCTAGGAGGGAATGGCGAGATATAGCCCAGGTACTAAGAGAGAAAAACTGCCAGCCCAGAATATTATATCCTGCAAAGCTATCATTTGTGAATGAAGGTGAAATAAAGACTTTTCATAGCAAACAGAAATTGAAAGAATTTGTTGCCACTCGTCCAGCCCTGCAAAAGATGCTTGAAGATGTGTTACACAGAGAAACACAGAAACACGGTCATCAATATGAAAGAAGGTAAAGGAAGGAAACCTCACAGCAAAAGATCACAGGGAATTCAAAGCATATATTAGCACTTATCTTTGGCAAATGGCAGGGCAAAGTTACCACTTATCATTAGTCACATTGAACATTAATGGCCTGAACTGTCCAGTTAAAAGACACAGATTGGCTGATTGGGTTAAGGAACAAAACCTATCTATTTGCTGCTTACCAGAAACACATCTTTCCAACAAAGATCCATACAGACTGAAAGTGAAAGGCTGGAAAAAGATATACCATGCCAACAGAAATGAAAAAAGAGCGGGCGTAGCCATCTTAATATTGGACAACATAAACTTTACCACAAAAACTGTTAAGAGAGACAAAGATGGACACTATATAATGATTAAGGGATCAATACAACAAGAAGATATAACAATTATCAATGTATATGCACCTAACTACAGGGCACCGGTTTATCTAAAAGATTTATTAACGGACTTAAAGGGAGACTTAGACCCCAATACAATAGTACTGGGGGACTTCAATACTCCACTCTCAGAAATAGACAGATCAACAGGACAGAAGATCAACAAGGATACAGTAGATTTAAACGACACTATAGCCCAAATGGATCTAACAGATATATACAGAACTTTCAATCCAATAAACTTTTAATCAGGATCATTGTACAGAATACACTGTTGCCAGTCTCCTATTAACTTAAAGCAACACACTTTTAAGTTCTCATGTTTGAGAATCAGGTGTATTTCAGAGTTGATAGTTTATTCCCTCTTGAGAGATTTTCTTAATTTAGGTTCTGAAATATCACTGTCCGCTGGTGCCGCGGCTCAATAGGCTAATCCTCCGTCTTGTGGCGCCAGCACACCAGGTTCTAGTCCTGGTCGGGGTGCCGGATTCTGTCCCAGTTGCCCCTCTTCCAGGCCAGCTCTCTGCTGTGGCCCGGGAGTGCAGTGGAGGATGGCCCAAGTGCTTGGGCCCTGCACCCCATGGGAGACCAGGAGAAGCACCTGGCTCCTGCCATCGGATCAGCGCGGTGCGCAGGCGGCAGCGTGCCTGCCGCAGCAGCCATTGGAGGGTGAACCAACTCAAAGGAAGACCTTTCTCTCTGTCTCTCTCTCTCTCACTGTCCACTCTGCCTATAAAAAAAAAATCACTGTCATGATCTATTACTAACTTATGATTTGTCTAACTAAATTCATATGCTGATTTTCTATTTTTTAAGCTTCTAAATAATTTTGGAATTCAGGATTCAATACCCTGACCTCTCCTATTCTTTTGATTTTATTTTACACCAACACTTTAAATCACTATCTATGTTTATGGAACTACCAATGTGTACCACATCTACAGAGAACGGAGCAGGAAAGGAATTTTGGGCTACTGCTTTAAAGAATTATACTTCACAATAAAGCAGAAATATAGTATGGTTGGTGTAGGAACTTACTGGGTTGAGAGTGACTTTTTGTAAAACATGAGCTATTACAACCTGTTAATGTGGATGAACATGAACAGAAAGAGAAATTTGAACAAGGCTACTTGAACACCCAATAGTTTTCACAGTGTTATTATTTGTAACTGAACTGATATTCATCAAGAATCCTGCAATTTTTTCTATCTGAAAATGACAAAATTGTTTCATAGTAGCTTAGCCAAAAATTCTGAGAGTCATCCTTGACTTATTTCTCCCTATGATACTCAACATTTACTAACTCAGGCTTACCTACAAAAATACCTATCTGGATGGAAACTACTTAACACCACTGAATTCACTAACATAAGGCTCCACATCACTTATGCTTTACCAGTCAATAGTTTAGTAACTGATATTATTATTTCTTATTATTTCTCCTTAAAAGTCCATTCTGACACAAGGAATTTTATCATTTCTCTTTCTTAAGCCACCAGGTCTCCTCATCTCACTAAAAAAAGCAAAAGCAAAATCCTCAAATGATCCTTAAGTACCTGCAAGTGCTAAACACCCTCTCATCACCATCACTGTCTTCACTTCCTCTGTTCCAAGGACTTTAATGCCTTTGCCACACGTCAAGCAAGCTGAGGAGTATTATGACTCTGGGTTTGCACTAAGCATTCGTTTTGTCATTTAGGATGAATGTTATTTACATATATTTATGGATTTCCTAATAATTCATCATGTTCATGCTTAAATACCAGTTATTAGAATTTTTACAATATTGACCCTATACATAACAGCCCTTTCATTTTCAATTTTGCCTAGTTTTTCTTCTTGCATACCGACTGCATGTCTGTTAAATTGCATAAGTATTTATGTGATCCATTCTTATTATTCCTTTCTAGAAAGTAACCATAATAACAGCAAAGGTTCTATTCATACACTTGGTTTTTCTGTACCATCATCTTAGAAAAGTGTTCATGATTTTGTATGTGCTAAGTATTTTTAAAGAATTCAATAAATCCAATTGCTGGAAATATGCTTCCTGAATGCCATGAAGTGACATTATTATCTTGTTTCTTCTCTAGAAATTGACTTTATATTCATCTCATGTTCTTACTCTAGATTCATTTGATAAGTGAGTATTTTATTTTGTAGCACAGTTTTAAGTTCACAGTGAAACTGAACTGCATACACATTAAGAATTATTACATCTTTTTGAAGATTTAACCACTTTAGTTCAATATAATATACCTCTTTATCAGATAACTATGCTTACCCTGAAGTCTATTGTATCTTAACATAGTGATGCTCACTTTCATTTGATAATACTATCTTTATCAATTCATTTACTCTTTTTAAATGTCTTTATATTTGGAAAGAGTAACTCGTATACTACCTATAATTGAATCTATGACAGTCTCTGTGTTTAACTTCTATATTTATACTTTAAATATTTGAAGTTATTGATATGGTTGAATTAAAATCTATCATATTAATTAGTTTGCTCTTCATTGCTCTTGCCCTTCTTTCCTATATTGTTTTCTGTTTGTCTTAACTATCATCCTTCATGATGTTCTCTGCTCTTCCTGAATCTGTGCTTTGGTGTTTGCCATTAATTTGGAGAAATTCTGTCATCTTTGCTTCATCAACTGCTTCTTTTGCTTAACCTCTACTTTCCTCTCCTTATGAAATGGTGTTCCCACTAAGCATATGTCGCACTTACTGTATCGATCACACAGTTCTTTTTTTTTTTTTTTTTTTTTTTTTTTTTTTGACAAGCAGCGTGGACAGTGAGAGAGAGACAGAGAGAAAGGTCTTCCTTTTCTGTTTGTTCACCCCTCAATGGCCGCTGTGGCCGGCGCACCGCGCTGATCCAAAGGCAGGAGCCAGGTGCTTCTCTTGGTCTCCCATGTGGGTGCAGGGCCCAAGCACGTGGACCATCCTCCACTGCACTCCCAGGCCACAGCAGAGAGCTGGACTGGAAGAGGAGCAACCAGGACAGAATCCAGTGCCCCGACCGGGACTAGAACCCAGTGTGCTGGCACCACAGAGGGAGGATTAGCCTATTGAGCCATGGTGCCGGCTCACATAGTTCTTGAATATTTTGTTCTGGTTTTTTCTCTCTGGCTTTCAGTTTTTGTTGAGAAGTCAGAGCTCTAAAATTCTCTCATAGACAAGTCTATTTGATTAATTAACCCAGCATAGACATTCTAGATTTCTATTACAGTGTTTTTGCTATTATTTATTTTTTGTTCTTTCTCAGAGTTTCCATCTATTTTTTTTTTTTGCATTTTCCTTGTGTTCTTTCATATTTTTTAACATTAGATTTTTTTTTAACTTTTATTTGGTAAATATAAATTTCCAAAGTACAATTTATGGATTACAATGGCTTTCCCCCATAACTTCCCTCCCACTCACACCCCTCACATCTCCCACTCGCACCTCTCCCATTCCATTCACATCAAGATTCATTTTCAATTCTCTTTATATACAGAAGATCGATTTAGTATATATTAAGTAAAGATTTCATCAGTTTGCAGCCACACAGAAACACAAAGTGTAAAATACTGTTTCAGTACTAGTTATAGCATTACTTCACATTGGACAACACATTAAGGACGGATCCCACATGAGAAGTAAGTACACAGTGTCTCCTGCTGTTGACTTAACAATTTGACACTCTTGTTTATGGCATCAGTAATCTCCCTAGGCTCTAGTCATGAGTTGCCAAGGCTATGGAAGCCTTTTGAGTTTGCCCACTTTGATCTTATTCTGACAGGGTCATAGTCAAAGTGGAAGTTCTCTCCTCCCTTCAGATAAAGGTACCTCCTTCTTTGATGGCCCTGTTCTTTCCACTGGGATCTCACTCAAAGAGATCTTTCATTTAGGTGTTTTTTTTTTTTTTCCAGAATGTCTTGGTTTTCCATGCCTGAAATACTCTCATGGGCTCTTCAGCCAGATCCAAATGCCTTAAGGGCTGATTCTGAGGCCAGAGTGCTGTTTAGGACATCTGCCATTCTATGAGTCTGCTGTGTCTCTCGCTTCCCCTGTTGGATCATTCTCTCCCTTTTTTATTCTATCAGTTAGTATTAGCAGACACTAGTCTTGTTTATGTGATCCCTTTGACTCTTAGACCTATCAGTGTAATCAGTTGTGAACTGAAATTGATCATTTGGACTAGTGAGATGGCATTGGTACATGCCACCTTGATGGGATTGCATTGGAATACCCTGTCACATTTCTAACCCCACCATTTGGGACATTAGATTCTTAACATACTAACCACAGGTTTTGTTGCAATTTTAATTCCTGCTCCAGTAATTTCAACATATCAGTCATATCTGAGTCTTGTTCTTACACTTCCTGAATTTCTTTTAATTGTGATTTTTAATTTTCAGGTGGCCTTCTTATTTTTTTCTTGGTAACTGGACATGATGTACTTGGTAGAAAGAACTGAAGTGGGCATACCTGTAGTAACGGGGTAATGTGGGAGATGGGAGAAGGGAAATCAGTTTATGGCTGTCTAGTTGATTCTGAGTGCTTGAGTGAGCTGTGCCTCTGAACTATGAAGTAGTCTTCAGGCTCCTCCCCTGCTCATGTTGGGCAGGAATGCTCAGGTGAGATGCATTTGTATGTTTCTCTTTTCCTATGAAAAGGCTAGAATCAGCTTGAATTGAGTGTTCCTCTTTCCTGGATTACTAAGTATGTGATGATATCTCAATAGATTAGGCTGTGATGAAATAGTTTCTTTCAGTAGCAGACTATGTGGAGAATAGCATGCTTTGATGTATTTATTTAAACTAGTATTTTCCCATCTTTATGCAATAAAACTGAAGGGATTATTTTTCTCTCTTCACTGTGAGCAACTGATGGACACCTAAAATTAGTGCTCTCAAATCCCCTCCCAACATACAACACTCATGGGGTCCTCCTGGAGTTTGTCATTCCTCATTAGGTCTCTAGATATCTGTCTATCACACTTCAGGTTTTGCTGCCTGCTATGATTAATGCAGAGAACTCTGCTCCACTTTGAGTCTCAGTTTCTGCCTGTTCATCTCTATAATTTGTGAGGCAGCCATTTTCCCACTGACCTCACTTCTTTGATGATCTCAGAAGAATTGCAGATTTTCATTTTTATTCAGCTTTTTTAGTTGTTAGGACAGTGTAATGCATAACCAGTTCCTTGCGTTTTGGGCCAAATACTGGAAGTTCTGTATTCATTTTTTTTAAATATAATTTATACTTTAAGAGTAATCCTTCATTCAGTGATATGAGGAACATGTTTACCCTCTTCTAACTTTTAAGTAGCCTACACTAGAAATGACATAAAAACTTATAATGTGTTTAAATTTAGGAAAAACTTTAATTTCCATATGGTACATCTTCTTTTCAAATCAACTTTTTTACAATCTAAAAGGAGATTACAAAAAGAGATGCTGTAAAATAGAGGCTAGTCAATGGAAAGTGTGATGAGTACCAAATGATAAATAAACTACTGCAAATATTGAGGATCCCATGTGTCTTTGTTTTCTGTGTTATCTTTTATACTAGTTCAGCACTTTTCTCACCATTATCAGTTGGGAGCTTCTGTTACTGAAGATAAGATAATGACTTGTTGATGGTTGTTATGTACAAGAAGTCCATTGTTTTTCTGAAATCTCCTAGTAAAGTAGTTAAACAAAATACACACAGAGGAATACATACGCAGAGAGCCAGTCGATGCACTCTGTTGCTGGTCATGCTCAAGGCTTACTTCAAGAAAAAAAAAATATGTACATTCTCAGGCATAATCAAAATGTAACATTCATCAGATCTTTAGAATTCTTGATAGCAAAGCAAATTTCAAAATAACTGCAAATTCTACTACTTATAAGAATTGATTTTTTAAATAATTGATTTGACTTGAAAGAGTTACAGAGAGAAAGAGGGAGAGAGAGAGAGTGAGAGCAAGAGTAAGAGAGAGATTTCTACCATCTGCTGGTTCACTCCCCAGATGACCACAACAGCCAGGGTTGGGCCAGGGCTGGGGTAGGCTGAACCAGGAGCCAGGAATTTCTTCCAGGTATCACACAATGGTGACAGAACATGTGCCATCTTCCTCTTCTTTTCCCAGAGCATTTACCAGGAAGCTGGATCAGAAATGGAGCAGCTGAAACACTAACTGGGCCGTATGGGATGATGTTATTGCAGGTGGTTGATTTACCTGCTATTCCACATAATTGATTTTATTTTTGAGCAAGAATATGGTTTTTGTGAAATTTAATAATTGCATTATTATAAAGCTAAAATATTTCCCAATAGTTATGTAATGTTTGCCATTTTCATGAACAATGAGTAAATTAAAAAGCCGTCTTTTAATAAAGATAACAAAGCATTTAATAAGCTAGAAACATTAATATTCATTGACAATGCTAAGATTTTTAGAATTTTTGTTATTTGTTGGATTGACATATAGTGCTTATATTTGAAAAGTCATGTAAGATATATACTGTATATGGTTGTTAAATATATTCAGTATAATATTTTAAAATTTCAAAAAATTTACTTATAAATATTTATGGGGTATAGTGTGATAACTCAATACATCAATTTAATGTGTGAGGATACAATTGGTTTAACCTTAAATAATTTTTATAATTTTATTGACATTTAAGAACTTCAAATTTGCAAGGTGCATGTGGTACTTTAATAAATACATACAATGTGGAATGATCAAATCATAGTGATTAACATTATTTTGACAAAATTGTCAAGTATCTCTAACTATATGGCATTTATAAACAAACAGCATTTGAATATGATAACACTTTTTCTCCTATTTGTGAATTCTGTATGGCTTAATGTCCTACAATCATTTTGACTGGTACAAAAGCTTAATATTTTCAGGCAAATCCAACTTAATCTTCTGCATTCCTAAAGTTGATTCAGTTCCTCCTTTGCTGGTGTTTTCACTGTCAATGATGTGTCTCCCCACAGGACAGAATGTTCCATCTGCTTCTTGAGAAGAGAAAGCAGTAATAAAATTTGTGTGAAACAAATTGTCCAAAATTGACAAAAAGGCCAGCAATGACTGTTGTGTTTGGGACTGTTAAAGTCTCAAAACCCAGTCCAGCTGTCCTCCATTTCCATGTATGTCAGTGCCATCAGGAGAACCTCTCAATTACAGTCTTTGTGTAACTTAACAACCATGCAACCATGGAGGATTCAGAATGTTGCTTTTGAGACTTCTTTTCATGATGGTGATCAAATGTGAATTAGATCATAAACATGGTTTGCTTTCCCACAACCAACCTAAGATTGTTCTTGAAATTATGAATATCAGTTATAGGAGGGTATTCAGGAAAATATTTGAAGAAAAATGTGACCCATGATTATAATTTTATAGATGAGGTAAAGATTAAAAAGGGAGTTAAAGATGGAACTACACTAACCTGAACACTGACACACACACACACACACACACACACAGTTTCCCTACCGTGTAAATTCTGTAATATTAAAAGCTTGACTGCAAAAAAAAAAAAAAAAAAAGTGTCCATAAACAGAGATTCCTGGTGTGTGTTTCCTATTGTTACTTTCTGAAAAGTACTGATGGATAAAATTACTGGTGAGATGGATTGTATGGTTTTCTTTTCAGTCATTTACCCAGCATGAAATGGATAATGTGTTGTTTCACATTACTCTATTTTAGCTATAAAAAATGTTATACAACTGGGACTAAATAAATGACTTCAAAACACATTAACAATGCTATTCACTAAGAAAATTGCTAAACACTGAAAGAGACTGACATGGAAAATTTAGGGAGACGGCATTTGGATAGGAGGACTAATTTTAAATGGTCAGGTCTTGGATATGGGAATTTTACTTTAAAAATTTCTAATGGTTTTTAAATAAGGATCTCTGAAGGATTCTTTAGGTCTGTTAAAACAGATATCAGATTAATAGTTACAAATTATATATGTATGCATAGAATATATGCAAACCTCACTTTCCAGTAATATTTGTTTTATACTTGTTAAATTTGTTTTTGTTATAGGATATGCCTATTTGGACTCACTGCTGATCCCAGTTCCCAGGTTGCTGGGAATGACTTAAAACATTCTTCCTTTCTGTATGAAAACGTAATATGGTTGTGAGGTTGCAGAGTGGCCCCTCTAGGGAATAAGATAAACTGCTTCATTAGAGATAGAGGACTATTTAGAATGCTTTTCAATCCAAAGAAACTATACACACAGTTACAGAGATAGGTATAAGGGGTGGACCCATCCTCTAGGATCAGTTTCTTCAGCAATGACTCCATCATATCATCAAGAAGTCAGGTGCTTCATTTATGTTTTCTCTCCTTTTTATAGATTAGAGGTCTGATTTCTTGATGCATGAAAAGGATACCCACAGAATTAATGCTACATTATATGTAGCTATAATAGCTTTTTGTATGCCTCTTCAATTTGAAAGATTTCATTCCCTATACTTTCATGAATATTATTCGTTATTATTCTTCTATAGCCATAGAAGCCATCACAAAAGTTCTCACTGCTGGTTTTCTGCTTTGTCTTGCAACCTTGTGACTTATTTCTCTATTTCAGTGTATTGAGTTTTGTTTCCTACAAAACCTCTGTGTATAAATTATTCACAATCCCCTCATTTTCTTTAGAGCAATATTGAAGCACCACCGTGGTAAAGTATACACTGGATTTATCTGAATTTTACTATATATGAAAGGGCATTGGTGAAGTTGGGGAGACTGAATTTAATTTATAGGATGGTGTATTTTGTAGTTGATTTGAAGAGAATTCCAATGCATGGGTGAAATATCCTTTGTTTTCTCTTTATCTACTAGTTATAAAAACAAATTTGATAAATGAAGCTGCTCCAATATTCAAATTCTTTCCAGAATCATCCCCTCCCTAATCATTCCTTCCCTTTTCCTTCTCAAATCCTAAGTCTCTGCCTTATACTGATTATTTTACTGAATGTGTGCAGCTCTTAGGGCTTAAAACATTAAAATGAGTTCTTCAAAAGTTTGTAGAGGTTGCTTAAGCAAGAACTTAACTAAGTTGTTATTTCTCTTTACTTTCCTCTGACTGAACAATGTATCCACAGAAAAAGGAACAAACATGTACTGTATTGAAAATCTAGGAAAAATGGAAGAAGAATAAAATTAAATATTTATAAAAGTCAAACAGAGTCTCTTCAACTTCACCATGCCTTTTCATATGTAGTAAAATCCGATAAATCCAGTGTGAGCTTGATATGACACCACTGTATACTTTACCACAGTGGTGCTTCAATATTGCTAAAGAAACTGGTGGGACTGTGAATAATTTAACTTCTAAATAAAGTAGAGGGCTGTGAATCATTTATACAGAGAAGTTTTGTAAGAAAAAACCTCAATCCACTGGGAAAAAATCCTCTAAGCTCAGAGTACAGTTATTGTTGGTGTAAACATAAATATGTACGTACAACAGTGGCTTTTTAAACAACAATTATCCAGTAATATCATTTTAAGAATGTGTTATTTGGAGGGCCGGCGCCGTGGCTCAATAGGCTAATCCTCCACCTTGCGGCGCCGGCACACCGGGTTCTAGTCCCGGTCGGGGCGCCGGATTCTGTCCCGGTTGCCCCTCTTCCAGGCCAGCTCTCTGCTATGGCCAGGGAGTGCAGTGGAGGATGGCCCAGGTGCTTGGGCCCTGCACCCCATGGGAGACCAGGAAAAGCACCTGGATCCTGGCTCCTGCCATCGGATCAGCGCGGTGCGCCGGCTGCAGCGGCGGCCATTGGAGGGTGAACCAACGGCAAAGGAAGACCTTTCTCTCTCTGTCTCTCTCTCTCACTGTCCACTCTGCCTGTCAAAAAAAAAAAAAGAATGTGTTATTTGGAAAAACAGGTGTATGTATATATGTATTCATTAGGTATATATATATATATATACACATATATTATATATATGTATTCATTAGGTATTATTTTAATACATATGTAAAATAAAAGATTTTAAACAGTTATTTGAGGAGTAGAGCGAACAAGAGTACTTCCATCTAGTGGTTCATTCTTCAAATATCCACAACAGATGGGGCTGAGCCAGGGCTGCACCTGGGTGTGAGGAATGCAATGTAGGTCTCCTGTCTAGGTGTCAGGGAGCCAATAACCTGAGTCATCACTCCTGCTCTCCCTGGGTTTAGTTTAAACTTCCATTTGCAAATGTAGCTCAGTTATCAAGTATTACAGACTGAATGTCTATAGCGTCCACCAAATTCATTTGCTGAAGCTTAATCCTCAAGGTGATGGCTTTAAGAACTGAGGCCTTTGGATGACCATTAGAGCATGAAGGCAAATTCCTTATGAACAGGATATGTGCAAAGATACACAAAAGAGTTTGTCTCCTTCTCGCCATCATTTGAAGATAGACTAAAAAGCAGTACATCTTTAAACGAGAAATAGGGCCCGCATGAGGAACTCAAACCACAGGCACCTTGGTCTTAAGCTTTCCAGCCTCCAGAACTGTGAGAAATAAATTTCTATTGTTTAAGCCACCTAATCTGTGGTATTTTCCCTAGCAGCCAGATGTTGATACCAATAAGTAGGGTGCTGCTGTGACAAATATTGAAAAGTTAGATGAAGCTTTGGAACTGGGTGATGAGAAGAGACTGCAAGAGTTTTGAAGTACTTAAAAGGACTCTGAAGGATGCATGAAGATTCTGAAAGAAAATAAATTCCAATAGGAAGCAGTTCTCAGATTCTTTTCCCAAGGATATACTTTAAAGTAGATGTAAGCTAAAAATTATGAGCCAAAGGGTACTGCCATTTTATGAGAATTCCCTTAAATCATTAGCAATTTGACCAGTTCATCAACAAATCACAACCAGGGGCTGGCGCTGTGGCGCGCTAGATTAGCCTTCTGCCTGTGGCACCTGCATCCTATATGAGCTCTGGGTTCTAGTGCCAGTTGCTCCCCTTCCAGTCCAGCTCTCTGCTGTGGCCTGGGAAGGCAGTGGAGGATGACCCAAATGCTTGGGCCCCTGCACCCGCATGGGAGACAAGGAGGAGGCACCTGACTCCTGACTTTGGATCAGCGTAGCTCCAGCCATTGCGGCCATTTGGGGAGTGAACCAACAGAAGGAAGACCTTTCTCTCTCTCTTTCTCTCTCTCACTGTCTGTAACTTTACCTGTCAAATAAATAAATAAAAATATTTTTAAAAAATCACAACCAGAAGTTCTCCCAGAATGATGCCACTGAAGTTCACATGGTAGCATTCAGCCTGGTTAGGGTCCAAAATCAAGAGTGATTGTGGCAAATACACACTTTCATCCTTCCAGGCAGTCATTACCCTTGTGCTAGAAATAATACTTTCTTGCTCCCAGACTCTCTCAAGAAATTAATATAATGCTGAATTTCGTTCAGTGCTTAACATGCTTAATCATTCTTTTATTCCCAGCTATTATTTGATTTCTCCATTAGGCATTTAGGTTTGTCTAAATGTTTTAATGTCTGGAAAGAATGATAGATTCAGCCACTGTGCTAGTCTGAATCACAGGCAGCAGTATTAGACTTCCCCTATTGCACTCCATTCACATGTGATAGGATCACAAGGATACAGAAGTAGGGAGCTAGCTAGAACACTAGTAACACAGCAACATTCACACTCAGTCTCAAATTCGCCAGATGAGTTGAAAGTACAATCTACCTCTCAAGGCCTTAGCCTCGAGGACATAAAGATGTAAATCTATAGTTACTAAATTTTCTTGCTTAGGGGTTATTCCAGCTTCTAGTATCTATAACTGTATCTCTGAACCTTAGAACATTTCTTCAGGAAGGAAATAAGAAAATTGGAGTGATAGGTGGAAGAATTTTATAGTCTCAGTAGCCTTTCTTTCCCAGCTAGTCCAGATAAATGAAGAAATCTATTCAGTGGGCACTCATCCTTATTGCCCTTCATGATGAGTGTGAGCACACACTTATGAAGGTGTGTTAGACCTTCATGTCTTTATTTACCCTATTTTGATAGCAAATAATTTACCTTTCCATGCCAATTTTCTTTTAGAGCATTATCTGAGGATGATGTGCAGCACAATATATCCATTTGATGTGATATTTCTTTGCCCACCATTGGACAGTTTGAACTGTAAAATGTGTTCTTTGCTCTGAAGAGATGTATTATGGCATCCTAAATTAGTCCAATATCTTCTGTTCCAATCCTTTAATAATATTTTGACCATGTACTACAGTGCAGTGTAGAGTAATTGCCTATCCTGACAGGACCCATTTGTATCCCCCAGGGCTGCTGGCATTTATCTACTATAATCCACTTTCAGCTGTGTGTAGGGACTACACATTGATAAATTTCACCCATAGCCATCTGCAGTTTTTGTATTTCTTGTTATCAGACAGTACAGCTCTTGTTGACATTATAAGCCACAGAGAATGCAAGCAGAATAAGTCTATATTTTATCCATGACTCTATTTCTGGAGCTCCTCATGTCCACTCATAGACCCACTTTAAGCGAGTTCATTGAAAGGTACATTCAGTGCTTCTAATCACTTTCCCATCTTAGAAGAGGATTTTGCTGATGTGCATTGGCATTCCCTACATTAATATACCTCTTACATTCTCAGAGTGATTTCCACAGGGCAGCAGCTCATATGGGTATACTTTTAATGTCCAGTTTTATTTCATCAATGCACTTGATCATATTACCAGGTTACTGGCTACTTCTCATCACACACACACACACACACACACACAGGAGCTTTTACCTTTTTTTTTTTTTTTTATTCTTCCATCACTGCTGAATGCTTCATATTCAGTCCATTGAACCTATGTATTCTTCAGAGTCTTTCAATCCAATAGCATTAATGCACTGACTTTCCAAACGGAATACTGTCCATTTGCTTTGAATTGCCATCTGTAAACCAAGAAGCTATTTGCTAACTGGTTGGGAGCTGTTCACATGGCAATAGGGTCTAGCAGACCCTCAGGTGGTTAAAATTTGGTCCTAGAATAAAAAGAGAAAAACTAATTACAGGTACACTGGGATACTCTCTGCATTCTGCTGGCATCATGCTGCTCTACACAGCACACATCCATTTGTGTGTGTGTGGTGGTGGTGGGGGTGAGATCAAGAGAGGGAGAAACTGTATATGTTTAAAGTATATTTTCATTTTGTTGCAAATGACCAAATTTCATTGTTTTTTTTTGTTTTACTGCTGTATAGTATTTTATAGAGTACATATCCCATAATTTCTTTATCCTGTATATTGCTGATGGGCATTTAGGTTGATTCCAGGTCTTACCTATTGTGAATTGAGCTGCAATAAACATTAAGGTGCAGACTGTTTTTTTATTTGCCAATTTCATTTCCTTTGGGTAAATTCCAAGGAGTGATATGGCTGGGTTGTATGGTAGGGTTATATTCAACTTTCTGAGGAATCTCCAGACTGACTTCCATAGTGGCTTCACCAATTTGCATTCCCTCAAACAGTGGGGTAGTGTGCCTTTTTCCCCACATCCTCACCAGCATCTGTTGTTGGTAGATTTCTGTGTGTGAGCCATTCTAACTGGAGTGAGGTGAAACCTCATTGTGGTTTTGATTTGCATTTCCCTGATTGCTAGTGATTTGAACATTTTTTCATGTGCCTTTTGGCCATTTTGATATCCTCTTTTGAAAAATGTCTATTGAGGTTCTTGGCCCATCTCTTAAGTGGGTTGTTGGTTTTGTTGTTGTGGAGTTTCTTGATCTCATTGTAGATTCTGGTTATTAATCCTTTATCGGTTGCATAGTTTACAAGTATTTTTTTCCATTCTGTGGGTTGCCTCTTCACTAGTTTGACTGTTTCTTTTGCAGTACAGAAACTTCTCAATTTGATGCAATCCCAATAGTTAATTTTGGCTGTGACTGCCTGTGCTTCTGGGGTATTTTCCAAGAAGTCTTTGCCTGTGCCAATATCTTGCAGGGTTTCTCCAATGTTCTCTAGTAACTTGATGGTGTCGGGTCATAGATTTAGGTCTTCAATCCATGTTGAGTGGATTTTTGTATAAGGTGTAAGGTAGGGGTCTTGCTTCATGATTCTGCATGTGGAAATCCAGTTTTCCATTTATTGAATAGACTGTCCTTGCTCCAGGAATTGGTTTTGGATCCTTGATAAAATATAAATTGGCTGTAGATGTTTGGGTTGATTTCTGGTGTTTCTATTCTGTTTCATTGGTCTGTCAATCTGTTTCTGTACCAATACCATGCTGTTTTGATAACAACTGCCCTGTAGTATGTCCTGAAATCTGGTATTGTGATGCCTCCGGCTTTGTTTTTGTTGTACAAGATTGCTTTAGCTATTCGAGGTCTCCTGTGTCTCCATATGAATTTCAGCATCATTTTTTCCAGGTCTGAGAAGAAGGTCTTCGGTATTTTGATTGGTATCGCATCGAATCTGTAAATTGCTTTTGGGAGAATGGACATTTTGATGATATTGATTCTTCCAATCCATGAGCATGGAAGATTTTTCCATTTTTTGGTATCCTCTTCTATTTCTTTTTCTAAGATTTTGTAATTATCATTGTAGAGATCTTTAACATCCTTGGTTAAGTTTATTCCAAGGTATTTGATTTTTTTGTAGCTATTGTGAATGGGATTGATCTTAGCAGTTCTTTCTCAGCCGTGGCATTGCCTGTGTAAACAAAGACTGTTGATTTTTGTGCATTGATTTTATATCCTGCTACTTTGCCACACACTTCTATGAGTTCCAATAGTCTTTTAGTAGAGTTCTTTGGATCTCCTAAATAAAGAATATCATCTGCAAAGAGGGGTAGTTTGAGTTCTTCCTTCCCAATTTGTATCCATTTAATTTCTTTTTTCTTGCCTGGTGGTTCTGACTAAAACTTCCAGAACTATGTTGAATAGCAGTGCTGAGAGTGGGCATCCCTGTCGAGTACCAGATCTCAGTGGAAATGCTTCAAAATTTTTCCCATTCAATAGGATGCTGGCCATGGAATTTTCATAAATTGCTTTGATTGTATTAAGGAATGTTCTTTCTATACCCAATTTGCTTAGAGTTTTCATCATTAACATCATGCTGAGTGAAATAAGCCAGTCCCAAAGGGACAAATACCATATGTTCTCCCTGACTGGTGACAAATAATCGAGCACCAAAAAGGAAACCTGTTAAAGTGAAATGGACACTATGACAAATGGTGACTTGTTCAGCCCTTGCCCTGACTGCTGATGAACAACTTAATACTTTATCCCTTTTAGTATTTTTTTGGATGTTCTACTTAATACTATTGGTTGAATTCTGTAATTAATGCACAGTTATTCTTAAGTGTTGAAACTTAACTGAAAAGTGATCCCTGTTAAATATAAGAGTGGGAATAAGAGAGGGAAGAGATGTGCAATTTGGGACATGCTCAATCGGACTTGCCCCAAATGGTAGAGTTAGAAACATACCAGGGGATTCCAATTCAATCCCATCAAGGTGGCATGTACCAATGCCATCTCACTAGTTCAAATGATCAATTTCTGTTCACAGTTGATCATAATGATAGGACTAAGAACCAAAGGGATCACATAAACAAGACTAGTGTCTGCAAATACTAACCGATAGACTAAAAAAGGGAGAGAATGATCCAACATGGGAAGAGAGATACACAGCAGACTCGTAGAATGGCAGATGTCCTAAACAGCACTCTGGCTTCAAAATCAGCCCTCAAGGCATGCGGATCCGGCTGAAAAGCCCATGAGAGTATTTCAGGCATGGAAAGCCAAGACATTCTGGCAAAAAAAAAAAAAAAAAAAAACACACACCACACAATAGAAAATGACCTAAATGAAAGATCTCTGTGAGTGAGATCCCAGTGGAAAGCACAGGTCATCAAAGAAGGAGGTACCTTTCTCTGAAGGGAGGAGAGACCTTTCACTTTGACCATGGCCTTGTCTAAATATGATCTGAGTTGGTGAACTCAAAAGGCTTCCATAGCCTTGGCAACTCATGACAAGAGCCTAGGGTGATTACTGACACCATAAACAAGAGTGTCAATTTGTTACGTCAACAACAGGAGTCACTGTGCACTTACTCCTCATGTAGAATCTCTGTCCTTAATGTGCTGTACATTGAGATTTAATGCTATAACTAGTACTGAAACAGTATTTTTCACTTTGTGTTTCTGTATGGGTACAAACTGTTGAAATCTTTACTTAATATATACTAAATTGATCTTCTGTTTATAAAGAGAATTGAAAATGAATCTTGATGTGAATGGAAGGGGAAAGGGAGTGGAAGAGGGGTGGGTTGTGGGTGGGAGGGAAGTTATGGGGGGGAAAGCCATTGTAATCCATAAGCTGTACTTTGGAAATTTATATTCATTAAATAAAAGTTTAAAAATGAGATCATTATAAAAATAATGTATACTTTCAATCTTCATTGCAGAAAATTGTGAATATAATGAAATTAGACAAAATATAATAAATCCCATGTACTAATCTCTCCAGCCTCAAGGACCATGAATCCTTGGCCATTCCTATCCCATGCACATCCTTCTATATAATTTTGAATAAACTCACAGATGCGATGATAATTTTCGTATGTCAATCGCCAAGGCTGCAGTTCTCACTCATTCAATTAGATATGAGTGAATTATTTTGTAGGTGATCTTAAATCCTATAAGCAGTTGATTTTTTGCATTTTTGAATTTTTTGTTTTAGTTTTTAATGGATTCAATAGAGTTCATATATACAATTCTGAGAATATAACCATTTTCCTTTCTTCCTCCAGTTTTCCACCTACCTCCTTCCCATACATTCTCCCTCCCACCATCCCTCCCTCCTTATTTTCTTTTCAGTCTTTGAGATAACATATTTGCGATTTGCATTACAGAAAGGGGCTTAATTTTCCACCAAAAAAAAAAAAAAGAGTTCAGCAGGTAAAAAGCAAAATGGCCCTAGTTTAGCAGTAATATAGGGAAGGATTATAAACAGGAGGAGGGATAGTGGGAATGAGAGTAGGAGGCAGGGAAGTTCTTAAAACTGTGTATATTAATTACATTAAATCTGTTACCATTGCATAAAGAAAAAAGAAGAAAGATGGCAATTCAATCCATATACAATAAATTTTATAGTGATTTTAGATCATTAAAATTATAGTACTATAACATTCTTAGTCATTGATTTGACAAGGTATAAAACAAGTTTGGCAAAGCTATTTTGCAGCAATGCTGATGCAAACAGGTATTTTTCTTTTTGGTTAGTTTGTGTTTTGAGTTCTTTTTTTTTTTAAGCTTAGGTCACACATATAATGGAGAACATGCAGTATTTATCTTATTTTTTTCCAAAGAAACGTTTTATTTAAGGAATACAAACTTCATGCATTTCATACATACAACATCAGGAATATAGTGATTCTTCCCACCATACTCACCCTCCTAACCATACTCCCACCCCTCTTCCTTCTCCCTTTTCCATTCCCAGTTCAATTCTCCACTAAGATCCAGTTTTGATTAACTTTATACACAGAAGACCGACTCTATACTAAGTAAAGAGTTTGACAATTAGCATGGAAAGAAAAAAGAAAAAAATCTGTTCCTCAACAGTCCAGACAAGGGTTGTTCAAATTTGTTGCATCTTAAAGTTAATTTCACATCTTTTTTTTTTCTTTTTACAAACTTATTAACTTTAAAGAAGATAATACATCTTTTGCAACCACTAAGACATTATAATACAACTCTTTGAGGACAGAGGTCCTGCATGGGAAGTTAGTGTACAGTTGCATCTGTTGTTATTTTAACAACACTCTTATGTATGACATCAGTGACCACCTGAGGCTCTTAACATGAGCTGCCTAGGCTATGGAAACCTTTGGAATCCAAAAACTTTGTTGGTATTTAGACAAGGCCATAAGCAGAAAGGAAGGTCTCTCTTTCCTTCAGAGAAAAGTACATCGTTCATTGATAACCACTTCTTTCCACTGGGATCTCACCCACTAAGGTTCTTCATGTAGGACATTTTTTGCCACAGTGTCTTGGCTTTCCATGTTGAAATTCTGTTGTGAGCTTTTCAGCCAGACCAGAATGCCTTAAGGGCTCATTCTGAGGTAAGAGTGTTACTTAAAGTGATTATCATTCTATGGGTCCACTGTGTTGGATGGCTTCCATGTTGAAGAATTCAATCCATTTTAATTCTATATATTATTATCACCAGATCCTTAATCTTATCCATATGATCACTTTAACACTTAAGATGGTCTTTCACTTTCTTTTTTTTATTTTTTATTTTATTTTTTGAAAGGCAGAGTGGACAGTGAGAGAGAGAGACAGAGATAAAGGTCTTCCTTTGCCATTGGTTCACCCTCCAATGGCCGCTGCGGCCAGCACATCACGCTGATCCGATGGCAGGAGCCAGGTGCTTCTCCTGGTCTCCCATGGGGTGCAGGGCCCAAGCACTTGGACCATCCTCCACTGCACTCCCTGGTCACAGCAGAGAGCTGGCCTGGAAGAGGGGCAACCAGGACAGAATCCGGCGCCCTGACCGGGACTAGCACCCGGTGTGGCGGCACCGCAAGGCGGAGGATTAGCCTAGTGAGTCACGGCGCCAGCTCTAAGATGGTCTTTCACTCAATATGATGTTTTCAAGTTGCATCTATATTGATGAAAATCACAGAATTTCATTCTTTTTTTAAAGCTGAGTAATATTTCATTGCATGTATATACTACATTTTCTTTATTCATTCATCTGATGGTGGATAAAAGTGGTTGATTCTATATTCTAGATATTGTGAACAGTGCTGCTATAAGCATGGTAGTGCAGATATCTCTTTGATACAAGTGTTAATGTCTTTCAGGTATATACCTGGAAGTGGGATTCCTGGATCATATGACTAGTCTATTTCTAGTTTTTAAAGAAATACCAATACTGTTTTCAATAAGTGGTTGCCCTCATTTACATTCCCAACAACTGTGTATGAGTGTCCTCTTTTTGCCAAATCCTCACCAGTATCTATTACTTTTGTCTTTTGGATTTTAGCTACTTTGACAGGAGTAAGGGGTTAATCTCACTGTGATTTTGATAAAGCATTTCCATTTTATTTTCAAATTCTTCTAGGTTCTGCCTTCTTTACTAGAGTGTTCCTTTTACATTACTCAATACATCATGGGTATCTTAGATTTCAGAATTATTTCGTAAACTCTAATCATTGGGGGAAGTCTTACTGTCAATAGCAAATTAGATTTATGTCCTAATTAGTGTGTATGAGATAGAAGTTTCTGGAAGTCTTTTGATCTCAAATTTTAACAGTGACCACTGGGAATAGTTCATCAGCTTTTTCCATAAGTGCCATTTTAAAATCATATCAAAGTTGTGGTCATAGTATCAAAAGGTTACAAGTGCAAATAGTTCTTGTAATTCAGGAATGTTCTGCCATTGTTCATGGGCTCACTTATTTATACATTTGAAAGGCAGGGGGCAGAGACAGACTGTCAGAGATTACCCATTCACTGCTTCATTCACTAAATACCTGCTAAGATAGGGCAGGGCCAGGTAAAAATCCAGTAGCCAGGAATTTAAGTCAGGTCACCCATTTGATGTTAGAGACTCAGTATTAGTATGAAGCCTGAAGTAGATGTCCCAAGTAACATCTTAACCACTAGGCCAAATTCCTACCTCATGTTCCCATGTAAATGGAATTTAATTTTCAGGTGGTTTTATAGACAGGTACTAGCAATGTTCCCAGATGTTGAGTAAGCATTTTCCAAAATACAAATATGCAAATATGCCAACAGAATTTTTGGACCTATGGGTGGGTAGCAACATCAGTTAATTTTAATCACTTGTAAAGTATCCCATGTTGTTCTAAACCAAGTTATTTCTAAGAATTTAATCATGTTGATAGAGTCTTGCATCATTGCTGGCTGTTTTAAGCTTGGTTGAACACATGAGTCACTATTTCATTCAAATCAGTCCTAGTCTGCTCTTCTGATATTATCATAATGTCATTAATATGGTATACTACTATTTTTGAGACCAAATCATTTCTGATCAAATTATGAGAGGAAACGGGTGAGTTCAGATAACCCTGTGGCAGTACAATAAACATAATTAAGATCCTTCAAATATGAATACTAACTGCTGTTGGCTCTTTTCTGATGTAGAGATACAGAAGAATTTATTTTCAAGTTCAATCAGTGAACATGAATCTTCTTTAGTGTGTTATATTTTTGTATTATTGAAACATGCCTGAGACAGCTGAGGCTATGGATGGTAAACCATTTGAGCTTGTCTAGTTCACTAGCAGTGTCTACTTTTTCAGTCTTGGTAAAGCTATACACAGAAAATTCTTTGGTATTACTACTTCATCTTCTAGAATATTATTATAGTCATCTAGTTTGTAAATTAGGTATTATACATTATTTCAAATTAGCCACGTGTATAGACCAGGGCAGGGTATTTCTAATGGCTTCCATTTAGAATGTCTGAATAAGACTGGCCTGACATCAGACTTAAAATCATCTCTTTTGAGCCGGCGCCGCAGCTCACAAGGCTAATCCTCTGCCTTGCGGCGCCGGCACACCAGGTTCTAGTCCCGGTCGGGGAGCTGGATTCTGTCCCGGTTCCCCCTCTTCCAGGCCAGCTCTCTGCTGTGACCAGGGAGTGCAGTGGAGGATGGCCCAAGTCCTTGGGCCCTGCACCCCATGGGAGACCAGGGTAAGTACCTGGCTCCTGCCATCAGATCAGCGCGGTGCACCGTCCACAGCGCGCCAGCTGTGGCTGCCATTGGAGGGTGAACCAATGGCAAAAGGAGGATCTTTCTCTCTCTGTCTCTCTCTCTCACTGTCCACTCTGTCTGTCAAAAAAAAAAAAAAAAAACAAAAAACATCCCTTTTGCAATATTAGGTAGGGGAAGCGATCTTCAGTTGAACATTATATCCATCCCAATCATATATTCAGACAAAGAAGTTGTGACCATCTCACCAAAGTCTGCTAACAAATTTTAATCACCACCAAACTTCTCATCTTGATCTAATCAAATCCTGCATTGCCATGTCCTGCAAGCCCAACTTTAGTTCACACTAAGCATTAACCGGCAAGTTTTGGAGTCATAGTGCTTTAGATACCCATAACAAGGAATGTCAGAAAAAAACTTCCCCCAAACCCAGCCACCTTAACATGCTTATACCTTTGGTCCCAAGCCCAGCGTTGAGTTATCAATCTTTACCATGAGTAATCTGCCTAACCATTGCTCCAGGGAATTCTGGGTAGTATTTCTTATAATCTTTACCTCTGGTGCTTTAGATTTCTCCAAAATAATATAAGTGAAGTGAAATTCCCAAAATTTTATCCCATTTTCCAGTAGCCATCTAAAGACTTCCACCATGCTATGCTGAGTTGTAAAACCCGCCTTCTGTCTCTCCCCATTTTCTTGCTAATTACTTTCTTATTATTTAAAGTCTCCTTATTTGAAAAACAGAATGATATACACAGAGAAGGAGAGAGAGAAAGAAAAAGAGGGAGACCTTCCATCTACTGACTCACTCCCCAAATGCTCCCAATAACCAGGGCTGGGCCAGTCTGAAGCAAAGGACTGGGAAGTTCTTCTGGATCTCCTACATTTGAAATAGGTATCCAGGAGATACAGGTATAATATTAGGCCTCCCAGAGTTTGCTTTAGTCAAAACTGGATTGAAATCAGAGAAGTCAATCCCAGGTTCTGTACCACAATACCCACCCACTTCAATAATTTTTTAAGGATTTTATTAATACATTAGATTCTCAGGGCTACAACAAATACATGATAATTACTACAATATAATTCTCAGGTTAATATGATATTAATATGAAAGAAAGGATTCAATGTAGTTCAAAGATAAAATTCTAAGAATCTAATGATACTCCTTCTTTTCTCCTCCCTCCCTCCCTCCCTTCCTCCCTCCCTCCCTCCCTTCCTCCCTCCCTCCCTTCCTCCCTCCTCAGGTTAAATACTTTATAATGACTTTATGGTCCACTAGGCTGTCTGTACCTTTAGGAATAGGCTTCTGTGAATCCAGTTTGTAGGTGATCACTCAACAGCTTTATCAACCCAAGCATGATATTTCAGTTTTAGCACTAAAAAACAAAGGCACTACTTCTAGGTTAGTTACTATCACATCTATTTTAATAAGAGATCTTTAGGAAACCAATGATGTGAACCCACACAAATGAGACAATTTCCTCATATAACCCAGTTTTGGTAGTTTCTTGGTTTTGCTCTTATGCTACACCCCACTAACGTATCTTCTTTGTGACCAGAGATCTTAGAAACACTTTCTGTTGTCATCACGTAATGTTTCTCTTTATGGGAAGCTCTGAGGCTAATGTCTAAAACACAGACAAACCAAAGTCTGAATTTTTTCTGACGTCAACGTCTGACCAGCACTTTCTTGTTCTATTATCTTGCCTAATACACGTAACAATAATAATAATAATAATAATAATGGGTTCATATGCTTGGCATGCTTCTTCTTGTTCATTTCCTTGTGTATGCAATGAGCTAATAACTTGGGGGTCATGTCTCCCAATATTTTAGATTCAATCAGTAATTTTTACCTTTGTGATTGGTCACAGCGCGTATGAAGTTTCATTACATGGGTGAATAATTGTAGCTGCCCAGGAATCAAATATTGCCTATCTCCTGTTCTTTAACATTTCCCTGAGCTGTGGCCTTTTAGAAAATCATGTTTCTTATATAAAATACTGTTACTGTAAATTCATCTCTACTCTCAATTCTGATACCATGTATGGGTTGTTTCTATTTCAGCAAAAGATTATGCAACTCTTTGGATACCAGTGAGGTACCCAGTGACTCTCTTCAATCCTGCCACTAACTTTCTAAAGTTGATGCTCAGTTTCACAAGAGATTCCGCTAGAGATGCCAATTGCAAGTCTTGGTCCTTGTACTTTTGAACAGCTGGTTGTTATTAGGGGTTTCCCATCACATCCTTCTGAGGTTTATGAATTTTTAGAGCAGCTGAAAAAATGCAGGAAAATACTCTGCTTACACTTACTAGTTTATAATAAAAGCCATTGTAAAAGATTCAGAAAAAAAAAAGCTAAATGAAGAGGTACACAGAGAAAAGTGTTGAAACTTTGAGTGCAGATCTTGTGTCTCATGAAGTTAGAACCATCCTTTCAGCAGATGGATGCCTTCAGCAACCCAGGAGCTCTCTAAATCTTTGCCTAGAGATTTTATGTAGGTACCAATATGTAGGCATGATTGACTAAATCAGTGGCCAGTGATGGTTGTTAACTCAATTCCCATCCCTTCTTCCTTCCCTGGAGATCTAGGTAATGGGGAGTAAAACTTGCAGCTCTCCAATTACACAGTTGTTTCTCTGATAGTTTCTAACAATTGGCTATCTAGGAAAGCATCTAGCCACCCACTCAAATATGATTGAAAGGGGCTTGTTATGAAAAAAGAAGAAGCTCCTATCACTCATGACATTGCAAAGGTTGTGAAATCTCTGTGGTAAGAACTTACTACAAAGACCAAATATCATTTCTAGTTGTGTTATATCATACTGAATTTTAATTTAAATTATAGTTAAAGCACAGATGACTTACTTATATAAACCATTCGTATACATTCATATCACCAGCATGGCTATGAGAATATTCTAATGAATACCAGAGGAAATTTTAGTGGCAAAGAAAACTGGGCAAAACAATGGCAATATTGAGAAGTGTGTCTTCTTATTGGTAGTCAAGGCTTAGAATAATGTTTTAAATTGAAAGTCAAGAAAACAGGGATTTAATGTAAATTTTAGAATTATAAAAGCGAAAGAATAGAAAATAAAGTATAACTAATAGATACAAAGAGGAAAATGAAAAAAAAATGTAGATGTAACTTAGGTTATATAATTCTCAAACTTCAAATTAGACAGAAAATGATATACATATTTAATTAATCAATAAAGGTTTATATGCACTATAAAATCTAAGATCATAAAAATTCAGCATATTGAACTGAGAGTCAGAGGTAGGATTACTAATGGCAGAATTGGTGACTTTTTCATTTTATGTTTTTACTCTTTTTTATTTTTTTTATTTTTAATGTTTTCTTATTTTTTTTTTTTGACAGGTAGAGTGGACAGTGAGAGAGAGACAGAGACAGAGAGAAAGGTCTTCCTTTTGCCGTTGGTTCACCCTCCAATGGCCGCCACGGCTGGCGCGCTGCGGCCAGCGCACCACGCTGATCCAAAGGCAGAAGCCAGGTGCTTCTCCTGGTCTCCCAGGCAGGTGCAGGGCCCAAGCACTTGGGCATCCTCCACTGCACTTCCCGGGCCACAGCAGAGAGCTGGACTGGAAGAGGGGCAACTGGGACAGAATCCAGCGCCCCAACCAGGACTAGAACCTGGTGTGCCTGCATTGCAGGCTGAGGATTAACCTAGTGAGGCGTGGCGCCTGGCCTGTTTTTACTCTTCTTTGTGGGCAGCCACCGGTAGTGGCTCCCTTTGTTTACACTTAACATGTGAATGGAGACTTCCCAGGCACAGACAATTGGGCTAGGGAGATTCCAGGAAGAGGCAGGAAGAACCTAAACTTTTCTTTTTTTTTTTCTTTTTTATTTTTTTTAACTTTTATTTAATGAATATAAATTTCCAAAGTACAATTTATGGATTACAATGGCTTCCCCCACATACCGTCCCTCCCACCCACTACCCTCCCCTTTCCTACTCCCTCTCCCCTTCCATTCACATCAAGATTCATTTTCGATTATCTTAATATACAGAAGATCAGCTTAGTATACATTAAGTAAGGATTTCAACAGTTTGCTCCCACACAGAAACATAAAGTGAAAAATAATAGATGATTTTTTTTTAAATGATGATGAAATCAGATCAGACCTATTGTCATGTTTAATCCCAGTGAGAGTCAAGTTGGGAGTTGATAATTTCTTTTCTTTTTTTTTTTACAGAGGATCAGTTTAGTATATTTAGTATAGATTAAGTAAAGATTTCAACAGTTTGCACCCCCATAGAAACACAAAGTGAAATATATTGTTTGAGTACTCGTTATAGCATTAAATTTCAATACACAGCACATTAAGGACAGAGATCCTACATGAGGAGTAAGTGCACAGTGACTCCTGTTGTTGACTTTACCAATTGACACTCCTGTCTATGACATCAGTAGTCTCCCTATGCTCCAGTCATGAGTTTCCAAGGCTATGGAAGCCCTCTGAGTTCTCCGATTCTTATCTTGTTTAGACAAGGTCATAGTCAAAGTGGAGGCTCTCTCCTCCCTTCAGAGAAAGGTACCTCCTTCTTTGAAGACCTGTTCTTTCCACTGAGATCTCACTCGCAGAGATCTTTTGCCAGAGTGTCTTGGCACACCGGGTTCTAGTCCCGGTTGGGGAGCTGGATTCTGTCCCGGTTGCCCCTCTTCCAGGCCAGCTCTATGCTGTGGCCAGGGAGTGCAGTGGAGGATGGCCCAGGTGCTTGGGCCCTGCACCCCATGGGAGACCAGGAAAAGCACCTGGCTCCTGGCTCCTGCCATCAGATCAGCGCGGTGTGCCGGCCGCAGCGCGGCGGCCAAGGCAGCCATTGGAGGGTGAACCAACGGCAAAGGAAGACCTTTCTCTCTGTCTCTCTCTCTCACTGTCCACTCTGCCTGTCAAAAAAATAAAAAAATAAAAAAATAAAAGAAAAAAGAAAGTTCATGAGAACCTAAACTTTTCACAAGAGATGATATAGATAATCAGCCACACCTGAAACCTGCATTTATCACCTAAGTGTTTTATTGTACCCTTGTAATCCATAATTAAGAACCTTATTGCGAACTCTTGTAACCTTAAAAGCCTTTTTGATATGTAAATCTTTTGTGCTCCTTCTTGTAAACAACTGGTCATGTTTAAATACTACTGGATTTGTTCAATAAAGGAGCCTTGATCAGGACTTGTCTTGGCTCCATTCTTTGCGTCCTTGTCCCCGCATTCCCACTCTCTGTTTCAGGAAACCCAGTTCATTGTGCTGCAGGTTGGCACACTTCTAAACAATTATTTTTAACAAACTGCATGCTTCTGTTAACTTTGTAATAATTTTAAAATAAAAAATGAAGTGACCCTTGACCAGAAAACATTAGAGGGACATGAAAAAGGGGGAAAGGATAGTTTTGCATCTACATTGCTTGCATTGTTTAAATTTTTTTCTAAAAATGATACTTTCAAACATTTTCAGCATTTGAAATATGACTTTTTTTTCTGTTAGTTTTTTTTTTTTAACTTTTATTTAATGAATATAAATTTCCAAGTACAGCTTATGGACTACAATGGCTTTCCCCCCCATAATGTCCCTCCAACCCGCAACCCTCCCCTTATCCACTCCCTCTCCCCTTCCATTCACATCAAGATTCATTTTCAATTCTCTTTATAAACAGAAGATCAGTTTAGCATACATTAAGTAAAGATTTCAACAGTTTGCTCCCACACAGAAACATAAAGTGAAAAATACTGTTTGAGTACTAGTTATAGCATTAAATCTCAATGTACAGCACACTAAGGACAAAGATCCTACATGAGGAATAAGTGCACAGTGACTCCTGTTGTTGACTTAACAAATTGACACTCTTGTTTATGGCCTCAGTAATCACCCTAGGCTCTTGTCATGAGCTGCCAAGGCTATGGAAGCCCACTGAGTTCACCGACTCTGATCATATTTAGACAAGGCCATGGTCAAAGAGGAAGTTCTCTCCTCCCTTCAGGGAAAGGTACCTCCTTCTTTGATGACCCGTTCTTTCCACAGGGATCTCATTTGTGGAGATCTTTCATTTAGGCACCCCCCCCCCCAGAGTTCTTGGCTTTCCATGCCTGAAATACTCTCATGGGCTTTTCAGCCGGATCCACATGCCTTGAGGGCTGATTCTGATGCCAGAGTGCTGTTAAGTACATCTGCCATTCTATGGGTCTGCTGTGTATCTCACTTCTCATGTTGGATCGTTCTCTCCCTTTTTTATTCTATCAGCTAGTATTTGCAGACACTATTCTTGTTTATGTGATCCCTTTGGTTCTTAGTCCTATCATTGTGATCAATTGTGAACAGAAACTGATCACTGGGACTAGTGAGATGGCGTTGGTACATGCCACCTCGATGGGATTGAATTGGAATCCCCTGGTATGTTTCTAACTCTACTGTTTGAGGTAAGTCAGGTTGAGCATGTCCTGAATTGCACATCTCTTCCCTCTCTTATTCCCACTCTTATATTTAACAGTGATCACTTTTCAGTTAAGTTTCAGCACTTAAGAAGAATTCTGTATTGATTACAGTATTCAACCAAAAGTATTAAGTAGAACAAACAAAAAAAAAATACTAAGAGGGATAACATATCAAGTTGCTCATCAACAATCAGGGCAAGGGCTGATCAATTCACCGTTTCTCATAGTGTTCATTTCACTTTAACAGGTTTCCTTTTTGGTGCTCAGTTAGTTGTCACCCATCAAGGAGAACAAGTGGTATTTGTCCCTTTGGGACTGGCTTATTTCACTCAGCATAATGTTTTCCAAATTCCTAACAGGGATCACTTTTCAGTTAAAATTTAAACACCTAAGAATAATTGTGTGTTAATTACAGAGTTCAACCAATGGTACTAGAACATTATTTCAACTTATTAAAGCTTGCTTTTCCCCAAAATATGTGTTACAGCTGCTTACTATTATACTATTTTCTGCTCTGCCTTCAACTACCTCAACACCTTGCAATTGACGTGTAGGACGTGTAGCTACTCAACTTTAAGGAACACGATATTTCTACCAGTGCTGCACAAGAGATTGACAACCATGCTGCAGGAGTCAGAGAAGCAGCTAAAGTTCTATGAGAAGTTTAAATCCTACTGTGTGTAATTTCCTAGCAGGTGGTCAATAAAAATTTCAGGAACAATGCTTCCCTGTTCTTAGACTCTGCAATTCTTTTTTCTTTCTGTATGAATTCTACAATCTGAAATTGCCATTTTGGGAAATGATACATAAAGTTTGAACAAAAGTCATTACCAAGAATACTGCCCTGAGTTTTATGTGTGTCAATATCACCAAAGTAAATAGCTCCTTTTTGAAAATAATTGATTTGTTAACCCAATTTAGGTACCATAAGTCGACCTGATGTTTGAATACAAAAGGTATTTTTACATTTTAAAAAATGATAATATTTTCAACATAAGATAAAAAAAATAGAGGAAGAAAACCAAAAGCTCATGAATCAAATTATGATGACATTTTGATATCAAATATACTTTGTAAAATAAGGTCCATTTAAGGATAATTGTTGATCCTTCTTATATAAAAATATTTTAAATCTGGCCTGTGATCTTTAGGACATTCACAAGCTTTGAGATAATAAATCATGAGACCAGAGTTAAACCTCGTCATACATTATGATCTCACACACTTCAACTCTCCCTGTACATCTTTCATCTTAATACTCTGAAAAACAAAATTAATCTAATATCAAAGAATGAGTTCAGAAAAGAATTATTTAAAACCATAAGGAATTGTTTTTCGGGCTGTTAATTCCCAGGCTCACTCCAACCTCCCAGAGGAAAAGATTGCTAACATTTTCATGTGTAATTCTTCTGGTGGTTACATTGTAAGGGTAAATGTTGCCTTTATACCACTATTTATGGATACAGCAACTGTAGATGCTGCTGTGTGTAAGGCTAAATGATAAATTGCAGCCTGAAGAAATACAGGAGGGTACATGTACATTACCTCCTACTTTTTCTCTCGTATTCCCAACTCTCAATTCTGCAATTGTAATTTTAGGCCTTTCAAAATTGTTTTTATTCTTATAAATGATTTTCCTTCTTTTTCCTTTCCTGATTTGTATTATTTATGTCTTTACTTTGTCATGATTTATAATCCTTGCATCAGCTAATCATTAGGTTGTAAATGTAGCACTCCATTTAATTGTCTAACATGTGCTGCAGTTCCCCAGCCCGATTCAGATCCCTCTGCCAGTCTGGAAGCTCGTCTGTAGCTGCAGGAGGAACATCCTGTGCACACTGCACCCTTCTGCACAGGAGTAGGATTGGCTTTGTTTTTCAAAGGACAACTTGTTTTTAAAGACAACCATCATATCATTTGACTCTGCTTTGAATAATGGTAGTTTATAGAACTGGTAATGTTTTTAATATTGAATTTATAAATCCAAGTATACTTATTTCATACACTTAGGAGAAATAGTCCTTGAAGCCAGACATCATGCTAAAGTTTATTTCTGTGAGCCTTAACATGGTTGCCTTAAACATATTTTGTGTTTGACATTTGTTGACTAAAGAGGAATTTGTCAATGCAGGTGATTAATGACTAAGTATTAAAAGGGATTTAAGCCGCAAATTTGCAACTTTTACTTTTCATCTTCTCTGAATTCCCTGTAACCATCCTGCTAATATTATACCTTGATTCAAATATTTCAATGATGTTTTCCCATCAGAAACAGCAGTGAGGTTTAAAAATACACTAGTGTCCTGGCCCTAAGCTACATTAATTAAAATAGCATTTCTGAAAGTAAGTCCTACATATGGGCTTTTATTTTTTATTTCTAAAAATTTATTTATGTATTTGAAAGGCAGAGAGACTGAAATAGACCTCTCGTCCACTACTTCACTCCCTATATGCGTGCAAAAACCTGGGTTTGGTCCATGCTGATACCAGGATTCCACAACTCAGTCTGGGTTTTCATTTGGGTTGTAGGGACCCAAGTACTTGAGTCATCACTTTCTGCTCACCAGGGTGCTCATTAGCAGGAAGCTGGAATCAGGAGAAGAACAAGAACTCAAACTCAGGCATTCTAGTATGGGATGCAAGTATCCCAAATGATGTCTTTTTAATTTTAGTCACATTATCTAAATATTGACTGTTACATCTAGGACACTGAAATTTTTATGATAAATTATCATTGCATTTATTAAAAGAGAAAGATAATAAAAAGAAATGTACGTAGAGTGACACCAGGACTTGAGTGAGAAAATGACTTCAAAGTGACAGTGTCCAACTGAAAGAGATAGAATTAAAATTTAGCATGTATGATACATATCTTTTTCTTTTTGTTTTTTTTCTTAAAAATTTATTTATTTATTTATTTATTTATTTGAAAGTCAGAGTTATGCTGAGAGTGAAGGAGAAGCAGAGAGAGAGGGAGAGAGAGAGGTCTTCCATCTGCTGGTTCACTCCTCATTTGGCCGCAACAGCTGGAGCTGTGCTGATCTGAAGCCAGGAGCCAGGAGCTTCTTCCAGATATCCCACACAGGTACAGGAGCCCAAGGACTTGAACCATTTTATACTGCTTTCCCAGGCCATAGCAGAGAGCTGGACCAGAAATGGAGCAGCTGGGACGCAACCAGCGCCCATATAGGATGTCAGCACTGCAGGTGGCAGCTCAACCCACTATGCCACAGCTCCGGCCCAAATACCTGTTTTTCTTATGAAATGTTTCAAACCTGTGTAAAGCAATTACAGAGTAATGTATTAGGTATATAGCAACTATGTATTTTAACAAAGTCTGGTATTTTGAGGCATTTTTATTCAATTTTTATAAAGAAGTTAAATATTATATACGCCATTAAAACTCTATAAGATAATTGCTCAAATTTCATTCACATCCATTTTGTACATTTCCTCCCCCATCAGCACTTGATTTTGTAAATATGCAGCCTATTTTTAATACACATTTGCTAGCAAAATAATTCTTATCCTTAGGATAAATAAAAATTTCCACTTTCTCTGATTTTACATATTGGCTTTAAGTTTATGAATATACTTAAAACACCAGAACTCTGGCAAATTTATTTCCAAATTGAACATCACTTGCTATTTTTTTATTAATTTTAAAAATGTTTTATTCAAAAAGTTATTTCACACACAATGTTACAGTAAATGTATCAGGAACACTTCAGCAATAAACTAAATAAATTATTGTTGGATGTAGAAATGTTGACTTTTAGCTGAAGACTGGAAAAGAAATTATGGGTTATGTACACTATGGAATACTACACAGAGGTAAAAAAAATGAAATCATGGTTGCAGAAAAAATGGATGCAGCTGGAGAACATTACACTTATTGAAATAAGCCAGTCCCCGAAGGACAAACACCATATGTTCTCACTGATCTGTGGTAATTAATTGAGCACATAAAAGGTAATCTATAAAATTGAAATTGACACTTTGAGATGTGATGACCTTGAATAGCCTTTGTCTCAATAGTTGAGGATCTTTTTTAATATACTATTTGTTGAAATTCATATGGAAACATAGGAGATCCCAAGTAGCTAAAACAATCTTGTATACAACCAAAACAAGGCCAGAAGCATCACAATACCAGACTTCAAAACATACTACAGGGAAGTTATAATCCAAACAGCCTGGTAACTGGCACAAAAACAGATGGATAGGCCAATGCAAAAGAATAGAAACTCCAGAAATGAACCCAAACAACTACAATCAAATTATCTTTGAGAGAGCTAAAATCAATCCCTGGAGCAAGGACAATCTCTTCAACAAATCCTCTCTGTAAAGTGGATCTTCACATGCAGAAGTATGAAGCAAGACCCCTACCTTACACCTTACACAAAAATCCAGAATATATAAAGAGCTGAATAAACTCAACAATAATGAAACAAACAATCCAGTGAAGCAATGTGCAAAGGACTTAAACAGACATTTTTTCAAAAGAGGAAAACCAAATGGCCAACAAATACGTGAAAAAATGCTCAGGCTCACTAGCCATCAGGGAAATGCAAATCCAATCCATAATGACGGTTCACCTCACCACAGTTAGAATGGCTCTCACAGAAATCAACAAACAAATGCTGGTGAGGATGTGGGGAAAGGGAACCTTAATCCACTGTGGATGGGAGTGTAAACTGGTGCAGCCACTGTGTTGGACAGTATGGAGATACCTCAGAAATCTGAATAGAGACCACCCATATGATCCAGCCATCGCACTCCTGGGAATTTATGTAAGGGAAATGAAATCAACCTGTGAAAGAATTATCTGTAACTTCAGGTTTATTGCAGCTTAATTCACAATCGTTAAGATATGGCATTGGGGCCAGCGCTGTGATGCAGCGGGTTAAAGACCCAACCTGCAGCACCGGCATCCCATATGGGTGCCAGTTCTAGTCCCGGTTGTTCCACTTCTGATCCAGCTCTCTGCTATGGCCTGGGAAGTCAGTAGAAATGGCCCAAGTCCTTGGGCCCCTGCACCCATGTGAGAGATCTAGAAGAAGCTCCTGGCTCCTGGCTTCAGATCAGCTCAGCTCTGGCTTATGTAGTCATTTGGGGAATGAATCAGTGGAATGCAAAATCACACACTCTCCCTCCCTCTGGCTCTACCTCTCTCTGTAACTCTGTCTTTCAAATAAATAAAATAAATCTTAAAAAAAATATGGAATCAACCCAAGTGTTCATCAACTGAAGATTGGATTAAGAAATTGTGGGATATGTACACCATGGGATTCTACACAATGGTAAAAAGATTAACAAAGGTAATTATCTATTCTAATTTTCAAAGTGTTGCATTAGGTTAAGTTACCTATTTTTCAATGGGAAGCCACCAACTGTACTAAGTGGTGCTATGAACTCTATTTTCAATCATTTGCTTGTATTATACAGGAATAGATTGCTTGTTCTCCAAAGAAATGAACAATGAGTGAATTCACTCATTTTTAGAACTATTTTTTTCTTGTATAAATAAATACCATCTCCAAATCTCACAATTATTCTCAATGTGCAAAATAAAGCAGGTTTTCAGATGTCTAAATAATTTCCTATTATCCATGATATTTGATTTTTCTTTTCAGTTACCCTCAGTGAAAGACAAATTAGTAGACTGATATTCATAGATACATAGATAGATAAACATAGAGAGCAAGTAAGAAACTGGAGTGACAATTAGGATCCTGAGTTACATGATTGTGTTATATTTCAGGACTGAAGAATCTATAAAATAAAGCATACATCTAAGCACCAGCAGCAGAGACTATCAACCCTTATGTGTTTCTGGATTCTGGGTTTCTCTAGGTAAAATTAGATGTTTTCGTTATTTTATCCCTTTATTAGAAAGGTAGAGATATTTTTCAGTTAGCAATATATGACTTATAGAAATTCTAAATGAACTATAAAAGTATCATGTATCTTACATCTTTTTGTAAGCTAAGTTACATAATGGGTTAATAAAAGATGATGTTTCTATCAAAAGTCTTACTTGAGCATGCCTTAAAAAGCATTGGCATTTTGAGTTTAAATTATGTAGACGGAGACAATGATATTTATAATTACATTATCTGTACTTATCATCTGTTTTCTCCTTCATTTATTAACATAATATGATAAGAATCAAAGTTTAATCCAGTGAGTTTTTCTAAAAGAGGTACACATTTTTTAACTTATATAGTGTTCACGATTTGCTACATTCACAAAGACCAAAATGTTAAAAAATTATAACAACACCATGAGTCAGATACAATCATTTACTTCCTTCCAGAGATAAGCAGAAAAGGCAGAGAGAAATTGACTAAATTGCTCAGTGTCTAACATCTGTAAGAGGTAGGTCTATGAGTTGAATATAGGAGTTCTGTTCCTACATTGAAGTTCTTAATTATTTCATTCTGCTATTTTTGTTGATTTAATTTCAGAAGTTTTCAAAATTCTATAGTGAAGTAAAAGAAGAAATGTTATGATTATGTTTACTAATCATTTCTTTTTCCTTAAGACTGTATTTCTACTTAGTTAATCTTAAGAGAGATGAAACATTATTCAAGAACTTTTATTTTAAAAGTAATTTTAAAATTGCATCTATCTTTCTGGGTAGATATGACAAGATACAAAAGAAAAGTGTGTTCCAGGAGCTAGCTTGTTGTTTTTAACGAGGTATAACAAGGCTACATGCAATTATCTATTCATATCCCCACTCTCTGCAAGGATATGTAACCTCAAAAATAAATGCTAAAATATAACAAATAATAAAATAGTACATCATTTACAACAACAACAACAAAAATGAAGCCAGCCTGCTGTTAAATAAATGAGTAGCTGAGTAACTTACACAGCTACTGGTTTACGTTATTCAGGGATTTATATACACAGTCCGCAACTTATAATGGTTCAACAAAGATTTGTCTATTTTTGCAATAAAGAAAAATGATACATATTCAGTAAAAACCATACTTTGAGCTTGCTCTTTTTCTGAGAAAACAAGATACCTTGTGATGCAGCTGCAATGCCTGTGGTTCACAGGATCACTGGGGTGATACTCGTTAGGTAGGTACATAATATGCATTTGTGAATTAGATATTTTAAATTTACAATGACTTACTGAGATTTAACCCCATTACAAGTTGAGGAGAATCCTGAATGTAAGTATCCTAAGATGTGCAAAAGCAATTCTATTTTTTTCTTTTCTCTTAGTTCTGACTTTTCTGTTAATAGTGGTAATTACTTTGCATAAATGGAAATTATCTTTAAAAATGGAAACTGAAATTCTATCAAAGAAAAACATTAATCCTATCTAAGTGGTAGCATAATGGGTTAGGATCAGGTGGAGAATTATAAAGCTTGTTAGATACGTTTTGCTGCACGCTGGAGTTCTATATATGGTGCAGCTAATTCTACATGAGAAATAGGATTCAAAGGTATTGGAGTCTCAGACAACAAGGGAAATGGCTGTTTTTAAAATATTTATATTTTGTATTAAGAGGTAGGATTACAACTGCTAAAAATGCTAAGAAAATTATTGCACTGAGGCAGTCACCAGCATTGGGTTGAGTCACCTTATTTTTCTGCTTTTTCTGTTTGATTAGCCAGGAGGCCACCTCAACCATCAGGAGCAAAATTATGTTGTACACACTTCAAAAGGAGGACTCTGGAGACAAGGAAAGCCGGTGGTGTTTGGCCAAGCTGCAGTAACATAATTGGATCTGGGGACCGGCAAGGCTAATGCACTCAGTGACAGGAGGAGATGGAGGCCCATCTGTGCTGGCCTGCTGAGTTGATCAGATCATGGGAGCGGCTGGTCAGTGTTCTGAGAGTGACTCAGAGCCAAATTAGGTTTCTGAAAATTTCCATCCATCTAATAAGAAGAAAGAAATATGCCTGTTGTTGTTTGGAGGGGAACAAATGTTTTAAGTATACTTAGAAGCTGTCTTTATTGGCGTATGATTTTCAACAGATTGTTCAAAATATGCATTCTCTTATTAAATTATTTGAAATCTATTTACTTATTTACTATGGGCTAATTTTCTTCTGATTTCTTGATTTTTCTTGTCTTTTCAATAAGACAGTATAACAAAGTTAATGTAACCTCATAACCAGACTACATAAAGCTGCATCGATTATATTAGTCCGTATATCCTGTGAAATGCACTTACTCTCCCTTTGCCATAGTTAATATTATGTAGTTATGTTCTGTTAAGTACTGGTACCATTTCAAACACACAATACAAGCCTAACTAACATAAAGAAATACATTGTGAGTTTTTTAGTGTTAAGAATAAATGTGTCACACTAATTTTATCATAGCTATCTTTATGTTGTCTGTTTGAAGCTGGATGAAGAAATAGAAGAATAGGCTTGTGACTTCATTCTAGCAAATCCATATGTCCAGTCTCCAATATCCTGAGCTACTGGGTTTTTCTGAAATGGGTCTCACTAACTGAAGAAAAGTTCAGATTCATCACACACTCTTTGAACTTTCTGTTCGCCCTGCTAGTGCTACTGCCATACTCACCTCTGTATTATTGTATGCTCTCATGATGTTTTTCTCACTCTTCTTCCATGGAATTCTACTCCAGAACTTCAAATCATAGTTAAATATGACTAATGATTATTTAAATGTGTCACAGCATTACCAACCCTTTAGGAGAGATGCTGTTGAGTGCATAAAAAGTGCATTAACGAAATGTATTCCACAACAGCTCACCTCCTTGCAGACAGCTGAAACGGAGAGGACTGAGTCAGGTGCCTGTGAAAAGATGCCACCCTTCTCTTTTCACTGCCTGCCTCTGCCTCACCTACTGCTGAGACTGCGTGCACTAATCAGACAGCTTTATAGGAGCAGATTAGAAGCTGCCTCCCTGCTGTGGAGGACAAAGGGGATTAAACATAATACATAGTAGTAATGTATAACTGACTAAGTTTTCAGAAAAATAAAGTACAAGATGTAACAAAGTTATTTCTTTCTCTGTATATTTCTTTCTATGTAATAACTATTTCTTTATATGTCATTTTATGTATATGTATATATATATGTATTTTATGTATATGCATACACACACACACACAGACACACACATATGCTTGGCTAACTTTGCTAGATTTGTTTCCTCCAGACTTGAAGCAATGGCATTCTAGATGGTCATGCACGTAAAACCTGAGATGGAGATAGTTTCTGTGAACTGGTACTGCAACCCCCCTCAAGAGACTACCACTCAGCTTGAAGAAGCCAGAGCAGTCATCGCCCTAACCCCTTTCAGCAGCCAGGGTTGTTTGTTGTTGTTGTTGTTGTTGTTTTTACAGGCAGAGTGGACAGTGAGAGAGACAGAGACAAAGGTCTTCCTTTTGCCATTGGTTCACCCCTCAATGGCCACTGCAGCTGGCGCGCTGTGGCTGGCGCACTGCGCTGATCCGAAGCCAGGAGCCGGGTGCTTCCTCCTGGTCTCCCATGCAGGTGCAGGGCCCAAGCACTTGGGCCATCCTGCACTGCACTCCCGGGCCACAGTTGCTAGAAGAGGAGCAACTGGGACAGAATTCGGTGCCCTGACCAGGAGTAGAACCATGTGTGCTGGCGCCACAGGTGGAGGATTGGCCTATTGAACCGCAGCACTGGCCAAGGGTTTCCATATGCAGAGAGAAGGAATGAGGGAGCCTGCAACTATAAGTAGGCCAGACTAACTCCATTCCATAGCTCCTTGTATTGTTGGCACATACAAACTAAACAAAATAGGATGGAAACCCATTGTAACAAATGCTTGCTAATAGACAACAAGATTTAGGTTTTGAGGAAAAAAAAAAAACAGACTAAAAAATGCTCCATTAAGACTGCCTTTACCTTCATAATGGCTAATGTATTACTACTATATTTGCTCTTTGGAGATTATGTATTAAACACCTACACCACAAGACCTCCATCACCTTCTCTCTCTCTCTCTCTCAGCCCCTCCATTTGCGCAGAGCTTCTCTGTGTCCTATGCAAATAAACTTTGCCTGTCTTTAGGTGAAGACTATTGCCTTTATACCAATAAGTCAGGTGTTGTGAGAGACGCTGCTGAGCGCATAAAAAAGTGCACTAACGAAATGTATTCCACAACAGCCCACCTCCTTGCAGAGAGTTGCCCACACTGGGCAATTTCTTTTCTGTCTCCTTTTCCCCTCATAATCTTGGTGCTTTTATTTCTACCACTTATAATTAATATATTCCAAAAGTCTCACAGAATGACTGACTGCTATATCCCAAGCTTTCACACAAGAACATCACAAGACTGCTCTTCTCTAATCAAGCAGAAAGTAATGAGAAAGAGACTGGTGTCCCTTATCTCTGTTTATCTTTTTTTTTTAAACTTTTATTTAATGCATATAATTTTCCAAAGTACAACTTATGGATTACAATGGCTTCCACCCCATACCGTCCCTCCCACCCACAACCCTCCCCTTTCCCACTCCCTCTCCCCTTCCATTCACATCAAGATTCATTCTCGATTATCTTAATATACAGAAGATCAGCTTAGTATACATTAAGTATGGATTTCAACAGTTTGCTCCCACACAGAAACATAAAGTGAAAAATAATAGATGATTTTTTTTAAATGATGATGAAATCAGATCAGACCTATTGTCATGTTTAATCCCAGTGAGAGTCAAGTTGGGAATTGATAATTTTTTTTTTTTTACAGAGGATCAGTTTAGTATGCATTAAGTAAGGATTTCAACAGTTTGTACACCCATAGAAACACAAAGTGAAATATATTGTTTGAGTACTCGTTATAGCATTAAATCTCGATGTACAGCACATTAATGATAGAGATCCTACATGAGGAGTAAGTGCACAGTGACTCCTGTTGTTGACTTTACCAATTGACACTCCTGTCTATGGCATCAGTAATCTCCCTATGCTCTAGTCATGAGTTTCCAAGGCTATGGAAGCCCTCTGAGTTCTCCGACTCTTATCTTGTTTAGACAAGGGTCATAGTCAAAGTGGAGGTTCTCTCCTCCCTTCAGAGAAAGGTACCTCCTTCTTTGATGACCTGTTCTTTCCACTGGGATCTCACTCGCAGAGATCTTTTGCCAGAGTGTCTTGGCTTTCCATGCCTGAAATACTCTCATGAGCTCTTCAGCCAGCTCCAAATGCCTTTAGGGCTGATTCTGAGGCCAGAGTGCTATTTAGGACATCTGCCATTCTATGAGTCTGCTGAGTATCTCACTTCCCATGTTGGATCACTCTCCCCTTTATTTACTCCATCAGTTAGCGTTAGCAGGTACTAGACTTGTCTAAGTGCTCCCTTTGACTCCCAGTCCCTTCACCATGACCAACTGTGAACTGAAATTGATCACCTGGAACAGTGAGATGGCATTGGTACATGCCACCTCGATGGGATTGAATTGGAATCCCCTGGTATGCTTCCGGCAAGATGGCGGAATAGGAAGGGAGCACACTGATAGTCTGGGGAGAGATAGTTTAATAAAAGTGGAGATACTGCAGGTTCAAGGAAGAGTAGGGGAGGAAACAGCAGAAGAAACTCTTCCGGAATGCGTGACTCACAGCGGACCTGCGTGGAGAGCGTGGGAGCCCACAGTTCGGGACATCAGCGGCAGACTCAACACACCAGCGCTGGAACGCGAGGTGAGCCGAACCTCAATAGCCCGAGACACCAGCAGGCAAGCGGAAAGAGGAGGCTAGAGGGAACAACCCCCAGGGGGGGGAAGTTCACAAGGCTAACTGGAAGAGAGAGAGAGAGAGAAAAAAAAAGGGTGACTAGTACGGACACGGGTTTCTCTCTCTCCACTCACCTCTCAAGGGCGAGCAAGACAAAGAGCAGGCGCCATCTTGGACATACGTCATAAGCAGAGCGACCTCAGGTCTGCACCGGCCCTGAGCCTAGCAGAAAAACCTGACTCTGGGCGGGGCAAATTAACAGGAGATTAGGACCTAGTAAATTGGTGGTGCTACTGAACTGAGACTGTGAAAAAAGAGACGGTGGGGGAGAGAACTCACGGAATTCACGTGAGCACTCTCCAGAGACGCTACAATTCCGTAACTTTGGCAACCCAGTGGGAGGCTGAAGGAGAATTTGAGCCCACTCTGAGGGCCGAACAGCTTCTCTGTGGGGATCTTGGGAAAGAGCTTCCGATCTCTGGCTCCTGTGGGTATATCATTTGCCTGCTAACTACCTCCAACTTCGTTCAGCTGTGCAGAATAACTTCCCTTTTGAATCAAAAAAAAAAAAAAAAAAAGAGAGAGAGAGAGATTTACCACGCCTAACCTGGGAGTGTCACCTTTGGCACACCAAACAGAGCTCTCAGGCCACACCCATCTCAAGCCCTAAGGCTCCATCAAAAACAGACAGTACACTTAATCTAGAGTCATAGTATAACAAGAAAAAGCAACACAGTGAAGAAACCAAATATCTCCAATATGCCAAATAACAAACGCAAAAACCGAGGTAATAAAAACAAGGAAGTCACCATGACGCCCCCAAATGAAAAAGACACCCCAATTCAAGACTATGACGATGATGACATAGAAGAAATGCAAGAAGCAGATCTCAAAAAATTGATAAGAACATTAAGAAGTTCTCAAAAACAAATTCTTGAACTACACAAATCCTTAATGGACAAGATAGAAAATCTCTCTCGTGAAAATGAAATATTAAGGAGGAATCAAAATGAAATGAAACAACTAGTACAACAGGAAACTGTGATAGTGACTGAAGTGAAGAATTCAATAGATCAAATGAAAAACACAATAGAGAGCCTTACAAACAGAATGGGTGAAGCAGAAGAGAGAATATCGGACTTAGAAGACAGAGAACAGGAAAGGATACAGTCAGACCAAAGAAAAGAAGAGGAAATTAGAAATCTGAAACATATTGTCGGGAATCTTCAGGATACTATTAAAAAACCCAACATTCGGGTTCTAGGAGTTCCTGAAGGCATGGAGAGGGAGAAAGGATTAGAAGGCCTTTTTAGTGAGATATTAGCAGAAAATTTCCCAGGTTTGGAGAAGGACAGAGACATGCTAGTACAGGAAGCCCACAGAACCCCTAATAAACACGACCAAAAGAGATCCTCACCACTACACGTTGTAATTAAACTCTCCACAGTGAAACATAAAGAAAAGATCCTAAAATGTGCAAGAGAGAAACGTCAGATTACTCTCAGAGGATCTCCAATCAGACTCACAGCTGACTTCTCATCAGAAACTCTAAAAGCTAGGAGGGAATGGCGAGATATAGCCCAGGTACTAAGAGAGAACAACTGCCAGCCCAGAATATTATATCCTGCAAAGCTATCATTTGTGAATGAAGGTGAAATAAAGACTTTTCATAGCAAACAGAAATTGAAAGAATTTGTTGCCACTCGTCCAGCCCTGCAACAGATGCTTAAAGATGTGTTACACACAGAAACACAGAAACACGGTCATCAATATCTCTGTTTATCTTTAGAGTCAGGAATGCGGGATTGTTGGTCAGAAGTGACACCATCTTACAGCTGCACCACTATCTTAGCAGTTCAGCCATTAGCCCAAACCCTCCCAACTGTCCTAAGAGTTCAGTCGTTAGCCCATGCCATGTAAGCCCCTAGTCTGTAAGAGAATGTGCTCTCTATCCTTATCAGTAGTGGGTCCCTCTCACATTTGTCTCTAACTAAACCTGTTTTGGCTATTGAGTTCATAGTTTGTGTTCTCTTTGTTTTGCTCTTCTGTCCCGACAAACTCCCTCTGAGATCTAAGGGAATATTTATAGTTGTAGATCATCTTCCCTCTTAACCCCTTTTCATCATCATCTTCTTATGGAGTAGCTGTGTAGTGGATTCGGGTTTTTATTTTCCATATTCTAATTTATTTTTCACTCTCAGTCACTCCACAGCACAACTTGATAAAGTGGCCTTGGCTCATAATATTTGTTGTACAGAAGAAAGATAAAAATTCCAATAATGAGACAGGGTATCAGTGGCTCATCTTCTTTCTCTTCAACAAGTTTCCCTTGAAAACCTTTTAATCAGACTTCATGCCAGTGTGGGGATTTCCTCATGGTCTTACAACTTGAATGTAGACTATGCCCTCTTGATTATTTTAGGTTGATCAGAGTTCTCTGCCATACGCATAATAGCCTTTAACAGACATTAAAATACCTAGGCATCAGCATACCCCAGAAATCACCTTGTGAGTTAGTATAGATTTTATTAACCAACTTGAGACTACAATCAGAAATAATGTCTTGCATCTAGTCCTTTCAAAGAAATGATGTATTAGGCAAAAAATGCTGTAGTTATAAAATTATTTACCAACAAAACCAATAGCCTTATCAAATGAGAAAATTGAGGTTCAAATTTTTAAAAACAAAATTAATGATTTTTTTTTTTACTTACAAGAGACAATTTTTGGGAAAAATAAATAAATGAATGAAATAACAAATGACTATCAGTCATGGTGCTTTTTCACTGAGCGCATTCCTCTTCCCCAAATGAGTTTCATTAGGAATAAATTATCCAGGGGATTCATGTGTATATAGTAATCTCTATTTAGTTGTTGATTCAGATGACTTCCTTCCAGATATAGGATAGCAAATTAGGTCAAGGGAGTAGCAAATGGGTCTAATTAGCTTTTCCACAAGCTGTTAATTTCTTTACCTGGTGACAAACAGACGACTGGAGACAATTTAACTGCTATGTGAGGGCGTGGTGCCAGCCTGAGTAGGAGGAGTGGTCTTTGACACTAAAAAACATGAAAATATAAAATTAACTTTTCTTTGGGGCCAAATATATTGAAATAACCAGGCCAACATTGATTTCCTAGTACTGATAACAAATTTACATGTGATTATTTTTGTATCATATTCCTTTTTTAAGAGAAATGATACAAAAATAAAATTTTGAGTATTTTGTCATCAAACATCAATTTCTCTGGGTACAATGGTTATTTGCAATGTAAAAAGTAATATAGCTCATACAAGATATAAGGGAGGCTATTGTCAATATAATGAATTAAAGAATAAGGAAGTAATCCTCACAGTTTAAGTCAAATTTGTAGTCCAGAAAAATCACTTATAAAATATGCAAAGTTGTGACAACCGGGACCTCACATATGTAAGACTACTCCCAGACAGGAAGGACTGTGTTAATACAGACAGCTAGCCCATCTCAGATTCCCAGGTTGTATTTCACAGTGGGAAGAAAGGTAACATACTGAAGTGAAAAAAAGCTGTAATAGTTAACAAGCCATTAGAAAACTAGTTGTTGCTCTCACCATGTGTTTCCACTACTCATGTCTGACTGAATCTCAATGGTCTTTTATTCAAAAACTTTAATGATGTCATTCAACATTTATTCTAAAACTATGATGCCAAAATTTTCATGCACAATGTTCATATTTGAACATAAAATTCACTATAATAACTCTCAGGTATAATTGTGATGGTCCCAAGGAGAAAACTGTTCATGTATCTTAATAGTTTCAATTTACCTGTTTTTCACTCACTGGCTTGATATTATGGTTGGCATTTGGACCCGATATCTTATTTTATTTATTTATTCTTACTGCACTTGAAAGGGAGAGAGAAAACAAAAGGGCACTTCCCAAATGCTCATAAACAGCATGGGATGGAACAGGCCAAGGGCAGGAGCCTGGAACCCAATCCAAGGCTCCCATATTCGTGGCAGGGATCCAAGTACTTGAGCCATCACTTGGTGCCTCACAGGATGAACATTAATAATAAGCTGGATCTTAAGACAAAATAGGATCTGATATAGGATGAAGGTGTCTTAAGTGGCATCATAATTATAGCGTTTAATGCTAGCTCCAAATCTCCTATTTAAGAGCACAAGAGGGTAAGATCAATAACACAAACATGTTTAAGGCCTCTGATTAGAAGTGAATTAGATTATCTCTAACCACATTATACTGGTTAAAAATGGTTATGTATAAACTCATATCCAGTAGGATGGTACTATAGTTTGAATGTCTGTCCATTCTAAAAATATTGTTAAAATTCTATTGTCATTGCTTCCATAATAATAGTTGGGGTGCTTAAGATGTCATTAGGCCATGAGGACTCTGTTCATGCATAGGATTGGTGCATTTTAAAAGGTTAGTTCAGTCTTCTGTGACATTCCCACCCTCTCACCTTGTACTATGTGATGCCATGGCACAAAGGCCCTTGCCACATACAGGCACCTTGGCATTGGACTTCACAGCCACCAAAACTATGCATCCAGCATTTTTGTTCATTATAAATTACCCAGGCCAGGGTATTCTGTTAGAGCAGCACAAAGCAGATTAAACTACAGAGTGAGGAATCTTTGCCCAAAGTGAGTCATTCAGGAGTAGAAAACAAAAATTGTCACCATATAATCTTATCTACTATAATAGCAAAAACAGACTAGTTGTAAACAGAATTGGTGTGTTTACCAAGCAATATAATTTTTCATATAATGCTGCTGTTAACGTGTAACAAGTTGAACTGAAAGACGTAATTGTGAACTGACTGAACCTCACAAAGTTGACAAATATCAAATAATATAAAATTAGCTCACAAATAGATAACACCAGCAACATGTTGAGTAATATGACATGACATCATTGGCTTATATAACAGACATTGTAAAACTAATTGATATTATAAGGAATATTTATGAATTGTGAAGATGTTTGTAGAAATATCTTTCTGTTGCGATATTGCAAATAGCTGTTCTTTCCTTGAATAATTTCTGTGATTTTATCAGTGAACTTTCTAAAATTTTACTGATATGACTTTCCTATTCAGATTTATACTAAACCTAAAGAGGCAAAATAATGTCCTATTTCTAGAATACATGAATACTTTATATTGTGTTTACCACAATTTTATACACTTCTCTTTTTTTAAGATTTTTTAAAATTTATTTGAATATCACAGAGTTAGAGAGAAAGAGAGAATCTTCCATCCACTGATTCACACCCCAGATGACCACAAAGGTTGGGTGTGGGCCAAGTTGAAGCTAAGAGCCAAGAGTTTCCTCCAGGTCCCCCAAGTGGGTGGCAGGTACCCAAACAATTGGGCCATCTGCCATCTTCTAGTGCTTTTCCCAGGCCATTAGCAGGGAGCGGGGTCAGAACTGGTGCCCACAAGGAACACTAGTGTTGTAGCTGGTGGCTTTACCCACTATACCACAACACTTGCTCTGACATTTTCATCTCTATTGCCATTCATTGTGTTATCTATTTTCTTTTTACCTCATTTACCTTCTACTTTCTTGTTGTGATTCAAGTATCATTTTAAACTTCTGTAATCTTCAATAGGTCAATACCAATATGCAAATATAAAGCACTACTTGACATTGAACAACCTCATTGCTCTATCTGGACCAGCTCTCTTATTTTCACTGTAAGGAAGGTCAGATGAGATTAATTTTTTAACTCATTTGAGGTTTGATATGTTACAGGGGATAGTTCCAAGGACAATGATGGGGCCCAGACTGTGTCTTCAAGATAAGGTAATTGTTCAGGTCTTGAAACTTCTAGTGGATCCACTGCTAGTAAGAAAACAAAATGAGTCATCTCACAGTGCCTGCTCAGGCAGGATGAAGTTAGATTCTGATTAGGGAATAGAATACATCCAATCACAAAATTTATAAGCAAAGGCCTATTTTGTAGATATGATTATGTATCATAAAATGAATTAGTTGCCAGAAATACTCAAAATTAGATTTTTCTTATTGCACTACAATCCTTTCATGTCTGAAGGGATGACCAGTCACAAGCCACTCTTAGAATAGTGCAGATTCGACTGTCTTTTCTATATTCTGTGTGATATAGAGATCAGCCCTGGTCTGGGATTCAGAGCAATTCAAAACTCTTTCCTGAGAAACCTCGTAAGTATCGGGATTTCTGCATCAGTGAGTAGGTTAAATGGCTCCTTTCTGAAGAAGGATTAGGAACCAAAGGCCTTATATTTCTTAACAGTCAGCTCTGCTCCCTGACTTTTAGATGTCTTTTTCAATCTATTACAGAGGCAGTCTGCATAACAGGCACACTCCGCAGACTTCAGACTTAAAAAAGTTGTCATCATCTTCCAGTTCATGTCAATTTCTGTCAGGAAAGGCTGACAGATGCTACACATCCTGTAACTGGGTGCAGCAGTGATCTTGCCGTTTAAATGCCCACCTCTTGGGTCTGCCCCTGCAATGTTTTCTGAGATTCAAGTAAAGAACATTTGGTTCCTGAGTATTTGAGCTACAGTCAATTAGTTTTTGTCAAGTAAATATTGAATGGAAGCTGAGAATTCAACACTTTCAGCATGCTTAATTATTTATATAATTGTATATTACAACTTTTTTAGCTTTCTAACTTCTACTCATTTTTTTTTTGACAGGCAGAGTGGTCAGTGAGAGAGAGAGACAGAGAGAAAGGTCTTCCTTTGCCGTTGGTTCACCCTCCAATGGTCGCCGCGGCCCGCACTGCGGCCAGCGCACCGCACTGATCTGATGGCAGGAGCCAGGAGCCAGGTGCTTTTCCTGGTCTCCCATGGGGTGCAGGGCCCAAGCACCTGGGCCATCCTCCACTGCACTCCCTGGCCATAGCAGAGAGCTGGCCTGGAAGAGGGGCAACCGGCGCCCCAACTGGGACTAGAACCCGGTGTGCCAGCGCCGCTAGGCGGAGGATTAGCCTAGTGAGCCGCGGCACCGGCAACTTCTACTCATTTTTAAACAAAGTAGTCTGTACTTTGGAAATCTATATTCATTAAATAAAAGTTAAAAAAATAAAAAAATTTTAAAAACAAAAAATAAACAAAGTAGTAAGATTAAAATGTTATAACAGAGAATTTTCCAAAATTTTTGAATACCTTGCAAAGGTATGTAACCTGAGCACCTTGCTGAGAGCTAATACTGCCTTTCAAAAAACTTGCTCTTCTAATCATTCCATCAGAAGTACCTTAGAAGTGGCAATGTAGAAAGGGTGAGTATGCCTTCTAGATAAAGCCAGGCTTCTCTACAACAGGCAAACGTTTTAAACTGTTTATTTATTTTATTTGAAAGTCCGAGTTACATAGAGAGAGAAAGAGAGAGAGAGAGAGAGAGAGGTCCTCCATCTGCTGGTTCACTCCCCAATTGGCCACAACAGCCGGAGCTGCACTGATCCGAAACCAGGAGCCCAGAGCCTCCTCTGGGCCTCTCATGCAGGTGCAGGGGACCAAGGACTTGGGCCATCTTCCACTGCCTTCTCAGGCTATAGCAGAGAGCTGGATTGGAAGTGGAGCAGCTGGGACTCGAATAAGCACCCATATGGGATGCCGGCACTGTGGGCGGCGGCTTTACCTGCTACGCCACAACACTGGCCAGGCTAACATTTGAGGTGCTGTTTGAATCTTTCTTAAGCAGAGAAGTAGATTTGGAAGAACTTTGAATTCCAGATTGTGATGCTATAGCAAGAATGTCTTATCTTATTTTACCTGTTGTTACGAACTTAACATCTGTATGTTAGCACAAAGATCCATAACTCTACCAATAACTATTAATATGTATACTACTTTGTATCAATGAATGCACAAAGATCTTTAGTTAGCATCAACTTTCCTAATTACTCATATAACTCTCCTGTAGTATGATGTAGGGATTTGGAATGCAACTCTTGAATCCACTCAGCCCTCATTCAGGTCTAAGTTTTATCATTGATTGGTTGTTGGATCACAGGAAAATTATATAACCTCTTCACTTTGGCAATGGTATTCATGATAACAATGATAATAATCATTGCATTAGAGTGGACATTAAATAAGATAACATATAAGTATTTTGCCAAATTGAGAAAAACTCAGTAAAACCAGAATATTGTTAAAAATTTTGTACAAAATTTGGCTTATTTTGAACTAAATAAAATAATTTGCCAAATATTTGAGTTTGCCAAAATGTCTGTCAAATATTGTATAAATATGGATTGCAATGAATATTTGGTTATGAAATTATGTTGTCTCAAAAGATAACTTTGTTTGGGGTCTGTGCTGTGGTGTAGAAGATTAAGCTGTTGCCTATAGTACTGGCATCACACATGGAATCAATTTCAGTCCTCCTTGCCCTGCTTCTGATCCAGCTCCCTGCTAATGTGCCTGGGAGAGCAGTAGAGGATGGCTCAAGTGTTTGGGGCCCCTGCACACATGTGGGAGACCTGAAAAAGCTCCTGGCTCCTGACTTCGGATCAGTGCAGCTCCGACCATTGAAGCCATTTGGAGAGTGAACCAGCAGATGGAAGACCTCTCTCTCCCTCTCCTTCTCTGTAACTCTGCCTTACCCAGTAAATATTTTCTTTAAAAAAGATAACTTTGTTAATTTGCTTGACATCTCATTGTATGTATTGTATGTGTATTGAAACACCATGTTGTATATCTTTTAACTAGAGCAAATTTTGTTTATTTATTTATTTATTTTTTATTTTTTGACAGGCAGAGTGGACAGTGAGAGAGAGAGACAGAGAGAAAGGTCTTCCTTTGCCATTGGTTCACCCTCCAATGGCCGCCGCGGCCGGCACGCTGTGGCCAGCGCACCGCGCTGATCCGATGGCAGGAGCCAGGTGCTTTTCCTGGTCTCCCATGGGGTGCAGGGCCCAAGCACTTGGGCCATCCTCCACTGCACTCCCTGGCCACAGCAGAGAGCTGGCCTGGAAGAGGGGCAACTGGGACAGAATCCGGCGCCCCGCCCGGGACTAGAACCCGCTGTGCCGGCGCCGCAAGGCGGAGGATTAGCCTAGTGAGCTGTGGCGCCGGCCAAATTTTGTTTATTTTTATTACTAATTTTTAATTAGCTTTTAACAGATTCAACGTGATTTGTCTGTCGGCACAGTCCTAGGAACATGATATCCTCTTCCTTGTTCTGTTGCTGTCTCCTTCTCTCTCCCTCCCACTCTCTTTCTTTTTTGTTTTTTTTTTATTAGATAACATAGTTTAAATTGATATTACAGTAAAAAGTTTAATACTTCACCAAATAAGAAGTTTAACAAGTAAAAACCAAAAATGAAACATCCTATTTCAGTGGGAATATAGGCAATGGCTATATTATATAAATAATAATTGAAGAATAGTGTACATTTTAAAATAATAAAATAATCACAGATCATTAAAAGTATACTGCTATCACATTCGTAACCACTAGTTTGACAAACGTATAAAATTTTTTAAAAACTACATTTGTAGCAGTACTGATACATATGTTGTATATCTTTAAAAACATACAGTAAAAAATAAGTCCATCACACCTCTATCTCTGTATCATGCAGTGAGATTTCCATTATTTAAGTCTTAAACTATAGTAAGCATACACATTTCAGTAAAATAAATGACTGATTGTAGACATTCATGCCAATAGTAATGTCTGCCTGTAAGAACATTGATAAGAAAAAATAATACTATGTACTAGAGAGGCTACCTATAAGGCTTTTTTATTGATCCCTATCTGTTTACCTTTACAGAGATCTCTGGGGCAAGCCTGTAATATTGTGCTAGAGAAGAAAATGGAGGAGAATTCTCAGATATCAGAAATGCAACAGTTTGGGGACAATGAAAACACTGGGTAGCCATGTACCCTTCTTCAACAACTTGGCCTTTTTCTCACTGCTTTCTTCCTGCATATTAAGCATATCATTGAGCTATTTACACAGCACCAATTTGGTCAGTGCATGAAGAGTTTGTACATATTTGGTTGGTTATTTTGTTGCTTGCTTTTTTGCCAGAATTATAGATTTGCTTATTTGCCACTTGTCAAAAATACTTGAATGATAAAATGACAAAAGAGAAACAAAAGAGCAGTGTTATTAAATTCAAAACTGCATCCCTTAGGAGCATATATTCCTGGAGTGCATATTGAACTGCATTTATGCTTTTCAAGAAAATGTAATACACAGATAGTAATTGACTTTAACTCTTGAACCTTTCAACATGAAAGAAGACAGATAAAAAGAATTGTGTGCTGTTTCTTTTTGAATTCTAAAGGTTTCACACTAAAGAAATGGGTAGAACATAGAAGCAAGAAAATAGTACTCAAATAAAAGCATTTTTGTTTTTAATTTTTTTTGTTAAATGTGTTGACATTGAATATATATACACTTTAAAAGACACAGTTTAATGTTTCAACATGTACATAGAGCTTAAATCAATAAAACCAGATAACAAATTTTTCCATTTTCTTTCTTGGTGTTTAGAGCCTGTCAACTCCTCTTTTCCAGTTATTTATACATCATGTAATACATTATTCTGAAACATTATTCCCTCACTGTGCTAGGATCACCAGAACTTGTTACTTTTCTTGGTTTGAGTGTTGGTACCTGTTATCCAACTTCCCTCAAACTCCCTCCCTCTCCAACCTCTAGTAATCATTATTCTATATTCAGTTTGACAGTTTTTTTAAACCTCAACATATGAGACAACATATGGTATTTGTCTTTCCATGTGTGGTTTATTTAACTTAAAATAATGACTTCCAGTTCCTTCCATTTTGCTGCAAATGTTATTTTTTTAATGAGTGAAATATATTCTATTATGTGTTATGAGTAGCACATTTTCTTTCATTCACCAATGGAAATTCAGATCGATTCATCGTCTTCTTGGATATTGTGAATAAAGCTGCAATGAACATAAGTGTGTAACTATCATTTTTACAATGCTGATACTATTTGGCAATGTGAGATGGCTGGATCATATGGTAGACAGGCTTTTTGCGAAACTTCCATACATTTCTCTGTAATGGCTATATGAATTCATATTCTATCAGCAGTGTGCAAAGAGTTTCATTTGCTCTGTATACTCATAACAATTTGTTATCTTTTTGATTTTCAATATAGTCATTCTGACTAGGGTGAGATGATATCTCATTTTGGTTTTGACTTTTTCTGATAGATAGATATGTTGAACTTTTTTTCATATATTGTTGTTTTTTGAGTTCCTTACATATTTTGGGAATTAATCCTTTGTCAGATGCATGGTTTGCATTCTTGATTTTCTCTTCAGTATTTGGAAGATTTATTTCCTGTGCAGAAATGCCTTAGTTTGACATAATCTAGTTTGTCTACCTAAGCTTTTACTGGCTGCGCTTTGGGGTCTTACTCAAATAATTGTCTACTGTTCCATTGTCTAACAGTGTTTCCCCTATATATTCTTCCAGTAGATTCTTGTTTCTGGCCCTATCTTTAGATTTACGATTCATTTTAAATGGACTTTTTTATAGGGTGAGAGAAGAATGAATCAGGTTTCAGTCTTCAGAATACAGACATTCAGTGTTCCTAGTGCAATTTGTTGGAGAGATTGCATTTCCTCCAGTATATGTTTTTGGCAGCATAGTGAAAGATGAATTGGCTCTAAATTTGTGGATTAATTTCTGGTGTATATATATCTTGATTATGTTGTATTGGTCTGTGTGTCTGTTTTTATATAAGTACCATACTGTTCTGTTTGTTATATCTCTCTAGTATGTCCTGAAAACAGGTTTGTGATATTTTCAGCATTATTCTCTTTTGTTCAGAATTGCTTTGCCTATTTGGTGTATTTTGTTTTTCCATATGAAATTTAGGATTTTTTTCTAGTTCTATAAAGAATGCCATTTATATCGTAATGGGGACTGTGTTGGATCTGTAAATGACTTTGGGTAAAATGGATATTTTTACAAAATTAATTCTTTCTTTGAGGTTGATTTCTCCTATTATTTAGAAATCAAACTATTTCATAGAAATAAACTATATGCATACATTTTTAAAAGAAATATGTCATTTTCAAAAGCCAGTTGATTTTGATTGTGTTATAAAAATCATAAAACCAACATTTTCCCAACATGTGGTTATGATGTCATACAGATCCTATTATGCTCAATGAATACACATAATATTTTCTACAGCTTTTACTTTTTATTTTTTATATATTTTTGAGATAATATAATCTATTTACATTATAGTCAAAGAATGAATACTTTCTTGAAAGTTTGGTAGAATTTAGCAGTTAAATTGTCTGATCCTAAGCTTTCTTTCTTGGGAAAAGTTTTCTTTTTTGATTTATTTAATTCATCTGAAAGACAGAGCTACAGAGAGAAGTAGAGACAGAGATAGAGGTCTACCATCTGCTGGTTCACTCCCCAAATAGCCTGAATGGCCAGAGCTGGGCTGATCCAAAGCCAGGAGCCAGGAGCCTCGTCAAGGTCTCCCACACAGGTGCAGGAGCCCAGTAAACTGAATTGGTGGAGGAGAAGCCTGAACTTGAACTGTGCCCATATTGATGCCTGCACTAAAGCCTGGGGCCTTAACCCACAGTGTCACGGCACCGGCTCTTGGAAAACAGTGACTTGATCAGCCCTTATCCTGACTGTTGATGTACAATTTAATACTTTATCCCTTTCAGTATTTTTTTTTGTTCTAGTTAATACTATTGGTTGAACTCTATAATTAACACACAATTATTCTTAGGTGTTGAAACTTAACTGAAAAGTGATCATGTTAAATATAAGAGTGGGAATAAGAGAGGGAAGAGATGTGCAATTTGGGACATGCTCAATCGGACTTGCCCCAAATGGTAGAGTTAGAAACATACCAGGGGATTCCAATTCAATCCCATCAAGGTGGCATGTACCAATGCCATCTCACTAGTTCAAATGATCAATTTCTGTTCACAGTTGATCATAATGATAGGACTAAGAACCAAAGGGATCACATAAACAAGACTAGTGTCTGCAAATACTAACCGATAGACTAAAAAAGGGAGAGAATGATCCAACATGGGAAGAAGGATACACAGCAGACCCATAGAATGGCGGATGTCCTAAACAGCACTCTGGCCTCAGAATCAGTCCTTAAGGCATTCGGATCTGGCTGAAGAGCCCATGAGAGTATTTTAGGCATGGAAAGCCAAGACACTCTGGCAAAAAAAAATAATAATCCTGAATGAAAGATCTCTGTGAGTGAGATCCCAGTGGAAAGAAGTGGACAGAATGGGGCCATCAAAGAAGGAGGCACCTTTCTCTGAAGGGAGGAGAGAACTTCCACTTTGACTATGACCTTGTCTAAATAAGATCTAAGTCAGTGAACTCAAGAGGCTTCCATAGCCTTGGCAACTCATGACAAGAGCCTAGGGAGATTACTGACGCCATAAACAAGAGTGTCAAATTGTTAAGTCAACAACAGGTGTCACTGTGTACTTACTTCTCATGTGGGACCTGTTCTTAATGTGTTGTCCAATATGAATTAATGCTGTAATTAGTACTCAAACAGTATTTTATACGTTATTTTCTGTGAGGGTGCAAATTGATGAAATCTTTACTTAATATATATTGAATTGGTCTTCTGTATATAAAGATAATTGAAAATGAATCTTGATGTGAATGGAATGGGAGAGGGAGCAGGAGATGGGAGGGGTGTGGGTGGGAGGGAAGTTATGGGGGTAAAAAGCCATTGTAATCCATAAACTGTACTTTGGAAAATTATATTTACTAAATAAAAGTTAAAAAATCTTTATGTATGGACTTCTAAGGTTACAGTTTAAAAACTTGTCATGGGACTTCAAATCCCATTAAGCTTGGTGGTAAAAAAATGCCATCTTAATTGTTAAAGTGAGCATATTAAGTGTTAAAGTGAACATATGCATAGGATTAAGCATTAAAGTGATCATATAAATAGGATCAAGTGTCTGCTAATAATAATAGAATTAAAAAGGAGAGAATGTTCCAACATGGGAAGCAGTCCATACAGCAGACTTGTAGATTGACAATTGCTTTAAGTAACACTCTGACCTCAGAATGAGCCCTTAAGTCTTCCTGGTCTGTCTGAAAAGTTTGTGAGAGCATTTCAGGCATGGAAAGCCAAGACACTGTGGCAAAAATTGTTCTGCATGAAGGGTCTCTGTGAGTGAGACCCCAGCAGAAAGAAGTGGCCATCAAAGAAGGATGTTGTACTTTTCTCTAAAAGGAGGAGAGAACTTCCAATTTGCTTATGGCCTTGCCTAAATTCTGATGGAGTTTGGGGATTCAAAAGGCTCCCATGGCCTAGGAAGCTAATCTCAAGAGCCTTGGGTGCTCATTGACATCATACATAAAAGAGTTAATTGTTAAATTAATAACAGGAGTCACTGTGCACTAACTTCCCATGCAGGATCACTGTCTTCAACTTGTTGTATTATGAGTGTTAACTGCAAAACTAGTTCTCAAACAGGTTTGTGTGTGTGTGTGTGTGCAAATTGTTGAAATTTTTAATTAGTATAGAGCTGGTCTTCTGTGTACAAAGTTAATTGAAAATGAATCTTAATTGAGAATGGGACTGGCAAAGGGAAAGGAGGTAGGAAGAGGAGAGGTGGGAATGTGGGTGGAAGGGTGGGTATGTTGGGAAGAATAAATATATTCCTAAAGTTGTGCTTACAAAATTTGTATTCCTTAAAAATAAATGAAAACATAAAAATTAAGGACTTACCAAAGAAAAAAATAAGTGTATTGGGTAAAAATACAGTGTAAAAATTCTCAGCACTCAGTGCAAAAAATAAAATATTTATGCATTTATTTGAAGGCAAGAGACACACTCACAGACAGAGACAAAACAGTATGCACACACACAAAAAAAAAATCTGACACACATAATTCTTTCTTTTTTTATTTCAGCTCCCACGTGTTAGGGAAAACATGCAGTATTTGTCTTTTTGTGTCTGGTTTATTTCACTCAACATAGTGTCCTACAGTTCCAACCATATTGTGGCAAATCATCAGTTTTTTTAGAATTATTTATTTATTGTTGCTGCTGCTTGATTCTGGTTTGCATGGAATATCTTTTTCCATCATTTTACTTTCAGTCTGTTATTCTGAGTGAGTTTCTTGTAGGTGGTGTACCGTTTGGGCTTCTTTTTTTTTTTTTTTTTTTTGTTCTTTCACTCTGTATCTTTCAATTAGAATTTTTGCTCCATTTACATTCAGGGTCATTATTGATAACTGATAATAAAATCTCTGTCATTTTATACAATCATCTATTTATTTTGAATATCTTTCACTCTGTTCCTAATGAATTGCATTATTTCATATGTATACATGATGATTATTATCTTTCTGTTTCTTCCACATGTGGGCATATCTTAAATATCTTTTGTAATGCTGGTCTTATAGTGATGTATGCTCTCAGCATTTGCTTGTTTTGGAAAGTCATTATTCTGCTTACTTTATGAAAAATTAGTTCACTATATAAAATGTCCTTTAATGGTAGTTTTTTTTCTTTCTTTCAGAATTTGTATATATATATATATTGCATATATATATATGTACCATATATATATATATATATATATATATATGTATATCATTCCATTCCCTCCTGACCTGTCACATTTTGGTTGAAAAAAAAAAGTTCTTTTGAAAAATGTCTATTGAGGTCCTCGTATACTGTTCTCTGTTGCAAGATGGCGGCATAGGAAGGGAGCACACTGATAGTCCGGGGAGAGACAGTTTAATAAAAGTGGAGATACTGCAGGTTCAAGGAAGAGTAGGGGAAGAAACAGCAGAAGAAACTCTTCTGGAATGAGTGATTCACAGTGGACCTGCGTGGAGAGCGTGGGAGCCCACAGTACGGGACACCAGCGGCAGACTCAACACACCAGCGCTGGAACGCGAGGTGAGCCGAACCTCAATAGCCCGAGACACCAGCAGGCAAGTAGAAAGAGGAGACTAGAGGGAACGACCCCGGGGGGAAAAGTTCACCAGGCTAACTAGAAGAGAGAGAGAGAGAGAGAGAAAAAGTGACTGATACGGACACGGGTTTCTCTCTCTCCGCTCACCTCTCAAAGTCGAGCAAGACGAAAAGCAGGCGCCATCTTGGACATACATCAGAAGCAGAGCGACCTCAGGTCTGCACCGGCCCTGAGCCTAGCAGAAAAACCTGACTCTGGGCGGGGTGAATTAACAGGAGATTAGGACCTAGTAAATTTATGGTGCTACTGAACTGAGACTGTGAAAAAAGAGATGGTGGGGGAGAGAACTCACAGAATTCACGTGAGTACTCTCCAGAGACGCTACAATTCCGTAACTTTGGCAACCCAGTGGGAGACTGAAGGAGAATTTGAGACCACTCTGAGGGCAGAACAGAATCCCTGTGTGGTCCTTGGGAAAGAGCTTCCGATCTCTGGCTCCTGTGGGTATATCATTTGCCTGCTAACTACCTCCAACTTCGTTCAGCTGTGCGGAATTACTTCCCTTTTGAATCAAAAACAAAGAAAGAGAGAGAGAGACATCTACCACGCCTAACCTGGGAGTGTCACCTTTGGCACACCAAACAGAGCTCTCAGGCCACACCCATCTCAAGCCTCTAAGGCTCCATCAAAAACAGACAGTCCACTTAATCTAGAGTCATAGTATAACAAGAAAAAGCACCACAGTGAAGAAATCAAATATCTCCAATATGCCAAATAACAAACGCAAAAACCGAGGTAATAAAAACAAGGAAGTCACTCTAACGCCCCCAAATGAAAAAGACACTCCAATTCAAAATTATGAAGATGATGAGATAGAAGAAATGCAAGAAGCAGATCTCAAAAAATTGATAAGAACATTAAGAAGTTCTCAAAAACAAATTCTTGAACTACAGAAATCCTTAATGGACAAGATAGAAAATCTCTCTCGTGAAAATGAAATATTAAGGAGGAATCAAAATGAAATGAAACAACTAGTACAACAGGAAACTGTGATAGTGATGAGAAATCATAATGAAGTGAAGAATTCAATAGATCCAATGACAAACACATTAGAGAGCCTTACGAACAGAATGGGTGAAGCAGAAGAGAGAATATCGGACTTAGAAGACAGAGAACAGGAAAGGATACAGTCAGACCAAAGAAAAGAAGAGGAAATTAGAAATCTAAAACATATTGTTGGGAATCTTCAGGATACTATTAAAAAAACCAACATTCGGGTGCTAGGAGTTCCTGAAGGCATGGAGAGGGAGAAAGGATTCGAAGGCCTTTTTAGTGAGATATTAGCAGAAAATTTCCCAGGTTTGGAGAAGGACAGAGAAATCCTAGTACGGGAAGCTCACAGAACCCCTAATAAACACGACCAAAAGAGATCCTCACCACGACACGTTGTAATTAAACTCTCCACAGTGAAACATAAAGAAAAGATCCTAAAATGTGCAAGAGAGAAACGTCAGATTACTCTCAGAGGATCTCCAATCAGACCCACAGCTGACTTCTCATCAAAAACCCTACAAGCTAGGAGGGAATGGCGAGATATAGTCCAAGTACTAAGAGAGAAAAACTGCCAGCCCAGAATATTATATCCTGCAAAGCTATCATTTGTGAATGAAGGTGAAATAAAGACTTTTCATAGCAAACAGAAATTGAAAGAATTTGTTACCACTCGTCCAGCCCTGCAAAAGATGCTTAAAGATGTGTTGCACACAGAAACACAGAAACACGGTCATCAATATGAAAGAAGGTAAAGGAAGGAAACCTCACAGCAAAAGATCACAGGGAATTCAAAGCATATATTAGAACTTATCTTTGGCAAATGGCAGGGCAAAGTTACAACTTATCATTAGTCACTTTGAACGTTAAATGCCTGAACTGTCCAGTTAAAAGACACCGATTGGCTGATTGGGTTAAGGAACAAAACCCATCTATTTGCTGCTTACAAGAAACACATCTTTCCAACAAAGATGCATACAGACGTAGCCAATCAGCCCATCGGTTTCTTTTAACTGGCCAACAGACACATGAAAAAATGTTCAAGATCACTAGCAATCAGGGAAATGCAAATTAAAACCATAATGAAGTTTCACCTCACCCCTGTTAGAATGGCTCACATTCAGAAATCTACCAACAATAGATACTGGCGAGGATGTGGGGAAAAAGGGACACTAACCCACTGTTGCTGGGAACGCAAACTTGTTAAGCCACTATGTAAATCAGTCTGGAGATTCCTCAGAAACCTGAAGATAACCCTACCATTCAACCCAGCCATCCCACTCTTTGGAATTTACCCAAAGGAAATGAAATTGGCAAACAAACAAGCTGTCTGCACATTAATGTTTATTGCAGCTCAATTCACAATAGCTAAGACCTGGAACCAACACAAATGCCCATCAACAGTAGACTGAATAAAGAAAATATGGGACATGTACTCTATAGAATACTATACAGCAGTCACAAACAGCAAAACCCGGTCATTTGCAACAAGATGGAGAAAGATGGAAAACATCATGCTGAGTGAACTAAGCCAGTCCCAAAGGGACAAATATCACATGTTCTCCCTGATCGGCGACAACTAACTGAGCACCAAAGGGGAAACTTGTTGAAGTGAAATGGACACTATGAGAAACAGTGACTTGATCAGCTCTTGTCCTGACAGTTGATGTACATTGTAATACTTTATCCATTTTAGTATTTTTTTTTTGTTTGAGTACCATTGGTTGAACTATGTAATTAACACACAATTATTCTTAGGTGTTTAGATTTTAACTGAAAAGTGATCCCTGTTAGGAATTTGGAAAACATTATGCTGAGTGAAATAAGCCAATCCCAAAGGGACAAGTACCACTTGTTCTCCCTGTTAGGTGACAACTAACTGAGCACCAAAAAGGAAACCTGTTAAAGTGAAATGAACACTATGAGAAATGGTGATTGATCAGCCCTCACCCTGACTGTTGATGAGCAACTTGATATGTTATCCCTCTTAGTATTTTTTTGTTTGTTCTATTTAATATTTTTGGTTGAATACTGTAATCAATACACAATTCTTCTTAAGTGCTGAAGCTTAACTGAAATGTGATCACTGTTAAATATAAGAGTGGGAATAAGAGAGGAAAGAGATGTGCAATTCGGCATGCTCAAGCTGACTTACCTCAAACAGTAGAATTAGAAACATACCAGGGGATTCCAATTCAATCCCATCAAGGTGGCATGTACCAATGCCATCTCACTATTTTCAGTGATAATTTCTGTTCACAATTGATCATAATGATAGGACTAAGAACCAAAGTGATCACATAAACAAGAATAGTGTCTGCAAATATTAGCTGATAGAATAAAAAAGGGAGAGAACCATCCAACGTGGGAAGTGAGATACACAGCAGACTCATAAAATGGCAGATGTCCTAAACAGCACTCTGGCCTCAGAATCAGCCCTTAAGGCATGCGGATCCGGCTGAAAAGCCCATGAGAGCATTTCACGCATGGAAAACCAAGACTCTCTGGGGGAAAAAAAAAAACCTAAATGAAAGATCTCCACGAATGAGATCCCAGTGGAAAGAACAGCGCCATCAAAGAAGGAGGTACCTTTCTCTGAAGGGAGGAGAGAACTTCCACTTTGACCATGGCCTTGTCTAAATATGATCAGAGTCAGTGAACTCAGGGGGCTTCCATAGCCTTGGCAGCTCATGACAAGAGCCTAGGGTGATTACTGAGGCCATAAACAAGAGTGTCAATTTGTTAAGTCAACAACAGGAGTCACTGTGCACTTACTCCTCATGTAGGATCTCTCTCCTTACTGTGCTGTACATTGAGATTTAATGCTATAACTAGTACTCAAACAGTATTTTTCACTTTATGTTTCTGTGTGGGAGCAAACTGTTGAAATCTTTACTTAATGTATGCTAAACTGATCTTCTGTATATAAAGAGAATCGAAAATGAATCTTGATGTGAATGGAAGGGGAGAGGTAATGGGAAATGGGAGGGTTGCAGGTGGGAGGGACGTTATGGGGGGGAAGCCATTGTAATCCATAAGCTGTACTTTGGAAATTTATATTAATTAAATAAAAGTTAAAAAAAAAAGAAAAATGTTCTGCTAATCTAATGGAAATTATCAAGTTTTTAAGCTCTACTACTCTCTTCACTCTCAGCAATCTCTAAAATTCAAATTTTATTTTTCGTTGCAGGTGTTTCAATGGTCTCAGTTATTTTATTGTTTCTTTTTTGAACATTTATTTATTTATTTGAAAGATTTACAGAGAGAAAGGGAGAGACTGAGAGAAATCTTCCATTTGCTGGTTAACTCCCTAGATGGCTTCAGTGGCCAGGACTGAACCAGAACAAAGCCAGTAGCCAGGAGCTTCTCTGGGTTTCTCACATTGCTAGCAGGGACCCAAGGACTTGTACTGTCCTCTGATGCTTTTCTCATGTCATTAGCAGGGAGCTGGGTCTGAAGCAGAGCAGCCAGGACTTGAACTATCACCAATATGGGATGTTGACATTGCAGGTGGTGGCTTTACCTTCCATGCCTGCCCCTAATTTTATTGTCTTGAAATATTTAATTTTTTTAATTTTATATGACATTACTATTTCAAATGAACTGTCTTCAAGTCCCGATAGTTTTTTTTTGTGTGTGTGCTTATTCTAATCTGATGAGGTTTTAGCTTCTATTTTGTCTGTGATCTATGATGGCTTGAAGCCACAACTTTGAGCTCATGTTCTTCCTTACTTGCCAACAGCTGGAATTATGCTCTATAGTCTGCCTGAGGTTGAGGGAAAGGTGTTGTATAGAGTTTCTTGGCCACAGTGGATGAAACTAAGCTGGTCACATCTGAGTCTTCCAGTTCATACCAATATCAGAGTGTTTGCTAGGTCTGCATAGTGATGATACAGGCTGAAACAAGTCCATATCATCATGGCCCAGTTCTCTGCCTGGTAACACACATGTACAACCTATTAAATGTGACCTGAGTTTTCATGATGAGAATTCATACCTCTCACACTGGCATTCTATTAAATTTTTAAATATATGTATCAGTGTTACCAGAAAGTTTATGAATTAATGAGTTTTTGTTTGCTTGCTTTTTAAAAAAATATTTATCAATTTACTTGAAAGGCAGAGTGATAGAGAGAGAAGGAGAGATAGAGATAGAGAGAGAGCGCTTCCATCTACTGATGCACTGCACAAATGGCTGCAACAGTCAAGGCTGGGCCATATAGAAACCAGGAACCAGAAACTCAATCTGGGTTTCCCATTTGGGTGTCTGAGGTTCAAGCACTTGAACTATCTTCCACTGATTTTTCCAGGAGAATTATTAATTATCAGGGAGCTTATTGAAATTAGAGCAGCCAGGACTGGTACCAGTCTTGTGGGATGCCAGCCCCACAGACAGTGGCTTAATCCACTATGGTACAATGGTGGCCCCGTTTGCTTATTAAGATTAATATCAATTTTTAGAGTTCAGAACACAGGAAAAGATTAATTCAGATGTTCCATTAAAATATACTGTTTACAAATTCTTCAGAGGTTGACATTGTGACACTTTGGGTAAAGCTGCCACCTGAGACACCAGCATCCCATGTGAATACTAGTTGATGACCCAGCTGCTCCACTTCCAATCCAGCTCCCTGATAACTGCCTGAAAGCAGCAGAAGATGGCCTAAGTGTTTAGGCCTCCTGCTACCCCTGTGAAAGATCCAGATGAAGCTCTGGGCTTCAGGCTCAGAGCTGTTGTGGCCATCTTATGAATGAGTCAGAGGCTGGGTGAGGACTCACAGTGTGGCTGGGGCTTTGGATAGTCACTGTGTGAGACCCCACATGCTCAGGGCTTCATGGTTACCTGGTAAGGGGCATTGCTGGGGAATTTGAGCTTACACTGAGTACAGCACAGAATCTTTGTGTCGTCCTTGGGACAGGGTACACGAATATTACACCCACTGAGGATAGTGCTCAGGCACTGGTCTCCTTTGAGGAGAGGAGCTCAGCTGAACATAATAAATTTCCTTTCTGATTTAAAAACAAAAGATATAGCAAGCCAAACCTGGATGTGTCCTCTTACACACACCCCTCACTTTGGAGCTCCCTGGCCTAACCACCAACAGCTCTAGATATTCACTGAAAGCAGACACTCCACATATTTACAGAGACATAGGAAAAGGATAAAAGCTGCTACAGTGGGGGAAAAAAAAAAACAAAGAAACCAATGAGTATCTCCATAAATGCCAAATAAAAAATTTACCATTTCAAGAAACAAGAATAAGGAAGACACCATGACACCCCCAAAACAACACAACATTTCTGTACTAGATTGTGAAGATGATGAGATTGAAGAATACCATGCGTCTTCTCAGACCACAATGGAATGAAGCTGGAATCAACAGCTCAGGAATCTCTAGAATGTATGCAAACACATGGAGACTGAACAACATTCTCAAAAGAGAAATCAAAAATTTCTGTACACAAATTAAGATGACAATACAACATATCAAAACCTATGGGATATAGCAAAGCAGTTTTAAGAGGAAAGTTTGTAGCAATTGATGACTACTTCATGAAATCAGAAAGGCACCAAATAAATGAGCTGTTAATGCATCTCAAGGATCTAGAAAAACAACAGTACACCAAACCCAAAACTAGTAGGAGAAAAGAAATTATTAAAATTAGATAAGAAATCAACAAAATTGAATAAGAAAACAATACAAAAGATTAGCAAAATGAAGAACTGTTTTTTTTTTTTTTTTAAATAAACAAAATTGACACACCATTGGGACAACTAACCAAAAAAAAAAGGTGAGAGAAGACTGTAATCTCCCACTGTGGGGCTGTCTTTGTGACATAGTGGGTAAAGCTGCTGTCTCAGTGCCAGCATCCCATGTTGGTGCCATTTGAGTTCCGACTGCTCTGCTTCTGATCTAGCTTTCTACCATGGCCTGGGAAAGCAGTGGAGGATGGGCCAAGTCGCTGGGCCCATGCATCCATATGGGAGACCCAGAAGGAGCTCCTGGCTTCTGCCTTCATATCAGTGCAGCTCTGGCCATTGCAGCCAATTGGAGAGTGAATCAGCAGATGGATGACCTCTCTCTCTGTCTCTCCCTCTGCTTGTAGCACTGCCTTTCAAATAAATAAATTAATCTTCTTTCTGTGTCTCTTGCCATAAATAAGTCTGACTTTCAAAATTAAAAAAAAAAATCTTAAAATAATTCTACAATTCTAAAGCATGTCTTGATTGTTGGGAAAAACCATGCTATTTGTTGAACTCTTTACTTAGTATAAAGTTACTCTTATGTGTGCAAAGTTAATTGAAAATAAATCTTAGTAAAAAAATAAGAATGTGGATAGGAAAGGGAAGATGAAGAAGGGTGGGAGTGCTGGTGGGAGAGAGCGTAAGTTGGGAAGGATCACAATGTTCCTAAAGTTGTACTTATGAAATACATGAAGTTTGTGTACCTTAAATAAAAGTTTTCTGGGTAAAATGAAAATAAAATAAAGTCATTAATGTACAAGGTACTTTAAAAGTAATATTTTTTCCATTTTATGTTTTAAAGGTTGTATTACTTATTTGAAAGTAGATTGACACAGAGAGCAGGAAGACACACACACATTGAAAGGGAGAGAGAAAAAGAGAAAAGAGAGAAAGAGAGAGAGAGAGAGAGAGATCTTCCATCTGCTGACCACTCCCTAATTGGTCACAATGAGCAGGACTGGGCCAGAAAGAAGCTAGGAGCATGAAAATTTATCTGGGTCTCCAATGATTGTCCAGGGGCCCAAGTGCTTGGGCCATCTTCTTCTTCTTCTGCCTTCTCAGGAGCGTTAGGGAGTTAGATCATGAGTGGAGCAGCTGGGACTCAAAATAATGCTCTAATATAGGATGATGCTTTTCAGGCAGAGGCTTAACCTGCAGCAACACTACTCTAAAATTACACATATGTGTCCATGAGAGCTGATACTATTCAAGTCACAGTATGTGTGGTTCATTTTTTTTTCAAATTTTTTTGTTTTATTTGTATTTTATTAATATGAAGAAAACAGACTTAATGTAGTTCTAAGAATATGATGATATTTCTCTTCCTTCTTCTTTCCCTCCTCTTCTCTTGTAATTTTTACAATAATCTATTTTTAAATTAATTTGTACTCAAAGGCTTACTGCTCCACTAAAGAGCCCAAAAAGTAAAAGTGAAAAAGATGTGGTCCTTATGAGTACTAACTTCTCAGTGTTATTATGATGACCATTATAACCGATGGCATTTATGAAACACTATGTTCTAATTTACATGCCATAATTATTTTACAGATTTTTAAAAAATATGAATCCTCCTCAAGTTGCCTAAAATTTATACAAGATACAGCAATACTGGTTTAAAATATTCATATTTTTCAGGATTTGCATAAAGCTTACAAAATGAAAAATTCTCATTTTTTTAAAAGATTTATTTATTTTAGAGGTACAGTTAGAGACAGAGAGAGGAGAGACAGAGAGAGAGGTGTTCCATCTGCTGGTTCATTTCCCAAATGGCTGCAAAACCCGGGGCAGGAGCCAGGAGCTTCTTCTGGGTCTCCAAAAATGGATGCAAGGACCCTCGCACTTAGACCATCTTCTTCTGCTTTCTCAGGCCATAAGCAGGCAGCTGAATCAGACAGGATGCTGGCACTGCAGGCAGAGACTTAACCTTCTATGCCATGGCACCAGCCCCCAAATGCTCATTTTTCAGAGAGAAATTATTATCCTGCTGGATTATCCAGTCTCTTCTTATTCCTCTGATTCCTCCCAAAAATAGTGGTTCAGGAATTTATCATTTCCTTTCCTCATAAAAGAAAGCAGAGTGACATAGTTTCAACTTCCTGGTTTTCCCTTTTTTGACTTAATGAAGTTAAGGATTCATAACACATGTCGTTATTCTATTTTTTCTTTTTCTTTTTGATTGAATGTACTAGAAAGGAATTTTTTTAGGTCCATGCATCATCTACCGCTCCTTAAAGTACATCACTTCAAAAATACAGTTTGAGTAAATATTTTGCAGTTTGTTTCCTTATTACTATAACATTATTTAAAAGCTCTAATGACTTAGTTAATACCCTGCTTATTCAAGATCTTCTTACACATCAGGTCCATTGTAATTCTCTGTGAATTCTTCCCAGATAGGGTCATCTCAGTTTCATTGCTATGTCCCAAGCTTCTAAAATTATTACTAGATGTGTAATTAACTTGAAAATTAAAAACTCAATGGCACTTGTGTTGTTTTGAAATACAGTTTAATCATATAATAAGATCTAACCATACTGTCATCTGTTTCATTTTCCCTATAAAATACGATATTTGAGAAAAAAGAATTTTCTTTTTCATTATTTGTCTTCCTCCAACTCACTACACATGTACCAGGTGTATAGATAAGGATCAAAAATTAGTGATTGGCCGTCGCCATGGCTCACTTGGCTAATCCTCCCCCTGCAATGCTGGCACCCTGGGTTCTAGTTCCTGTTGGAGTGCTGGGTTCTGTCCCGGTTGCTCCTCTCCCAGTCCAGCTCTCTGCTGTGGCCCAGGAAGGCAGTGGAGGATGGCCCAAGTGCTTGGGCCCTGCACCCACATGGGAGACCAGGAGAAGCACCTGGCTCCTGGCTTTGGATCAGTGCAGCAAGCTTGCCGTAGTGGCCATTTGGGGAGTGAACCAACGGAAAAAGGAAGACCTTTCTTTCTGTCTCTCTGTCTAACTCTACCTGTCAAAAAAACCCAAAAAAATAGTGACTAAGGGGAAAGTGACCAGGTGATTAGACAATCATTAAAATATCTTCATTATATTTTAGAGTGCCTGGCTTCAATTTTCAGTTCTAGCTCCTGAATTTAGTTTTCTGATATGCATACCCTGGGAGGCAGTGTTCAGTCACAAATGTGTTCCTGCCACCCATGTGGGAGAACTGGATTGAGTTTCTGGCTCCCATTTTTGGTCCCACCTTGGAAACCATTTCTGGCATTTTGGTAGTGACTCAATGGATGAGAGATTTCCCTCTATCTCTCTATATCCATATGCCTCTCAAAAGCATTAGATTGTAGGGCAACTATTTGCCAAAGAGGTTAGGATGCCACTTAGGATGTCCACATTCTGTATTATTGTGCCTGGTTCTGTTCTAGATTCCAACTTCCTGTCAATGCACTGCCTGAGAGCAGCAGATTATGGCCTAAGTAGTGAGATACCACTACTGAAATGGAAGACACACATTGAGTTCCCAGCTGCCGGTTTGTCTGGCTCAGTCCTAGCTGCTGCTGGAGTTTCAGGAATGAACCAGCACATGGGAGATTTGTCCTTTTCTCTCTCTCTCGCTCCCCAGCCTTTCTCTCTCCACTTCACAAATTAATTAATTTAAATTGATAGCATAAAGGATTGGTTATCAATAATACTTTTATAAAAATTACTGTATAGGCAAAATATCAACATCACAATATAAACTCCACAGCTTTTGCTTTCTTCTTCCAAAAATGTAGAGTTTGAAATAGATCCTACTTAAAGCATGATTAACATCTACTTTTCTGTCAGTCGATGCATTGTAATAACTCATAGAGACACACTCTCCTAAGACAAAAAGAAGAATGAAAAAGTATTCCTAGAGATTGCTCCGCTTCTAAACTGGCATCAGTAAAGTGTGTTTTTAAAGGAAGTGAAATGCGGTTTTATCCAGTTGCTGCTGTATTAATAGTTTATGATAATAATAGTTGGATAAAAATTAATATTTTTTAAAATTTGTTTTATTCTAAAAGGCCTCCTATCAGTGGCTATACACATACTCACATGGGATAATATGAGACCCAAAGTTATCATATTTTCCACCCATATTAATCACATTATTATTTCACAACAGCTAAAAGAAAAAAATACCAAAGCATCACCAATCATCTTTATTTCTTGCAATGTGTTTAATGCTCTGATTATGCCAATAAAGAGATAAAGTAATTAAGTCATTGATTTATAACTTATGTGACTGTCTTAAATTTTTTTACACTATCTCCATATGCCACCAGATGGGCTTGCCTATGATACACCATCCATCAAAAGAAAACTTCAAGATTCAATGTAGGGCTATGAATCTAGGCAAGCTATGTCCAATTGTGTACTTGAGTATGATTAGAAATATGAGTGGTAGTGCTTGTGTAGAAACAGCAGGGGAATGTTTTACAAAATGCCACTCCTTGAACCGTTTTAATTTAACAAAGAGGCAATTTATCACCTTCTCTTGAGGATATATTCATACGTGGGATTTAACTTACATAACTGGCAGGCAATAATCGTAATTGGCTTCTTTTACCCAGATGGGTTATTTTTTAAATGACTATATACTGCTTTAAACCTCAGTGTGTAGTTAGACAGCACTCAGGTGGCATACTTCAACATAAATAATAGGTCCAGAATATGAATACAAACATAAATATAAGCTCAATCTAAGCTGCCTACAAAACAGAATACTTCGAGGCTGAGTTCATATATACATACTTCTACAGATTTGAAATTTTTGGTTCACAAACATGAATCAATCTGAAAATATTGTAGGTATAACTCAGTAAGGCTGTGTTGAAGGCTAGCATTATTTGTGAAATGGATCAATTACACAGCTATGGCCAGACTCTCATTGGTTTACATGATGAACTTTTTCATAGCCCTTTAGGGTTTATTTCAGGAAATTCAACTAATCTTCAAAGGATAATCACAATAAGGACATGACCAGGCATGGGAGAATATCTTAGGTCACAGAGTACACTGGACACAACTTTCCTGTTACCCCTAAGTACTACAGAATGCATTTTCTTAACAACAAGAACAAGGAAATTCTTTCATAAAACCATAACACAATGATCAAATGAAGGGGAGAGGGAGTGGGAGAGGGGAGCGTTGTGGGTGGGAGGGAAGATACGGGGGGGGGTGGTGGGAGGAGGCTATTGTGGTCCATAAGCTGTACTTTGGAAATTTATGCTCATTAAATAAAAAAAAAGAAAATATATTGGTCAAATGTTACCCATAGACCATATCTACATCTTGACAATATCCTTTGAAGGTTTTATTCTCTCTGATCCAAGATCCAAGGATCATAGTATGTAGTTAGTTGCTATATATCTATAGTATGTTCAATTTCTCAGCCTTTTAAAAATTAATCTTGCCTGATCTGTAAATATTTTATAGATTTACTTATTTATTTGAGAGTCAGAGTGGCAAAGAAAAAAAAAAGAGAGAAAGAGAGAGAGATAAAGAGTGCTTCTAGTCACTGCTTCACACCCAAAATGGCTATAATGACCAGGAATGCGTCAGGCTGAAGCCAGGAGCCTGAAACTCCATCCTGATCTCCCACAGTGGTGACAGGGGCCCAGGTTCTTAGGCCATCGTCTGCTGATTTTCCAGGTACATTCATGGGGAGCTGGAACAGAAGCAGTGCAGCCAACCAGGACTTAAAGTGATGCTCTGATATGGGATCCTATCTTTGTGAGCAGCAGCTTAACGCACTGCACCACAGTATTGTCCCTGACACAGTTTCTTTTAGACATCAAATACTTCCTTTTGACATACTGCTGTCTTTTTTCTGAGCACTTTTACACAAAATAAGATGAAGATATTCCAATATAATCTTGTATTTTCCTGTCTCAGGAGTGGGTTTTATTTTCTCCCTCAGAAATATTGATTCCCTTATGTGAGTAATGATATATTTTTTAAAGGTTAAATTTATGTATTTGAAAGGCAGAGTGACAAGAGAGAGGGTGAGACAGAGAGAAAAGTCTTCCATCCACTGGTTCATTCCCCAGATGGCCACAGTGGCTGGAGGCAAGGTCTCCCATGGGTGGCAAGGGGCCAAATGCCTTAGCAGAGCTGGATTGGAAAGGGACAGCCAGGAATTGAACTCGTGCTCTTATATGGGACACCAGTATCACAGGAAGCAGCTTAAATCTGCTGTTCCACAATTCCAGACCTGGAAACAATATTTTCATAGTAAGATCTGAATGATAGGAGTGTTCTTTATTATTGTAGTGTCACTGTCTCAGAATCCTCACAGTAGAGCTCAGAAGCACAGATATTGTAGATACATTTATGACTTGACTTATATATTCATGCTTTCTTGCCACTTTCTCTTCTTCCCTACTTTTATCACTGTCCTTGTTCTTATCTCTGGTCCTATTCCTCTTTCTCTCTTTTGTCCCTTTCCCCACTATACTCAAGCACCACAAGGTGTACTGCTGTCTTCTCAGTTTTCAGCTTAGTGTTCCAAAAGAGAGAAGCTTGACACTCTAATTGGCTCAACCTCAAATAGAATGATAGATTCCCATTTGCTATCTTGGCACTGAACTAAATAAAACAAACAAAAAAACCCTATGAATTATACTTCAATATTTCTTTATACTTATTTATTAATATAAAGTCTCCACATAGAAAACACAAACCTTAGTCAATAATTCAATGCCTTCTTTTTTTATTTATTAAATATAAATTTACAAAATACGGTTTATGGATTACAATGGCTTTCCCCCCATAAGTTCCGTCCCACTTGCATTCCTCCCATCTTTCACTCCCTCTCCCATTCCATTCACATCAAGATTCATTTTCAATTATCTTTATATACAGAAGATCAATTTTGTATATATTAAGTAAAGATTTCATCAGTTTGCACCCACACAGAAACACAAAGTGTAGAATACTGTTTCAGTACTAGTTATAGCATTATTTCACATTGGACAGCACATTAAGAACAGGTCCCACATGAGAAGTAAGTACACAGTGACTCCTGTTGTTGACTTAACAATTTGACACTCTTGTTTATGGCGTCAGTAATCACCCTAGGCTCTTGTCATGAGCTGCCAAGGCTATGGAAGCCTTTTGAGTTCACCGACTTCGATATCATTCCGACAAGGTCGTAGTCAGAGTGGAAGTTCTCTCCTCCCTTCAGAGAAAGATACCTCCTTCTTTGATGGCCCCGTTCTTTCCACTGGGATCTCACTCGCGAAGATCTTTCATTCAGGCGTTTTTTTTTTTTTTTTTCTTTTTTTTTCCAGCGTGTCTTGGCTTTCCATGCCTAAAATATTCTCATGGGCTCTTCAGCCATATCCGAATGCCTTAAGGATTGATTCTGAGGCCAGAGTGCTATTTAGTTTATCTGCCATTCTATGAGTCTGCTGTGTATCCTGCTTCCCATGATGGATCATTCTCTCCCTTTTTTATTCTATCAGTTAGTATTAGCAGACACTAGTCTTTTTTGCATGATCCCTTTGACTCTTAGACCCATCAGTGTGATCAATTGTGAACTGAAATTGATCACTTAGACTAGTGAGATGGCATTGGTACATGCCACCTTGATGGGATTGTATTGGAATCCCCTGACACGTTTCTAACTCCACTATTTTGGGCAAGTCTGATTGAGCATGTCCCAAAATGTACATCTCCTCCCTCTCTTATTCCCACTCTTATATTTAACAGGGATCATTTTTCAGTTAAAATTTAAACACCTAAGAATAATTGTGTGTTAATTACAGAGTTCAACCAATAGTACTAGAACAAAACAACAAAAAATACTAAAGTGCATAAAGTATTACATTGTACATCAACAGTCAGGACAAGAGCTGATCAAGTCACTGTTTCTCATAGTGTCCATTTCACTTCAACAGGTTTTCCCTTTGGTGCTCAGTTAGTTGTCACCGATCAGGGAGAACATATGATATTTGTCCCTTTGGGACTGGCTTAATGCCTTCTTAAAAATAATTCTTGAGTAACACATATTTCCATCAAAATTCAAATATCCAGCAACCCAGAAATTGTCCTTATGTACTCATTTAATAATACTATTATTCCAAAGTTATGACAGTATTTACTGTAACTCTAAGTTTGAACAGTATTTTAAATTTAGTTAATTGTCAATTATATGTATAACAATCTGATTGATGTTAAATTTCATGTTTTCCACTCTCTGAGTCATGCTGTCGTGCATTTTTGAAACTTTTTTTAAATATTGTATTATAAAAGCAGAAAATATTTTTAAAATTAACAATAATTTTAGAATTCCAATCATATTTTCACGTATTTATTTAAGAAGATGAGAATAAATTACAATCATAAGTGTACATTATTTTCACTTACAGAACCTATTTCATGTAGTCAACACATAGACAAAGAATAGTACCCTAATTCCAGAAGCTTTTTTTGCCATCCTACTCACTAAGCAACACATAAAACAGTCACAGCCTCATTTTAGTAATTCACTATGCAAATATACATGCAACAGAGCTATATCACAATTTAATTGTACAAGAATGAGTTATTTGTGGCTGTTTTTTTTTCTGAAAATTATATTTCTGGTATTTAGCCAGTATGTTGCATGTAGCAAGTTCATTTGTATTCATCATTGAATACTGTTAAATTGTATAAGATTATCACAGTATATTAAGCCCATTCTAACTTTCATGTGCATTTATGTTCGCTTTGATTGGGCAAACATGTAAAATATTGGTGAATGAGTCCTTATACATGTCTTCAATGAATAATGTATACATTTTCCTTATTTTAGTAGCTACGAGTGTGATTGCTCAGATTCAGGAATGGCATACGTTTAGCACTAGTAGACAGTTCAAAGCAGTTTTGGAGTCATTCAATTTAAATTGCCACTGGCAGAGTATGAGATCATTCCATATCTCCGCTAAAACTTGATATTATCTGTGTATCATTTTAGCTATTCTTTTCAGTGTGCAATTGCATTGCACTGTAATTTTAAATTGCATTTTCATGTTGATCATTAATTTTAAAATATTTTCAAAAGTTTATTAACCATATGGAAACAGTATTGTTCAGTATTGTTGCACAACTGGTTAAGCTGCTGCCTGCAATGCCAGCATCCTATGTGAGCACAGCTTGAGTTCCAGCTTCCCCTCTTCCAATCTAGTTCCCTTATAATGTGCCTGGAAAAGTAGTCAAAGATGACCAAGCACTTGGGCCTCTGTCAGTCACATGGGAGAGCTAAATGCTGTTCCAGGCTCCAGGCTCCATCCTGGTCCAGCCCTGGCAGTTTGGAGAATGAACCAGCAGATGGATGATCTCTCTCTCTCTCTCTCTCTCTCTCTCTCTCTCTCTCGCTGTGTGTGTCTTTCCCTCTCTGTCAAATAAAAAAAAAAAAAAAAACCATAAAATGTTTAATAGCCAGTACATATTATTTGAATGATGAATAAGTTCAAAATATTTGTCTGTATTATCTATTGCATATTTAGTGTTTTTTTAAATAGCAGAAAACTTGATATAATCTGATATAAGTCCTATGACAAATATGTGCATTAAAATGTCTTCTAGCAGTATTATACTAAATGCTTATCTGTTTCTGGAAATTATCTTGACCTATTGGTTTATCTTTTTTTCCCCTTCTTTTTTTTAAAGTTTTTTATTTATTTATTTGAGAGGTAGAGTTACAGATAGTGAGAGGGAGAGACTGAGAGAAAGGTCTTCCTTCCGTTGGTTCATTCTCCAAATGGCCCCAACGGCCGGAGCTGTACCAATTCGAAGCCAGGAGCCAGCTGCTTCTTCCCGGTCTCCCATGCAGGTGCGGGGCCCTAACTACTTGGGCCATCCTCTTCTGCTCTCCCAAGCCACATAAGAGAGCTGGATCAAAGAGGAGCAGCTGAGACAAGAACCAGCGCCCATATGGGCTGCTGGCATCATAGGCAGAGAATTAACCCAGTGCACGACACGACACCGGCCCCTCTCTTTACTTCCATACTGACCAGATTAATGAACTTTTAGAAAAATCTTGATATCTATTGATGTAAGTGAATTTACTTTTTTTGTTTTCTTCTTCAAGAGTTCTTAGTTATTCAGAAACATTAAATTTTGATTAGAATATTAATCACATTGTTTCAAAATCCCTGCTGGGATTATTAGTATTGTCATTACTTTGTTTCTACAGGTCAGTTTGGGTGGAATTTACTGCTTTAGAACATGAATTGATCCTTTGATAGAGTGTGATTTATCTTTCTATTTATTTGATCTTTTTCAAATTTATTATTATTTATTTATTTATGATTTATGGTTTAGTACAGAATGCAAACCTGGATTATTTTATTAAATTTATTTTGACATTAAAGTTTTTGTTTTGTGTGAATAGTATTTTTATATTTTTAGTTTTCCCTGTTATCTATAAAAATAATTTAATTTTATCTAACAATCTTTTCCAGAGAATTGTATAGGTTACTATTGTTTTGTTTGTAAAATGTTCTAAATGTTCTTCATATATCACTGTTATTTTTATGTAATGAAATTTTATTTATTTTCTGATTTCTTTACATTTGTCTTATAGTTGTGGCTAGGAACTCTAGAACAATGCTTAGTAGAAATGGTGATAGCATTCTTATCCTACTCTGTTCTTATGGAATAAGTATGAAGTTTGATGCTTGCTGTAATATATGTATGTTTTTCTACAGAAATTATTCATTGGGTTTTAAGATCCTCTTCTACTTCTGTTGTCCTTAAAATTTATAATATATTTGAATTATGCAATAATTATACTGTTACATAAATTATCATCATAAATGGTGTTCTCAAACAATCACCATTCATTAGCTCACAGCTGTGTAGATTAGAAGCCTAATAAACAGTACCTGGGTTATCTTTCCAGGGTATTATAGGCTAAAATGAAAATATTAACCAGACTGAACTTTTGTCACAAAGGCTTAAGGCAAAAATGTCTAAAACTGTTTCTCCGCTATAGAACTGAAGTCACTTATACAGCCTGTGTGGTGCTGCCAACTGCAAGCTGTTTTCAAACTCCTGGAGAGTGCCTGAATTTCTTTTCCTATGGCCTCCTGGTTCTTCTAACCTTCTAATCCAGCAAGACCATTGAATCCTCATGTTAAATTTTTGTTTTCCTGGTCTCTGATATCTAGATCTAAAGGGTTCATAGGACTAGAACAGGCTCAGTCAGATAACTCACTAAAATAAGGTAAATTCATCTGGGATCCTAATTACATTTGCAAAATTCTTTTACAATACCTACATTAATTTCCCATTGGTGAGGAAGGTATGAATATAACAGAGACTGGGAATTTTAAGAGTCTTCTTACAATTTTGCCTAGCCCTAATTACATTAAGATGTTTCTCCTCCCTCTTCTATTGAGATGATCATGATATATTCTTTCTTTTATTTATTTAATTAACAACCCCTACAACTGACCATTTGCACTGTGTCTTCGTTGGGCAAGCTTTATGCCTGGGATGTCCAAAAGGGCATCATCATCTGGTCCAGTCCAGCCCAGGAGTCGAGTATCACGGATCTGGTGACCCTGCCTCAGCTGTGTTTTGTAGTCACTATGGATGTGCAGAGAACTATCAAAGCGTGGGACTGCCTATGTGACGATGCTATGAGTGAATTTGTCATGCCTTACTGCTTCTCCTTGACAGCCTTTCTCTTAAAGGATGACCCAAAACTCATGGTGGGAGACGCTGCTGGTGACATCTACACATTTAAGATGCCTAGGTTGAGAGAAATTTCTAGAACAAAAGCATTTCAATTCATTGTTGATATTCTATGCTGCTCTCTGTGCAGGAAGTGGGTCTTTGTATATGGGACACAACAATGTTCCTTCCCGATGCTCTTTCTTTCAGAGTGTTTACTGGTTGATAACCAGAATCTACAAAGAAATCAAGAAACTCCACAAGATCAAAACAAACAACCCACTTAAGAGATGGGCCAAGGACCTCAATAGACATTTTTCAAAAGAGGAAATCCAAATGGCCAACAGGCACATGAAAAAATGTTCAAGGTCATTAGCAATCAGGGAAATGCAAATCAAAACCACAATGAGGTTTCACCTCACCCCGGTTAGAATGGCTCACATGCAGAAATCTACCAACAACAGATGCTGGTGAGGATGTGGGGGAAAAGGGACACTAACCCACTGTTGGTGGGAATGCAAACTGGTCAAGCCACTATGGAAGTCAGTCTGGAGATTCCTCAGAAACCTGAAGATAACCCTACCATTCGACCCAGCCATCCCACTCCTTGGAATTTACCCAAAGGAATTTAAATTGGCAAACAAAAAAGCGGTCTGCACCCTGATGTTTATTGCAGCATATCCACAATAGCCAAGACCTGGAACCAACCTAAATGCCCATCAACGGTAGACTGGATAAAGAAATTATGGGATATGTACTCTTTAGAATACTATACCGCAGTAAGAAAAAACGAAATCCAGTCATTTGCAACAAAATGGAGGAATCTGGAACACATCATGCTGAGTGAAATAAGCCAGTCCCAAAGGGACAAATACCATATGTTCTCCCTGATCGGTGACAACTGACTGAACACCAAAAAGGAAACCTGTTGAAGTGAAATGGACACTACGAGAAATGGTGACTTGATCAGCATAGCCCTGACTGTTAATGAACAACTTAATACATTATCCCTCTTAGTAGTTAAAAAAAAAAAAAAAAAAGATTTCTTTTAGATATGAATATAGATCTTTTAGATATAGATCCAATTTATTTATAGCTTTTAGCTTATGCATTTTTATATTTATCTAGCTAGCTAGCTGGCTAGATGGATAACCCACCAACTCATCTACCTATCTATCTATCGAGATTTATTTTACAAAATTGGTTTATGCAGTTGTGAATGTTAGCAAGTCTGAAATCTGTGGGGCAGGCTGGCATCCTTAAGATGCACATAAGAGTCCAAAAATATATGGAAGGCTGGCGCCACGGCTCAATAGGCTAATCCTCCACCTTGTGGCGCTGGCACACCGGGTTCTAGTCCCGGTCAGGGTGCCGGATTCTGTCCTGGTTGCACCTCTTCCAGGCCAGCTCTCTGCTGTGGCCAGGGAGTGCAGTGGAGGATGGCCCAAGTCCTTGGGCCCTGCACCCGCAGGGGAGACTGGGAGAAGCACGTGGCTCCTGCCTTCGGGTCCGCGCGGTACACCGGCCACAGTGTGCCGGCCGCAGCGGCCATTGGAAGTGAACCCACGGCAAAGGAAGACCTTTCTCTCTGTCTCTTTCTCACTGTCCACTCTGCCTGTAAAGTGTGTATATATATATATATATATATATATATGGAAGACCAGTAGATTGGAAATTTAGGCATATCTTTATGTTGTAGTCTTCATGCAGAATTTTTTTGTCTTCAGAAAAATTTAATTTTTATTATTAACACCTTCAACTGATAGAGTAAGGCCCTATTAAGTAATAAGCTGTACTTAAAGCCCCAAATCAATTATCCTTAAGCTAAGGGGATAATGTGGGTATGCCTGACCTCATTATTTGAGTTTATATATATATATATATATATATATATATATGTGTATGTGTGTGTGTGTGTCTAATGGTGATTTTATTTTATTTTTTATTTTTTATTTATTTTTTTTATTTTTTGACAGGCAGAGTGGACAGTGAGAGAGAGAGACAGAGAGAAAGGTCTTCCTTTGCTGTTGGTTCACCCTCCAATGGCCGCCGCAGTCGGCACGCTGCGGCCAGTACACCACGCTGATTTGATGGCAGGAGCCAGGTACTTATCCCGGTCTCCCATGGGGTGCAGGGCCCAAGGACCTGGGCCATCCTCCACTGCACTTCCCTGGCCACAGCAGAGAGCTGGCCTGGAAGAGGGGCAACCGGGACTGAACCCGGCGCCCTGACTGGGACTAGAACCCGGTTTGCCGGCGCCACAAGGTGGAGGATTAGCCTAGTGAGCCGCGGTGCCGGCCTCTAATGGTGATTTTAAAAGATGTATTTATTTATTTGGGAGTCAGAGTTATAGAGAAAAAGGGAGAGATAGAGGGAGGGAGGGAGAGAGGGAGAGAGAGAGAATCTTCCATCTTCCATCTGCTGGTTCACTCCCCAGATGGCTGCAATGGCTGGGGGTTGGCCAGGCTGACTAATACTACTAATATCTCCGTTGGTTTCTCTAAAACTTATTAGAAGTCTTTTATTCTTTTGCAAAGTGACTTTATGGTCTTTCCTGTTATTCAGAATTGACAAATGTCCTAAAAGAAAAAATAATTTTTGAATATCCCCTTGATTATTAGTGAGTCTATGTTTCTTTGTAGAATTTTTTTCTTCCTGTCATTGTCGAGCTGACAATATTTAAAGTTTTTTTTTTAATCTCATTTCATAATTCTCTGTATACTGGATTAATCTATGCATTGACCTACCAAAAGCAGCTCATTTTGACTGAGATATAGATGCTCAAAGATCAAATTGTACATGAAATTTGCATACATGTGAAATGTATTCATCATAAAGCTCAATAAGACAGAACAGGTATTTGGTACTACTTTCATTACCCCTGTGAAAATGGAAATAAAATTTCAATCATCTAAAAATTACAGATATACTTAAAATGTGTTGTTCATTTGGGATTCTCAGTATACATCTTGGACTTTTTAAGACTCATTATTTTGTCTTAAAGAAATTAAGCAATCTGAGAGTGTCTCATAGTGGTAATGATAATTATACACTTAGAAAAGTGATGCCTAACAAATGAATGTTTTAAGGGCCAATGTGGAAAAATGTTGAATTGGGACAATTTTCCATTACTAGTACAATCCTATGAATTAATTTTGGTTCTTAAAATATATTATATTTTATTTTTGTCTAAAAATCTATAATGTTGCTGTTTCCTACAATTTAATAATTTTCACATTTTATAATGAAATCACAAAATTTTAATATCTAAGTTCCATATATATGGAATTTCAAGTAAATGATATCCATTTTAGAAATAATAAAAATAATGGAAATAAACTACTTGCCTTTGTCAACTTTTTATATTCCTCCCCACAATTAAAACATAATTCATAGTTAGCACATGGTGAAATGTTTTGGTCTAACTTTATGTGAATCACTCTGTCATTCAGTTACTTAATTTATTATCAACTCAAGAGAAGGTGCATGCAAAAAGGAAAACAATTAGTGAGTAATTCATCGCGTATTTCTGTGTACAGTTAATGAAAGTCATGTATTTTTGTCATTTAGAATTCTGAAGTTCTTCCCTACAAAATTTAAACTGTAGTAAGAAATACTTACTAATTGCAAATAGTAATGTTTTTAAGTCATTTATTTATGTACAGGAAATATCATTAGGGCTGGAGTATCTAAGAAGGGAAATGGTCACCTAGTACATAATAAATACTACATAAAGGATAAATAAGAAAAAAATTTCAAGGAAGCTGTTCAGAAATGGTTGCTTTTAGGGAGTAATCTTTTTCTTGAGTCTTATGGAATGTACAGACTTTTCATTAATTATATTAAACAATCAAAACAAACACAAATATACAAGAAATAATGTTGGCTACCATGCCTAGTGTGTGAGTAGTCTAATTTATAATCAATACATAAAGAAGTATTGCTAGATAGAAGTAGAAATAAATGAAATGAAATCAGATTATGAAAAGTCCTTACTGGCAAAAATGAATCATTAGGGATATAGGAAAGCAATAAGCAGATGAGAGATACAGTTATGAAATACTGAAAACAGGTAGCTCTGGTCAGGCTTTGTTACACAGCAGGTTAACGTTTTGGAATACCTGCATCCCGCATCAAAGGGCCTAGGATTGAGTTCTTCCCTTGCCTCCGCCTCCAATCCAGCTTCCTGCTTACGCACACCCTGAGAGGTGGCAAATGATGGCTCAATTCTTTGGATCCCTTCCACCTAAGTGGAAAACTCGGATGGAGTTTCTGGATCCTGGCTTCAGACAAGCCCAGTCCTGAATGTTGGAAGCATACGGAGAGTGAACCAGTGAATAGAACTCTCTCTCTCTCTCTCTCTCTCTCTCTCTCTTTCTGTCCTTCAAATGTATAAACAGGTAAATGTGTTAATGTGTTGTATTTGTAAAATTTAATTAGAGTCTTGATAATTATGACTACCAGTTAGGAAATTATAATGTGCTAAAGGTAATTGAGAACGTTTTTTTTCTTTTCATAGTATTTGCTGAACTGTTTACTTATTATAGAGTTAATTATATGTGTATAAAGTTAATTTAAAATAGAGCTTTGTAAAAAATAAGAATGGGAATAGAAGACGGAGAAGGAAGAGGGGTGGGAGTGTGGATGGGGGGGTGGGTACAGTGGGAAGAATCATATGTTCCTAAATTTGTGCTTTTGAAATGCATAAAGTTTGTAATTTCTAAATAAAAAGTTTCTGGAGGGAAAAAATATTAGGTCTTAAGAAAATGCTGATAGTGAAATGATAATCATGTAATGTAAAAGTTACTGGTGACTAATAATTATGAAATATTTCATAATGATTTCAATATAATTATGAAAGCAATGTTTCATTAATTTGATAACTAGATATAACCAGACAGAGAGAGAAAATTCAAAGATAACTAAGTCTTTTGGCTTATCTTTTTGGAAAAAACAATATAATAATATAGTCATAAATCTTAGAATGAGAAAATAATCTAGTTCTGACCAATTGGTAGAGGAAGTTGGAAACCTAATGAACCACATACAAACTGAGCTGTATTTTGTAATATCTAGCAGATAGGAAAATGGAGATGATTACTAGTCCTTTGACTATTCAGGAGATATCCTGCAGCCTGAGAACTCATACTCTGACCTATGACTGGGTACTGCAGGTTTGAGAGACAGGGATGAAAAAAGGTGTAGAAAAAAGAAACAATGGAGACACATCTATTTATCTGAGAGAAACTTTCATATAGTAGGTGAAGAAGAGGAAGAATTTAGAATACAGAACAAGAAAAATGAATGGCAATACCCTTATTTTTTTTTTAATTTGAAAAATGAATCAGAGTCTTCTCAGTACAATCTTAAAAAAAAAAATTGTCTCCTTTGACTTAACGTTGCTACTTGGATGGAAATTAGTTTCAGTTGTCCAGAGGAGGAGCTTCACCGAATTTAGTGTGTAATCAAATTACTGACTCCTGTGTCTGTATGAACTGTCCTTGTATATACACAGGCAGGTTATTTATTGTTTAGTTTTATCACAGATATATGCTAATTTTTTAAAATCCACTCATAGGACTTTCTTTGGAGGAATAACATTTACTCTTTTGCCTGGGGTTACATAGTAAATCCATGAAACAAGGCAAATAGCAAAATTTCTACATTCTTTCTTTTCTGAAACTACTAACAGACAAAGCTCTATCTTCTCTTCCAGACCACTAAAGTAACATGTAGATATTTCTTTTGAAGTAAAAATGTAGTTCCCAGCAAATTATGAGTATAAACAAGATTAGGACCCCATAAATGAGTTCTAGCAATCATGTTCCTGCTGAAATGCACAAAGCTAAGTGTCTTTCAAACCATGTAATATCGTTTCTAAATCTTCTGGAGCACACATATCATTACACCATTTGGCAATCTTGAAGCCATATGGGGATCAGTGTTTTCAGTGTGGTACATTATACTTTGCTATTACAGAAGCTCTAGGTAATAAATGTTTCTGCACTCAATTTAAAGGGAATCCATTATGCAAATATAATAATACCTGCATAAAATCCTTGATGTTAGTTTAGTACCATGTATCAGGCTGGTTCTAAGATTTCCCAAGATAAGTTTGTTCAAACAAGAGCAAAATAAAATATAATCAACTTGTGTGTAGCCATTCTAATAAAAAAGGAACTATGGCAATTAAATCTCCAAAACTGAACTTTGAAAATTATTTTTGTTTTCAGTATGATCAAGGTTGGATTTAGCCAAAAAGTCAACAGGCAGTCTCTTATGTTTTGGATCAAAATATGTTTTATTCTTTGTCCCTTTCTGGCATCTATTTTTCCCTAAAACATCTTCTCATATATCACATATATATGAAAAATAAATATGACTATGTATAAAACATATATACACACATAAATGACATTATTATGTATTTATATTCCACTCATCCAAAGATACATATACTCACACAAATACTTTTTTTTAAGATTTATTTATTTGAAAGGCAAGTTACAGAGAGAAAGCGGAGGGAGAGACACAGAGACAGATTTGTATCCACACCACAGTGGCTGCAACAGCAGAGCTGGGCTGATCTAAAGCTAGGAGCCACAAGCTTCTTCCAAGTCTCCCCCATGGAGTACTTGGGTCATTCTCTGTTTCACTTCAGGCACATTGGCAGGGAGATGGATTGGAAGTGGAGCAGCTAGGACTCAAACTGGTGCCCATATGAAATGCTGAAGTCACAGGTGGCAGCTTTTCCTGCTATTCTACAATGCTGTTCCCTCAAATACTTCTTACATTTACTTTTCCCTAGTTAATTAAAAGTATGTACTCTTCAGCTGTTGTATTATTCTGGAATGAATCTGTTAAATGATATTTTTATTTTTTAATTATTAATGATACAATCAGTATATCCAGAACTTGTGGACTGAAAAAACAGGAATAATGCACAGAAACATTTCAGTTTTTGAATAAATCTGTTTTTTTGAAAGCAATCTAGTTTCCACATGGGAGTCTATGTTTTTAGGTATGACTCTAACCTCCAAAGAGATCAGTTGATAGCTCCAGAGGTCAATCCTCTACTGACCTTTATGCCCTACACAGCACAAATGTAGATCGAGCCCCAAACTGAAAGATTCTGGCAAGACCCAAATGCTTCTCTGACATTCACAGCTCCACAACATTTATATACCTTGGTTCTCTCAGCACAAAGATGGTTTTGTTTTTGGTTATCATTCAACACTACAAAAAAAAAAAAAAAAAAAAAAAAAAAAAAAAAAAAAAAAAAAACCCTACAAGACCCTAGGCTTCTTCTCACATCTAGAATCTAATATCCCTGCCATATTTCATTTTCTCTTTCATTTCTCACCCTTCTTGGATTCCTGAAACTTTCTACTTTTTTCTGTAGGAGCCATTAAAATCCATTAAATTATTTATCTTTCTGACAAAGTTCTCCTATATCCCCCCTTTCTGCAAAAAGTGGATGCCCAATCAGCTTGTATAAATGATCATTGTTTTTCACCCATATTTTGCAGCCCATTGATCCTGAAGATGAGCATTGTGTCACCAAATCACTACCATCATTTGTGAACCTAATAATCTTTAAGCAGCCACTATCCTAGTATCTTTAATCTTCTAGATAATTGTGCCTCCCCTTTAATAATTGGCATTCTTGATGATTTCAGTATCCATGCAGATTATCTACAGTGTGGTACAATCAGTACCATAGCTCTCTCTCTTCTAGAGAATTCCATTCCTCTCCTCCACTTTACTTTAATTTCAGCTTCCCTGGTCTCTTTTCTGGTCCTATGACATACTAGGCATGGTTGTACATGCAGATCATTCTGCTTGAGTGCTCTCCCACAGAGAATCAAGGCCATATCATATTCTCTGCAAGTGTTTTGCCTTTTCAGTGAGTCTTTTTTTTTTTTTTTTTTTGACAGGCAGAGTGGACAGTGAGGGAGAGAGACAGAGAGAAAGGTCTTCCTTTGCCGTTGGTTCACCCTCCAATGGTGGCCGCAGCCAGCGTGCTGCGGCCGGCGCACCGCACTGATCCAATAGCAGGAGCCAGGTACTTATCCTGGTCTCCCATGGGGTGCAGGGCCCAAGGACTTGGGCCATCCTCCACTGCACTCTCTAGCCACATCAGAGAGCTGGCTTGGAAGAGGGGCAACCAGGACAGAATCCAGCGCCCCGACCAGGACTAGAACCCGGTGTGCCGGCGCCACAAGATGGAGGATTAGCCTAGTGAGCCGTGGCGCCAGCCTCAGTGAGTCTTTAAAAGCCATTATTTATATCCCTTTCTTGATTTATATTTTCTCAATGGCATTTCTCCATATGCGATATAATTCACATATTTATTTTACTCATTTATATTGTTCATCATCTGATATTCACTTTAGTATTTATTTCCACAAGGTAGATAATTCATTGTTGCATCATCAATATCTAGAATAATCCCTGGTATAAGACAGATTTATAAATAAGGATGATAATATACTCAATTATACATAGTAACTATTTAACTATATAAATAGTGCATAAAAATGAGTTCACTAGATTATTTATAAAATGATTAATTCAACTATTATACATGTGCATTTGGGGACTAACATTTGGTCTATGAGTTCAGATGCTGTTTGGATGGCTACTTCCCATAACAGAGTACCTGGTTTTGAGCCCCTGTTCCTTTCCTGATCCTAGATTTTGCTAATGTGATTCCTTGTATAGAGCAGGTGATACACAAGTAGTTTGATCCCTGTCACCCATATGGCAGATGTGGACTGAGTTCCTACCTCTTGACTTCCGCTTTAGTCCAACCCTGGCTGTTGCAATCATTGGGGTAGTGAGCCAGCAGGGAGAGCTATCTGGGTTGCTTGCTTTCTGTGTCTGTGTCTCTCTGCCTCTGAAACAAAATAATTTTAAAGTGTACACTAATCTTAGTTTTTGAATAACATATTCATTAAAATAAATGTTAACCCAGAAGTTTGAATAGCCATTCTCTTTACTGTTGAGGAACAACTTTGTATTCTGTATTTTTATCTGTTCTTTTCTTTTATAATATTTTCCTTATCTTTCTCTCTCTCCACTGAACACTATACTTAACAAAGAGTTAATCACATATCTAAGAAGTTTATTGAAAATAGATCATAGTAAAGAATAAGAGTGAGAATAAGAAAAGGCAGAGGAAGGGGGTGGGAGTGAGGGTTGGAGGTCAAGCACATTGGGAATAATTACCAAAATTATCAAGTTATAATTGTGAAATGTATGAAGTTTGTCGCTGCAAAGCTGCATAGTTCTACATACATTCCTATGGACTTACTTCCAAGGGTACAGCTTAACAAGTAGCTGTAGGATCCCAAAATCCCTGAAGCTGACTGATGAAAATAGCAGCTTAAGTGTTATAAAGATCAAATGGATAGAAATAGGGGATAAAGTGACCATATAGATATGATCAAATGTTAAAGTGATAATATAAATAGGACTAAGTGTTTGGAAACAATAATAGACAGAATTAAAAAAAGTGAAGGCTCCAACATGGGAAACAGTCTCCACAGCAGACTCATAGAATGACAATCGCTTTAAGTAGCACTACGACCTCAGCATCAGCCCTTAAGGCATTCCTTTGTGGCTGGAAAGCCCAGGGGAAGAATTTCAGGCATGGAAAGCCAAAACATTCTGAAAAAGTTGTCCTACATAAAGACATTTGTGGGTGGGACACCAGTGGAAAGAAATGGTCATCAAAGAAGGATGTACTTTTCTCTGAAGGGAGCAGAGAACTTCTGTTTTGCTTATGGATTTGTTGATTTAGTGGATCCAAAAGGCTTTCTTAGCCTAGGCAGCTCATGTCAACAGCCTGGGGTGATCACTGATGTCATACATAAAAGTGTTATTTGTTAAATAAACAAGAGTCACTGTGCACTAAATTCCCATGCAGGACCTCTGTCCCCAAAGAGTTATATCATGAGACTTAATAGTAAAACCTGTTCTCAAGAATAACTCCCATTTAGTGTATTAAATGGAGGACATTATTTTGTCTCATAGTTATGTATAAGAGCTCACATTAGATGTATCATCCTTGGGGTCTTCTTTAAAGACAATTAAATTTCTAAAATGAAAGAAAAGGGAGGAAGTAAGGAAAAAGAAGAAGGGAGAAAAAAGCAAAATAACCTTCCAGAAGCAGTAACATAGAACAGCCCTTGTCTACACTGTTGAGGTACATATCTTTTAGTTTTCTTATTCCATTCTTTTTTTCCCCTCTATTTCTATTATTTTTTCTTTTTTGATCTAAACAGGAGAGGGAGAAGGAAGGGGGTGGGAGTGGGTGGAAAGGTGGGTATGGTGGGAAGAATTGCTATGTTCCTAATGTTGTATCTATGAGATACATTCAAATAAAAAATAAATACAATAAATCTTCATAAAAAATTTTAAACAACAAAAATAATAAACCTGAATCTTCTACTCTAACTATGAAAGAAATTAAGACTTATAACTGGAGCAAAAATTATGTGCAAAATACTAAGAAGAATAAATTAGTACCATCTTCCAAAAAGCTAATTGAAATTACAAGGAAATAATTAAAAATAAAATGTTTCTTAATGTATCCACTTTGTAGTAGATTGCAAAACGCCCATATAAAAATAAATTGTGATGTTTATTGATAATACTGAAATAACTTAGCCACTAAGAATAACTATAGTATTATATGAAGGGAATCTTTCAATATTTGTGTTAGCTAGAAGAATATGGATTCTTATAGACAGATAAATAATACCAATGCTTATACACAGTCAAGGAGGTAAAATTTCTAATTAGAAATGTAGCTAGTTAATAATATTTGTATAACCAATGATACTCATCTTTTATAAAATAGTATTTGGAAATCCCTCTATTCTAAACTAATCCAAGGTAAATTTGAGACATTTTTTGCTTCTCTTGTTTCCAATTGTACAGTTAGTGGCCTCAATCCAGACCTTGACCCTAGACCTGTGATTGCAAAATTTAGCTAATAAAATCAGGAATCTCAGATAAACAACAGTTTCAGTTTCAGAAAAGAACAAGAACAAGAACAAAAGAACAAGAATTTTTAAAGTGTAATGATGTCTCCATCCAGTTTTCCCATGTGCATGACAGGGGCCCAATCACTTGAGCCATCATCTGCTGCCTGATCAAGTAGACATTAGCAGGAAGCTGGAATTGGGAGCAATGCCCAGACTTGTACAACAGCATTCCAATATAGGATGTGGATATCCCAACTAGTCTTAACCAGTAGTCCCAGTGTCTGCCCCCCTTCTACTTTTGAATGAGTTCGTAATTGAGATATACTTTAGTAATCAAATGCCTTTCTTATCCATTAGTAACATTTATTATTATTTTCATTCTACCAGTAAGATTTCTATCTATAGGAAGTGTTAAAAATTAAAGCTTGATAAAGTCCTGCAAAACGTTCATAATATTTGATCCCCATAAGTTAAAACCAAATAATGACAAAATAACATTAGTATGTCTGACATCTTTGGTCAAGATTCCTGAATGCATACTGCAGGGCCAACTCCTCTCATTACCCAAAGACTCGGAGTAGTCCTCCACTGTGGAACTTCCAGAGCAAAGTTCTCTCAGCTAGATGAATGGCCTCAGAGAAAACTGAGGTAATATGTGATGGGTTTAATGTATGGGAGAGACGATGTGAGTCTCAAAGCAGTTGTCATTCCTTCAGAAATTCTGCTGTTCCTATAACTCACAAAACTCTCAACATCGATCAGTTTAACTTGGAAAACTATATTTCTCCCAACAAAAGGAGCCACATTACCCTTTTTGCAATTACCAGTGACCTGTGTTTCTTATCCTTTTAGAGCTATCTTTTTATAGGCAGCTTGGGAGCAGTTACCACGGAGATAGTCTGAGATACACATTTTGATGTTGTGCTTCACACATTTAGTCTTATATGACCATCATAGTAGTGCCCATTTACAACAGAATGATACGTGCACCTCCCATCACTGTTACTGTTGCATTTGTACTAACACAGGAGTTTCAGTTTTGCTTTAAGTATAGCTTTTAACTTAGTCATTATTTACATTTTAGCTTCAAAACTATTAGAAAACTCACAATACTGAAATAGTAAATGGATTTGAAATTAAATCATATAGACAAATAAGGACACGTTTATAAAAAGCCAGTGTTATCAAGGTGATCATTTTCTCTGATTCCAACCATTTCAAACCTTCTGCAAAATTTGAGTAGATTCTCCACTTTTTCTCCATTGACATCTTCATGGAGAAAATATACTTTCAATATTTTAAAAAATGTTGATTGAGGGGCTGGCACTGTGGCATAGCAGGTAAAGATGCTGCCTGTGGTGCCAGCATCCCATATGGTGCCGGTTCGAATCCTAACTGCTCCAGTTTCAGTCCAGCCCTCTGCTATGGCCTGGGAAAGCATTAGCAGATGGCCCAAGTTCTTGCACTCTTGCACCCTCTTGGGAAACCCAGAAGAAGCTCCAGACTCCTGGCTTCAGATCTGCCCAGCTCTGATCACTGCAGCCATTTGGGGAGTAAACCAGCAGATGGAAAACCCTTCTCTCTTTCTGCCTCTGCCTGTTTGTAACTCTGCCTTTCAAATTAGTAATAAACAAATATTTTTTAAAAAGTTGATTGAAAATTACATGTTTAACACTAGAAAACCACAACGTGTATATAAGTGAGAAAAATGTACTACTTACATACTATAGATTTTTAGGACACTATGATCTTTCCTCATCGATAATAAAAATCCATTAACTGTCTAGCTGAATATGTGAATTTTTTCATTCATTATGACTGCAGTTTGCAAATAAAATCCAGCACATTATTTAAAACATGTTTCTCTTTTTATTCTGGAAGCATTATTAGTATTAGTGTAAGTATAAAAAATGTTTTGGATCATTAGGGGCCTTTCTTTGTTATTTAAAATGAGATTGACCTAGAAATTCATATATGTTAAAACCTCATTGGTAAACTTACTTGATTCCAACTGTGTGCTAATAAACTAGTAGGAGAAACATAAAAGTTAAACTAGCCTATAAAACAAAATAACACATTGTAATAAAAGCTAGAAAGATAGAAAGAAAACAGGTAACTGATAGTGAATGATGACAAGGAGATGAGGATGATGATGTGACAACTTAATTAGGAGAGATTGCTCTTGAAAGCATCTTGAGGAGGTAGATCCTTTAAGGTTTAAGTAGAGACATGTTAAGACAAGACTATAGGATAAACCCTTACAGCAAGAAAAAAGTTGATATAGTCAAGAAAGTTAAAGAAGGTTAGGATGGCTGAATTGTAGTAAGTAGGAGAGTGGTGCTGTACTAAACTATAGATTAGTAAAGTCCCTACAGAACATCTGGGTTCTTTTTTTTTTTTTTTTTTTTTTTTTTTGACAGGCAGAGTGGACAGTGAGAGAGAGAGAGAGAGAGAAAGGTCTTCCTTTGCCGTTGGTTCACCCTCCAATGGCCGCCGCGGCTGGCGCGCTGCGGCCGGCGCACCGCGCTGATCCGATGCCAGGAGCCAGGAGCCAGGTGCTTTTCCTGATCTCCCATGGGGTGCAGGGCCCAAGCACCTGGGCCATCTGGGTTCTTATGAAGAGACCAAATTTCCTTAAATGTACTATGGTCAACATTACTAACAAAAGAGAAAGTATCAATATATGTGAATAGTTGAGAACTTTTATTTTACTTGCAAGCATATAAGTTAGGCTGTCAGACTTAGTGATAATGATAGAAGACTTGAGACTCTTGATTCAGAGGAAAGGGGCATTGCTATTCACAGCACTGCAAGAATCATGAATTCAAATTAACAATCTGTACCAATTCCCCTACTCCTAAGTCTCACAGCGGCAATGCAGATGGGCCTAGATGCCAGGACAAGCAATAGATGATGTTAGAAAAGAGGGACCCTGAGCTTTTGGAACATGAATCTTTTTAATAGACAATAAGAAAACCTGCCCATTTCTCTAGGAAAAGGCATGATCTTTTTTATAATGGACAGTAAACCTGTCTTCTTTTGATATCAGGAGGAGACACTTTATCTTTGATGACTCCCTCTTTGCTATACAAGCATCCTTGAAAAGATTGCCCACAACAAAAACAAATTAGTTTCTACTCACAAGACATGCAGAATTGCAAGAGACCAATGGAGAATTACAGTCAGGATCTGATTTATATGTTAAGTTAGTTGATATGAAAACCTGGCAGAGAACAAATAGAGAGGAAGCAAATAAAATACAGGATGATCACTGGGATGATACTGCTTTATTATGTCATGAGGGTGGGCAAAATGGTAGATGATTCTGATCTGAATTAAGCATATGCCTGGGAATACGGACAAAACTGAATAAGTTAGTGTATGTTTTACGGATTTTTGCCAAGTTGAATGCTGGAAATAAGTTAAGGGCAGAGATTTCTTGGGAAAGAAATGACTACTGCCAGGAAAGAATCCAGTCATTTTTATTGAAATAATCAAGAGTTTAGTTTTGGCTATTTTAGGCTTAAAATAAATGTAAAATAGTCAAAAATGTAAAAGATGGCGATAACTTTGGAAACTACAAGTAAACAATATATGAGTCCTGGAAAATGGATGAAATGACCTAATGATTCATTGAAGAAAGAAGAGAGAACTCAAATGAATATTGAAGAAAACCAACTATGAGCTGTGAGACATAGTATCTCCAACACCATAGAGAAATAAAAGGTAGATTACTGTTTCAAAAAAAAAAAAAAAAAAAAGGTCACACCAATTAAGTTTAGTGTTTCAGGAAGGATATAGATACCTGGTTCAAATAATCCTGTTTAACAAATTTGTCAGCCATTTTGAATGCTCATTGTATTGAATTTCTCTAAGTAAAATATATCAAATTTGATTTTTCTCCAAAAACAATCCATAACTAGAATAAACATTGGCCAAGACATTCAGAACTACAGATGGTGTTGCTACAAATTTTGAAATCATAAATACCCAGTTAGCAATTCTCTTCCAAAAAAGAAAAACAAAAAAAAAGCAAACAAACAAAAATCCCATGATTTACAAGTGGAGCACTGCAGTAAAAAGGAAAAATGCATTATACTTAGAGAACATTAATATCCTTGCAGAGTGAGGGATTAAGAGATACTCTGATATTTTAAAAACAGCAAATAAAAGGTTAATGTTTGCTATTTAAAATTTGGAAGATTTGAACTATTAAATATTAACAATGTTAAAAGTATCATAGATTAGTTAATAATATTAATATTAATTTCTTGGGTTTGATCATTATACTATAATTATAAAACATGTTGACATTGAAGATAGTGGGTAAATGCTGTATCAATGCACAGTATTTTCATATTAAAATATTTCATGAAATTATTATGGAGATATATTGGAGATCTTCATATGCACAGACTTTAATTTTGCACAGAAATGAACTTTACTTTCCAATTCTATTTTGCACGAAGATTGAAAGTACCCACATTTAATAACTCTCTGTACTACTTTTGCAACTTTGTCTAAGATTATTTCATAATAACTATTTCAATAATTAAAACATTCAGAGGACAGAGAGTAAACACAAGAATGCTATTCCCTCATGTTACATTAGACTCTATAATAATGTCAGTTGCCAACCAAGGCCCTTTCATTTTTTACTTCCTAATCAAGTAACAATACTTTTTTTTATATATTGACATTCCCAGTGTCAACCTAAATGAAAATGAACAATAATAAGACTCAGAAACACTAGGAAGAAAAATGCTTTTATTTGGGAATACACCTTCATTGTACCATCATGGTACATCAATACCAGAGCATTGACTTGAGAACATGCATGTCATGTATGTATATTCAAGGAGACTGTGGCAAGGGAAAGTCTTAAATGCTAAACTAAGGAGAATTACAGCAAATATTTTGAAACAATAATATTTGGCCACAAGAAAAAGTAATCAGTATGATGATAGCCAAAAGTTCAAAAGACAGTTGCTTGGCAGTCGTCCTTTAGTGGTGCTTTTTGTATGAGGTTATAATTCTAGCTGTGTGTGTGTGTGTGTGTGTGTGATAATTATTATCAGGTAATCCTGCTAGGAACAAGTTCTTTGTAATTTACTGATTTATTTACAAATTTAAGGATGACACAAGTGGCTCAATTTTGATTCTGACAACTTTCATATTCCTTTCATATCTTGAAGACCTGAATCCCAGACAAAAGACAAAAAATAAAGAAGAAATGATTTCATAGCACCTACATTAAGTGATTTTAAGTTTAAGAATTAAAACAATCATGATTCCCAGCAACCAATACATGCATGTGACTTAATCTCAGACACTGAGCATCAAAAGTAAGATCCTATTGAAGGTCTCATGAGAGTAGTTTGACTCCTACATGAGACCACATGTCATTCCTTCTTCTGGATTTTATGTTAGTTTACTGATACCCAGAACCGGAGTTATCAGGTTATTCCCAGTAAAGAAGAAATTAATTCTGCAGATGACCAAATGTATTAGAAAAATTGATATTTGATGACATAACTGAGACTTCTCTGCCTATGTGTGTATATTTGTGTATAATACATACATACATCTTTGTATATATCATGATTTAAGCCAAACTTAGTTACATACATGAAATCAAAAGGCTCAGAACTAAGAAAACTTTCAAACACAGAACTTGCAATCAAAAACTCAATGCAAAACTAAATGAAGAATTAGATGATTAGAATTAATGTGGTAAACATCAAATGACTAAAAACAGAATTATACAAAGATATATAACTTTAGTTAATGGAGACTGAATAAAATTGGGAAAAACTTTTTGAATTTCACTTAATAGCATTCAGCTCTGCTTTTTAACTTCCTATCCCCAATCAGAGAAACTCTTTCTACATCATGTATTTATCACTTATATAATTGCCATATATTCACAGGCCAAAAATAACATATGCAAGGTTAAAGACAAAAGGTATATGGGAAGGAAAATTTTATAATGTAACTTATGGTAATTGGATTAATATATACTTTCATATATATGATTTTTTATTATAATAAAAGACCACTAAACATAAAAATCAATCATGAGAAAGTACATGAGAGGAAAGATTTTATAACATTTATGTTAATTGGATTAATAAATATTTTCATGTATATGATCATGTTTATTAGAAAAAAGATGGGTAAATATAAAAATCAACAATGGGTGATAATTGAGAACTCATCAACAATAAATGTAAATGCCCGATACACCCATGAAACCATTAACTAATATAGTCATGAAACCACTAACTCTGTTACTAATATTAAAATAATATTGAAATGTATTTTCAGCCATCAAATGAAGAATATGAAAAAATGCATACTTTTTGATCAGAATATATCAAAATAGACACCTTTAAATTCTTTGAGAGGAAAGTTGTTTGGTTATATCACTTCTGAAGGGATATTTGATTGTATCAAATGTCTATGTACTTACTCTACTCCAAAATTTTATTCCCAGGAGTTTATACTTTAGATATACTCCCAAAATGAACAATAATAAGTATACTAAAATGCTGATTTTTGTTTATTATTCTATGTGGCAATAATGTAAATCATAAATATTTCAATTTAGGAGAATGATTAAAAGTATGTGTGCAGTAGCCTTATTATATTACCAACAAGGAGATGGAATGAAGCTCTGACTATAATATTGATTGAATAAAGTATATCTCTCTATTATGGATAATATAACTTAATTCATGTGTATTTCTTTGTGTGTAAAAAGCATTCTGAGTCACACTTAGTATAAAAATTCACAATATGGGCGAGAAGTTTGAATATTGTTTAAGGAATGTTTGTATTGATTTTCTCAACTATGTGTATCTTAAAATATGTTTAGATAATTTTGGAATATTTATGACTTTAAAAATATATACTTATTTGACAGAAGGAAGAGAGAGTGAGCTGCTATGCACTGACTCACTCCCCAAATGTCCTAGTAGCTGGGCCTGGGTTGGGGCTGAAGCTGAGAGCAGGGAACAGAAACCAGGTGTCTGCCAAGTGGGTGGCAGGGATACAATTACTTGAACCATCAATATTGCCTTCTGGATTTTGCATTGGCTGGAAGTTGGAGTGTGGAAATATAGTCAGGAATGGAACCCAGATATTCCAATGTGGTATACAGACATCTTAGCTACTAGGCTAAATACCCACCCACCCCTGAAAGACATTTTATAGAAGATAATTAGGATGTTAAGTTTCCATGACTGGACTGGAAGAGAGATGGATAATAGATTGATGATACATAGATAGATCAATAGATGATAGAAAATATTTGGTTCTTTTTGTATAATATTCAGTATTTCAAAAACTAATATCTAAATTTGTGGGCAGGAAATAATAACATGCCAATAAAGAATAAAGTAAGGGTATGGAAATTTATTATTTATCAAGGAATCCTATACTACTACTACTGCACAATCACTACAGTTGAAACTGACTAAATATTTCCTAAGTACCAGTTATTGGGGCAGACCTTTGCAGATTCTTATTAATCATTCAAAAACTTTACTGGAGCATGTTCTGATTTTTTTCCTGTACTAGATGAAGATAAAATAGAAGCATGGGAAATCATAAATGCCCTTAAGCTCACTTACCTGACAGTGAAGTTCTAAATTGATTTCAAACTTCTTGTTTTTAACTATTGAGGACAACCTTAAGCCACTGCTTAGTATTCATCTGAGAGTATTTCCATGAGAGAAAGTGCCTGACTTCATCCCTGGTATCCTCACTGATCAGTGAATTTGGGCAGAGACTGAACACACTTCGTGCAGCCTTGCTACTCTCCATTCTTCAACATCTATTCACAAATAGGAAACTGCAGCGTTCTCATTGAGTAGTAATCAAGTTGATATTTTTCTTCAGTCTTACTTCTGTTTCTATTTCCCTATTTGGTTCCAAGAAGGAACCAGAAGATAGCTGTATCAATAAGTGTTCCTGAAAATTCCAAAATTAAGCATGAAATATTCTCCCCACAGCTTGACTTTCTCTTTGAGAAGAGAGCTATTGGACTGATAAATATGAACACCTAGAGCATTGGGTGGACTGATATTTCTTTTTATTTCTTTATTTCTTTATTGCTGAAGCAACTTTCATCAAAGCTTTAGGATAGACTAATATTAAAATAAAATATTCTCCTTACTTTAGGGAAGTAAAAATGTAGTGTGCTTACCAATATTTACGTCACTATTGTCTTCAATAGACCCTTTAATTTTATTTCTATTGTAATTGCATGCAAGGGTAGCCTTTGTTTTTCCTGTTCCTTGTGTTCCTTCCCTTCCTTACTCTCCTCCATTTTCTTTCTTGAAGTCCCAGATATATGAAAGAAGAAGTGAGATCCTTGTTGTGTTGGGTTATACTTTTAAATAGTCACAAAAACTTCCATCTAATGAATTTCCAGATGAAAAATAACTATGACTTAATACCTTGAAACAGTTTTTAAGTGACTAGCATTACATTAGTACATTAATTAAATGAGATATTTTGCTTCTTTATCTTGTTTCTGACTATCGAAACAAGACGTATATACTGAGCAATTCGAAATCAACTTAATATCTGTGTGGTGCACTCAAGTATTTAGGGCTGACCAGGAAGAGACAGGGACAAGACAGAGGATAAAGCATGGCTTTGATCAGGTTGCATAAGAAGTAAAGTGTCTCTCAGCCAGAGACTGCCAGAGACAGTGGCAAGAGGCCACCATCAGAAGGGCATGGACATTCTGTGGGCAAAGAACCTCTCCAGGGAGTACTGAATATCAGGGAAGGGCAAATGTACGTAGACAGGCTGGTGCTGGGGCTCAATAGGCTAATCCTCCATCTGCGGCGCCGGAACACCAAGTTCTAGTCCCGGTTGGGGTGCTGGATTCTGTCCCGGTTGCCCCTCTTCCAGCCCAGCTCTCTGCTGTGGCTAGGGAGTGCAGTGGAGGATGGCCCAAGTGCTTGGGCCCTGCACCCCATGGGAGACCAGGATAAGTACCTGGCTCCTGCCATCGGATCAGCGCGATGCACTGGCGGCAGCACGCCGGCCGCGGCGGCCATTGGAGGTGAACCAACGGCAAAGGAAGACCTTTCTCTCTGTCTCTCTCTCATTGTCCACTCTGCCTGTCAAAAAATTAAAAAAAAAATGTATGTAAACAGTATCACCAAGAGTAAGGTGGGGAATCTGTGAGAGTTCTTACTGGTACTAGTTGTTTGGAGTCTTTCATAGCTACAGGGTTTATTTTCCACGACTGCAGAATTCTGGTTGCAGTTTTGAATAATATGCAAAGGAGATATGCCCTACATGGGTAAAAATAGATTTATACACAGTATATTTAAAATGATTTCGTGGGGCCGGCACCGTGGCTCACTTGGCTCATCCTCCGGCACCCTGGGTTCTAGTCCTGGTTGGGGTGCCAGATTCTATCCTGGTTGCTCCTCTTCCAGTCTAGCTCTCTGCTGTGGCCTGAGAAGGCAGTGGAGGATGGCCCAAGTGCTTGGGCCCTGCACCCTCATGGGAGACCAGGAGGATGCACCTGGCTCCTGGCTTCAGATCAGCGCAGCGTGCCAGCCGTAGTGGCCATTTGGGGAGTGAACCAACAGAAAAAGGAAGACCTCTCTCTCTCTCTCTCTCTCTCTCTCTAACTCTGCCTTTCAAAATAAATAAATAAATAAAAATGATTTGGTGTGCAAGAATTAGAGATTGGCACTTAGAGATTGGCACCAATAGGCTTGGTGCTGACAATCTTTGCTGCTATGAAGAAATAAACTACATGGGGCAATTTTGGCTAATACTTAGCAGCTTTGGTGGCCCATTTATATAACAACATGTGAGTAAAAAACAGGATTATAAAGATAATTTGTATGTGATCTTTTTTATTTACTGAATGAATTAACTGATACTGACAACTCAAAAATAAGCGTGCCTTTCAGGAGGCACATCACATAATTTCACCACTGATAAATGCAACAGAAGGCTGCATATGTACTCTATCATAAGTGATTGCATGAAAAAATTTTGAAGCTATACCACAAGTTATCTGCATATTTGTAAACTATAAAACCATTCCTTGAATACAGATATTCTTTCCAAAAGTTTAGATAGCATATTTTAAAATATTTATTTGAAAATCACAGTTATAGACAGGGAGGGAGGAAGGAGGAAGGAAGAGATAGAGATAGAGAGAGAGAGAGAGAGAGAGAGAGAGAGAGTCCATCTGCTGGTTCATTCCCAAGATGGCTACAATGGCCAGGGTTGGGCCAGACTAAAGCCAGAAGCCAGGAGCTTCCTTTGGGGCTCCCTCCTACATGGGTAGCAGGGAACCAAACACTTGATCCATCCTCTGTTGCTTTTCCCAGGCCATGAATAGGGAGGTTGATCAGAAGTGGAGCAGCTAGGACATGAACAGGTGCCCATACAGGATGCAGGCATCATGGGAGTGGCTTTACCTGCTATGACACAATGTCAGCACCTAAATAATGCTTTTGCTAACTCATCAACCAAGTTTTGCTATTTAAAGAAGAAAAAGAAAAGTTCCTAAAAGTGATATTCATAAAATAATGAAAATACTAAGGAGGAATGTACAATACTATTCCTCTGAAATATTATCTGAAATTGTCTGAATTTTACAGAAAGAAATTCAACTTCTGGTGCATAGTGAAACTGAATAATGAATTGCATTTTTCTAAAGGTGAAATGATGTTTTAGGAACTACAATAAAATTACTTAGAATAATCACTTAGTATCTATAAATTGGGACTTTCCTGATATTTCTTTCCTAATTCATGAATGAATTTTAAAATTCATGATCACAGTAAAATCCCATCAAGAATCACCTTGCTGTAGTTATGATTAGATTATTTTAGTGCAAGTAATATCTGCTGTACATTTGAACATTTAGTGTATCTCTTCTAGCAAATATTTCCTATGATACTATAATGATGCTGGGATATATTTGTTGACCTACTATAATATACAATTTCCTTTTCTCTGCTCTAGTTGCTCAAATAAAAAGAATGACACTTACTTTTATATTGCTCAGCAACTCTTTAAGAAATTATAATTTTCTTTTCCATTATTAGTTCAAGTGTCTTGGTTGGTGCTAACTGTATTTCAAAGGCAAACTGATTTCACTGGAATGTTTGATTCAACGTATTACATTACTGAGTAATAACAACTTCTTTAATTGAATAAAAATTTGGCCTTTTGGTGACAAGGTGAAGGTAGCATTAAAGTATGAGGACAGAAGAATGTTATTTACTTTTCTGACTGGAAAGCTGCACAGTTACTACTCTCCCATATAGAAGGGAAAAAACAAAAGGACACTGAAATCATATATGAATGACTGCCAGCTTCGATGTATATTAAGAATACCCTAATGAAATACCTTAAATTTATTCTTAAGGTAACTGAATACCCCAGTTTAAAGAGTTCAAGTTTTAAAATAGCTAAATAATTATTTATGGGCCATCCTTATCACAACGGTCTAAGCAGTATTAAATAAATCAAAATTATAATGGCAGTTTCCTCTGTATAAATCACCAAGAAAGCATCGCATGTGAAAAAGGAAGAACTAGAAAATACCTTGGTTCTATAATGATTGGGAGAATGTAGTTTGTTTTTGTTATAGCATGTACTCTAAAATTGAACTTTGACACTAGTAAAAATTATTGATTGCATTATAGCATAAATTATGACTGGATTTAATATTAAAATCAAGATGTCATAGATATAGAACTTAAAGCCTCTACATGCAGGTAGTAATTGTCAGTTCCTCTTAACTATTAATAATTAATAATTCTTTTCATAACTGTATTTTTATAGCAAACGAACTATATAGGTTGGTCAGACATATACCTATCTTGGCTATATATTATATAGCAAACATACAGCATGGTTTATTCAGACTATTCCTTGGGAAATATACAAATTCTGTCTCATATGCTCTGGTAGCTGCTTAGCTTTCCTGACATTTTGTATTTCCCTTCTCATAGTGCAGATAATTGCACAGTCCTTGCCACTTATGTAGCATATTGAGTTCCTGTTGCAAAGTGATGTAGATCCATAGATACAAGATATGTCCATAAACATAATTTTATTATTGTCAATTTAATAGCTTTTATAGTTTCACAAAGAGTATCTTTGTGACCACTTTGAAAGATTTATAAGATTTGTTTTCATTTGAAAATTCTTGTCTGAGAATTAGCATGCATAGCACAGAGGAGCCAGAGGACAGTTAGACATTTTAAGGACAGGGCTATAGATGGTAATTATTAGCATAAATGTATATTTCCTTCAGTGAAATAGAGCTTTCCATCTATATCTTATTTCTAGCTTTGAAATATGGTCTTTCTATAAAAAGAGAGTGTGGTTTTTCAACACCTTTTAGGAATGTATATAAAACCCATTAAATGCAGCTCCTGAGGAAAACATCATGACCTCCAAAGGTAAATGATGCAGTGTTCTAAGCAGCAGAACACTTGGGAGAATAGTATCTTTTTGTATTACTTCATCTTACTATGAATCCAGTGATAGCAGTGGAGAGGGGGCTGATAGAAGAGAAAGGTTAAGGAATTGAAAAGAGGAGCCTTAGAACAATTTTACTTATGCAATCTATAATAATAATTTTTAAAAAAATACTTCAGGGAAGTTGTCCCTAGTCAGTGATCAGAGTTTTAAAAAAGTAATCCTCTTTAGAATATAATAAAAAGATTTCCAGAATATGTTTACTGGGAAGGAACTACATCTTTTCCCATGGTAAATTTAACTTTGAGCTCACCTAAGTGATTTCATGGGGGAAATTAAACACACATTGTACTTCCTTATACGGCAAATTGCCTAACATGTCAACAGATGTATTTCATGTATTAGACCTTATGAAACCCTCTCTGTTGTGTTACTCCTCTTATGGAATGACTTTTTATTGCATTAACCAGCAAACTCACTGGTGACTATGTGCAGTCTTATTATTCAAGAAAGCAAGACATTTAAAATTTTATTGAAATACAATTGAGACAGGAAAAGTTGTATTACAGCTATTTGTAACATTATAAAGCTTTAAAATTTGTGAAGATTTCACTCTATGACTTTGTGAACAATAAATCTAAAAATAAAAATGTACATATTATCCTATAATATTGCAAATTCTGATTACATGGAAAGTAACTTAGCTGATCAATTCCAGTTTCTTAAATTTCATGCATAGCTGTTATTGAAGTATTTCATATTATAATGAAATCCATTATAGGATCTCTGCATGCAGAAGTATGTAACAAGGCCTCTATTTTACACTCAATACAAAAGTCAACTCACAGTGAATCAAGGATCTAAATCTAAAACCTGAAACCACTAAATTACTAGAAGAAAACATGGGAGAAACAGTATAAGATACTGGCTTAGGGAAAGACATTTTTGGAAAAGACCCCAAAGACACAAGTAATAAATGCAAAAATAAACATTGGATTATATCTAGATAAGAAACTTCTTTGGCACAGCAAAGGGAATACTCAACAAAGTAAAAAGACAACCAACAGAATTGGAGAGAATATTTGCAAACTACATATCTAATAAAGGACTAATATCCAGAATATGCAAGAAGCTCAAGAAGCTCATCAACAACAAAAACAACAATCCAGTCAAGAAATAGATTTAGGATATAAACAGGCATTTTTATTGGATGAAATGCAAATAGCCAATGGAGACATGAAAAGATGCACAGGATCATTAGCCAAAAGGGAAATGCAAATCAAAACCACAGTGAATTTTCATCTTGCCAGTTAGAATGGTCCTCTTACAGAAATCAACAAACAATAAACAGTGGTGAGGAATTAGGGGAAAATAGCCTAATCCACTGTGGGTGTGAATGTAAATTTGTGCAGCCACTGTAGAAGACAGTATGAGATATTTCAGAAATCTGAATATAGACCTACCATATGACCCAGTCATTCCACTCCTGGGGATTTACCCAAAAGAAATGAAATCACCATATGAAAGTGTTATCTGTATTCCCAAGTTTATAACAGTTCAATTCACAATATCTAAGATATGGAATCAACCCAGTTGTCCATCAACTCGTGACTAGCTAAATAAAATGTGGTTTATATACATGATGGAATACAACTCAGCCATAAAAAAAATGAAATCCTGGGTTTTGCAACAAAATAAATGCAACTGGAGAAAATTATGCTTAGTGAGCCAGCCCCCAAAAGACAAATATCACGTTTTCTCTGATTTGTGGTAACTAACAGAGTGCTGAAAAAATGTATATGAGTGTAATTGCCATTTTGAGATTTGATTATTGTTTTTAGCTCTTATCTGTACTCTTGAGAAATAGTGGTTTCTCTACATGCTACTTGTTAAATTCATTGTTTAGAAGAGGATTAAGCTGGTGACTATAAAGTAAATTGAAAGTATGTCATCACAAAAGTTAAAAGAAAAATTACAACGGAAGAAGGGTGGGAGGGGGAAGAGTGGGAAGTATCATTATGTTCTTAAAACCTTGTGTGTGAAATAAATGAAATCTGTTCCCTTTATAAATAAATTTAAAACTAAAATAATAAAATTCCCTTGAAATTTACTTTCCAGAATTTATATATGTTTCTTATGCTATTTTCTTTTTCTGAGAGCTCACTCTACTTCTTCTCTTAGCCTAATTCCTTCTTATTTTTCTAAACCCAGTTCAAAAGCTTCCAGAAAAGGTGATGGAAGTAAAATATTATTCAAAATCTTGTCTTAAGAGCTTATTGAATGTTCCAAATGGAGAACAAAATAGCAGATAATTTTCTTTAGTTTTGAAGTTAGAGTATAGTTAAAAACCCAGTGTTGAATAGTAGAATTCCTCTAGAATCAGTGAAGATGGCATCACATTGCTAGAAATTTTCAGTTGGCAGTGCACACTTCTCGTTTCTGCAAAAGCATGCCCATGTTATCAAGAATAGATAAAGAAATTCCTCCCCAAATCTCAAAAATTTGGAAGAAAACATTTTGATGGGATTCAGGCTAGTGGTGCAGATATTTTACGGATAACAGCACATCCTTCAAAAGAGCCACTTTTGCTTTAGCAAAGGAAAATCATTTTGAGACTACTGCGAGTGGAATTTACAACAAATGAAAAGGCCTATGGGTTGCTGGTCTTTACTCTGACTGGCTTCCCAATAGGGGTTCTAAATAACCCAGACATCACTAAGTTCTAGTCTAAATCAAAATGATAGTATTCTAACCTAGAAGAGTTAGATCTATTTGTAACATAAAAATACAGGCATCCAAACCCTAGGAAATATTTTATTCTCAAGAACCAAATAAAAAAATAGCTGAACAAAAAATATGTGCAGCTATAACAATAGTACCTAAAGGTAACAGGAAGTACCCTTCTATAAATTATTTCCTGTCATAACACAAATGATTCTGCAGTAAAAGTTCTAACACAGATAAAAAATTTAAAAAATGAAATTCTTTTTCTCTTCAAAACAACTAATGAAACTGAATATAAAGGAAGGCAATGCCCATCCGGAGTAGAGACCAAGTCAAGCAGAAAAATCAATGTAACAGAAATGGTTTTAAATGACATATAAAAGCCATGAAGTTTTAAGTTTCCTATCCTACAAAATATATTTTATGTAGACATCACATCATTATAGCCTAAGAAATGGGTTGCAGTAGAGATGATTTAAGTATTTATTTATTTATTTATTTTTGCAAAATACTAACTCAGCTAGTAAAGCCCAGGAAAACCTGAAATTAATTGAAAAAGTCACTGCATTCATCACAGGACAGGAGCAAGGCTGTGCCTGTTCACAGGGAGCTCAAAAATGGATGGGAAGGAAACCACACCCAGTATTTCTAAGGTTAATAGTCCCATCCATCAAATGTGGACTCATCTGGTCTTCTGCTCTTTAGGTTGACACTCAGAGGTCTATGTACTATCACAGGGTGGATTACAAGAGGTGGCAATCTTGCCAAGAGCCAATCTGGCTAAGAATGAGACATTAAAGATTGCCACAATATGAACAGTCTCATGGATTGGCTACAGAATGGTTGAGTCTCAGCCATAACTGCAAGACCAAAAAACCCAAATTGTATGTAGATGGATTTGAGTGAGGGAATTAGAGGGGCAGCTGATGCTCTCTAGCCTGTCTACAGTCTACATCTCTGATTTTGTCCACTGAGGAGCTGAGCAATAGAGTAGAGTAACATCAGCAGATATTTGAATGCATCAAATAATCACTCCTCTAAACCAATGGGATTTAAGAAGTTAGCAAAATAAGCTGCATCCTACAAGCAAAGGAAGGCGAGGTTCATCAGAATCCAGAGGTTATGTGTTGCAGATATCCATCTATGGTAAAGATATAAAAGACTAGATGACCAGTAGGGAGGTAAGGGAATAAACACCCTCAATCTCACTTTTCTCTCCCATTTTTTCTCTGTGAAGGCTCTCTACTGCAACCCCAAATAGAAATGTCAGGGCTGGTGGCTTTTTAATGTAATCGAAAAAGCCAAGTCTCCATAGAGAGGGTGATGTGAATATAGAGTACAATGGCTCAGAAGGAGTTAATTGGCATACATACAACACCCAGAAGAGCCTCACATCTTCGGGACCTCTTAAAGCTAATAAATCTGGGGTATGTTTGGAAACTGTAAGGTTTTGTGTATATTCTTAACTTCTGTTTTATACTAGCATCAGCAAAAATAAAAGTGCTGTACTTTCCAGTATTTTTATAGAATGAAAATATTACTTCTTTTGTCACATACAACATAAAATTTTAATCCTTGTGACACCAGATTTGGAAATATCTTGAAGAGAGAAAGAAAATCATGGCAGAGATTTTCTCCTGCTGAAGTATTTGACACTAGATCTTTGCCAGATTCATAGACTCTGTGTAAGACTAAACTGTGTATAGATATTTAGATATGGATAAATGGTAGTCAGATATATAGATGATAGAAAATTGGTTAAATAGACTGCATGAATAGGTGTTTACTTATGGATACATAAGATAGATAGTAGACAATAGACAAACTGCATAATGGTTAGATAGTGATAAATGCAGACAAGATAGACAAATAGCTAAATTGTGTGTATAGATTGCTACTACAGATACATGATAGATAGATTAAAATATACATATATTATAAACTTGGTTACAGGAATATGTCAACAATATTCAGATAATTAGTGGGAGGACACTGAAATAGTGTCATTCAATTTGTTCAGGTCTGGAGACACTTGATCTCAATTAAGAATGAGTGGATAACAACAAAAACTATTATGGAACCTACAAAATGTTGAAAATATAAAATAGATAATAACTACACATATAGGAATTATATATACATATATCTATTTAGTAATTAAATATACAGAAAGAAAAGTAGTGGAAAAGAATGAATTCTGTTATAAGGAAAGTATATTTTTGAGAACAACATCTTAGTATTTTAAAGGAAATTTAAAGTATAATTTTTGTTTGTTTATTTGTTTTTTAACTTTTATTTAATGAATATAAATTTCCAAAGTACAGAATATGGATTACAATGGCTTCCCCCCCATAACGTCCCTCCCACCCGCAACCCTCCCCTTTCCCACTCCCTCTCCCCTTCCATTCACATCAAGATTTATTTTCGATTCTCTTTATATTCAGAAGATCAGTTTAGCAAACATTAAGTAAAGATTTCAACAGTTTGCTCCCACACAGAAACATAAAGTGAAAAATACTGTTTGAGTACTAGTTATAGCATTAAATCACAATGTACAGCACACTAAGGACAGAGATCCTACATGAGGAGTAAGTGCACATGCCTTAAGGGCTAATTCTGAGGCCAGAGTGCTGTTTAGGACTTCTGCCATTCTATGGGTCTGCTATGTATCTCACTTCCCATGTTGGATCATTCACTCCCTTTTTGATTCTATCAGATAGTATTTGCAGACACTATTCTTGTTTATGTGATCCCTTTGGTTCTTAGTCCTATCATTCTGCTGACTTACTTCAAATGGTAGAGTTAGAAACATACCAGGGGATTCCAATTCAATCCCATCAAGGTGGCATGTACCAATGCCATCTCACTAGTCCCAGTGATCAATTTCTGTTCACAATTGATCATAATGATAGGACTAAAGTATAATTTAAGAGACATGAAGGCAAGAGGCTGAGATAAATAGATATACAGTTAGTAAAAATAGTGTGAAAAATTAAATCATTAAAAAAAGAAGAAAAGAAAAAAAAGAAAATAATAAAACCTTCAGAATTGATAGAAATAAAATCCATAGTACAGCAAAATGAAGAACTTTGAGAATAAATGGGAAAACCATACTAATAAAATCATTTGTGTTTTTTAATTACTATGTTCTTTTTTTTTTTTTTTTTTGACAGGCAGAGTGGACAGTGAGAGAGAGAGACAGAGAGAAAGGTCTTCCTTTGCCGTTGGTTCACCCTCTAATGGCTGCCACGGCCGGCTCGCTGCGGCCGGCACACCGCGCTGATCCAATGGCAGGAGCCAGGTACTTATCCTGGTCTCCCATGGAGTGCAGGGCCCAAGGACTTGGGCCATCCTCCACTGCACTCCCTGGCCACAGCAGAGAGCTGGCCTGGAAGAGGGGCAACCGGGACAGAATCCGCCGCCCCGACCGGGGCTAGAACCTGGTGTGCCAGCGCTGCAAGGCGGAGGATTAGCCTAGTGAGCCGCGGCGCCAGCCTAATTACTATGTTCTTGACATTATATCAGCTAATGGGAATGCTGACAGAAAAAAAAAAAAAAAAAAAAAAAAAAAAAGATGGAAGAAAGGAAAGAAGGGAGGGAGTAGCAGAAGGAGGAAGGAAGAAAGAATTCTTATCGTCATAATACCGTAATTCTTGGTGCAAACGTCATTTAGAGTCATTTGAATGGTAAACAAAAACACTGCAAATTATGATGTCTTATTAAAAGATGAGGAAGTAATATAGAAAACAAAGGATGATCCGGAATGGCCTGCATAGCTCTATCTGTAGTTGGTACATTTAGATGAGCCTAAAGTGAACTAACACCTCCCCCTCACAAACACAATATGGATTAAAGGAGAATGGAGAGGAACATTCTAAGACAAGAAGGAACCTGGGACATGTAGAAAGTTTAAAATTATGACAACTACCATGTGTGAACTGAAAAAGCACACAAGGTTCAAAAGTAAGCATTAAAATATATTTTAAGCTAAACTTAACTATAAATTTCTTTCCTGACACTTCTACGACGTGAAAGGTTTAGATGTGGATACGCATGTTATGGGATGCTCAGTGAGTTTCCTAAGGAAGTTCAATTATTCGTGTATGCTTCAAAAGCAAGTCAATCTGACCCCAATGTCTTTGGAGAATAGACTCTGAACAGTAGTTCTTTTGTCTAATTGTTATATCTCAAAATATTACAGTTGATTGAACATAAGTCTGTGTTAATAAACAGAAAATACAGGTAAAACCACGGAAAACTTTTATGTTGAAATAACAGTGTGATCACGACACACCAGTAAAATTAATGAAAAGCATAAAACTATAAAACATATTCTAGGTAGACTTTAATTTTCAATTATGAAGCATAATTTAAGTAATGTTTAAAAAGCAGAAGAGGAGAAGGCACTGTGGAGCAGCAGGTTAACACCCTGGCCTGAAGCGCTGGCATCCCATGTGGGTGCCGGTTCGAGACTCCACTTCCGATCCAGCTCTCTGCTATGGCCTGGGAAAGCAGTAGAAGATGGCCCAAGTCCTTGGGCCCTGCACCTGCATGGGAGACCTGGAAGAAGCTACTGGCTTCAGCCAATTGGAGAGTGAGCCCTAGGATGGAAGACCTCTGTCTTCCTCTCTGCTCTCCTCTCTCTGTGTAACTCTTTCAAATAAATAAATAAATCTTAAAAAATAAAAATAAATAAGTAGAACTGTACATTGAGATTTAATGCTATAACGAGTACTCAAACAATATATTTCACTTTGTGTTTCTATGGGGGTGCAAACTGTTGAAATCCTTACTTAATGCATACTAAACTGATCCTCTGTAAAAAAAAAAAAAAAAAAAAAAAAAAAAAAGAAAGAAATTATCAATTCCCAACCTGACTCTCACTGGGATTAAACATGACAATAGGTCCGCTCTGATTTCATCATCATTTAAAAAAAAAATCATCTATTATTTTTCACTTTATGTTTCTGTGTGGGAGCAAACTGTTGAAATCCTTACTTAATGTATACTAAGCTGATCTTCTGTATATTAAGATAATCGAAAATGAATCTTGATGTGAATGGAAGGGGAGAGGGAGTGGGAAAGGGGAGGGTTGTGGGTGGGAGGGACGGTATGGGGTGGAAGCCATTGTAATCCATAAGTCGTACTTTGGAAATTTATATGCATTAAATAAAAGTTTAAAAAAAAATAAAAAAAATAAAAATAAATAAATAAAAATCAGAAGAAAAATAATTTTGCTCTATCAGTAGAGTCCAAGAACCGCTCTTCTTTAGGATACCTTGCCATCCTCTGTGTTAAGCTCCAGATGGAGGAAAACAGGTAGAGATGGTATCGCCAGCTGCTTACAAGCAGACCTTGGAGAAACACATGCTGTATCTTGTTGCTGGCTATCTTCCAGTCACAATCTAGCCTAACACCTAGTGAGCCTGGGAAAGTTTTCATATTCACTCACAAAAGGAAAAACAAATTTCAGATCAGCTTACCTTCTTTGCCATTGGCAAACAGAGATGTGCAGCTTTGGTGGAACAGGATGTGTTTATTCATTCGTTTTACTGTAGTTTATCTTTGATAACTGCCCACAAATGAGTGAACAAATTTGATTCATAAAGTGCATTTTCCATGAACATTAATTCTTGTGGATTAAATGTTAGGAAAACATTAAAATGTTATATAAATTTAGCTAACAACTTATCTAAGCTTTCAATATCGAAGACCTCTCTAATTCTATCACAAAAGTTAGGTATAATAAAGGAAATAATTGATAGAATTGTAAAGATAAGATTTAAAAACTGAACTATGTATGTGGCACAGTTGTTAAGACATCACTTGGGACACCATATCCCCTACTGGAGTGACTGAGTTTGTGTCTCAGCTCTGCAATCCATTTTAGTTTCCATCGCATGCACATCCTGGGAGTCAGGAGGTGATGTCTTCCTACAACCCATGTGAGAGACATGTACTGAGTTTCTGGCTTCCAGTTTTTTGAGAGGCTCAGCCCTGGCTATTGTGGACATTTGGGGAGTAACTAGGGAGTGAGAAATTCTCTCTCTCTCCCTCCTTGCTCTTAAAATAAATAAAATAAATAAAAATTTTAAAGCATTTAAAGGTATACAAGCTTACTGCAATAAACTACATGAATGTTATAGAAAGAACAGATTTTTATCTGGAAAAAGAATTTGCCAAAAATTAGTAAAGTTTAATGTATTTTGTCAATACAACTTGCATTTTTTATGGGAAAACACTTTATGTCATTGATCCCAATTCACAATTAATGATATCCTTTTTTGTTTTTTCTCTGATTTTCACTTGGACATTTTCAGTAAATTTAGACATTTTCTCTTTAACCAGCTAGTTCTATCCTAACAATACAATAATATAATCAGTTGATATATAATTATGCTACTTTAACATGAAATTAGTCAATTTACGCAAAATGGTGTTATCATATTGTTTGTTCTCTATTTTACAAATACTCATTTTATCAATATTAATGTATCTAACACATTAAGTATAGAGAAGAGAGTGGTTTAGTTTTTATCATTAGTTACATTTGGCAATAAAGCCTCCTCTGTATTCAGAATATTATGCAAAGGAATTTGAGGCATCTGATTGAGAACACCCATTTCAAAATGGTGAATTCATTTATACTTTTTATTAGACTTAAAACAAATTGTGCTTTACTTAATGGTTAGCCATTTCTCTCTTTTCTGGAAGTAAATGAGGCTACAAATTAATATAGAGTTAAGACAATTTTTAGTTTACCTTGGCACAAAGGAGGTTAGAGGAATTTTTAAACCTAGAAATGTTTTATTGAAGTTATATGAACTTTATGTATTTCATACATACAAATCTAGGAACATAGTGATTTTTCCTACCCTACCCCACCCTCCCTCTTACCCAGACTCCCAAACTTTTCCCTCCTCCTTCTCTTATTCCCACTCTTATATCTTAACTTTGTACACATAAGATTAAGCCTATATAAAGGATTCAATAAATAGTTTGAAAAAAGAAAAAAAACTTCCTCAACAGTTAAAACTGGGGCTATTCAAAATCAACACATTGGAGAGTGTCAATTTCACTTCTATAGACTATGTTTTAGGTCCTCTATCAGTTACCCCAGATCAGGAAGAATGTATGGTTTTTGTGTTTTGGGGACTGGCTTATTTCACTAAGTATAATGGTTTCTATTTGCATCCATTTTGCTGCAAATGACAGATTTTCATTTTTAACCACTGAGTAGTATTCTATTGTGTTTATATGTTATAATTTCTTTATCCAGTCTTCAGTTGATGGCTAACTGGGATGATTCTATAATAAGTTATTGTGAATTGAGCTGCTATTTCATATGCTGATTTCATTTCTTTTGGGTAAATTCCAAGGAGTGGGATGGCTGGTTCATAGGTAGCCATATATTCAGTTATCTGATGCAACTCTATTCTGTCTTCCGCAGTGGCTGTTCAAGTTTAGATTGACACCACCAGTTCTCTAAAATACCTTTTTCCCCACATCCTCACCAGCATTGTCCTTTGTTGATTAATGCATGAAAGCTGATCTAAATGGGGTGAGGTGAGGTCTCATTGTGGTTTTGATTTACATTTCCTTGATGGCTAGTTATCTTGAGCATTTTTTTCTTGTATCTGTTGGCTATTAGAATTTGCTCTTTGGAAAATGCCTGCTCAAATCCTTTGTCCATTTCTTAACAGGATTTTTTGCTTTATTGTTGCTGAGTTTCTTGAGCTCTTTTTATATTCTGGATATAATCCTCTATCAGTTTCATAGTTTGCAAATATTTTCTCCCATTTTGTCAGTTGCCCAATCAATTTGCTGAGTGTTTCTTTTGCAGTGCAGAAACTTCTCAATTTGGTGTAATCCCATTTGTTAATTTTGGCTTTGACTGCCTGTGCTTGAAGGGTTTTTTCCAATAACTCTTTTCCTATGCCAATGTCTTATAGAGTTTCCTCAATATTCTCTAGTAATTTGATGATATCAGGTCATAGATTTAGGATTTTAATCCATTTTTTTTTTTGACAGGCAGAGTGGACAGTGAGAGAGACAGAGAGAAAGGTCTTCCTTTGCCATTTGTTCACCCTCCAATGGCCACCGCGGCTGGCACGCTGCAGCCGGCGCACCACGCTGATCCGATGGCAGGAGCCAGGTACTTATCCTGGTCTCCCATGGGGTGCAGGGCCCAAGCACTTGGGCCATCCTCCACTGCACTCCCTGGCCACAGCAGAGAGCTGACCTGGAAGAGGGGCAACCGGGACAGAATCCGGCGCCCTGACCAGGACTAGAACCCCGTGGGCTGGCACCGCAAGGCGGATTATTAACCTAGTGAGCCGCGGCGCCGGCCTAATCCATTTTGAATGGATCTTTATGTAAGATGTAAGATCTTGCTTCACACTTCTGTATGTAGAGAACCAGTTTTCACAGTACCTTTTGTTGAAGAGACTATCCTTGCAACAGGGGTTGATCTTAGCTGCTTTGTAAATGATAAGTAGTTTGGGGCCTGTGCCTTGGCGCACTAGGTTAATCCTCCACCTGCGGCGCTGGCAACCCATATGGGCGCCGGTTCTAATCCTGGTTGCTCCTCTTTCAGTCCAGCTCTCTGCTGTGGCCTGGGATTGCAGTGGAGGATGGCCCAAGTGTTTGGGCCCTGCACCCGCGTGGGAGACCAGGAAGAAGGACCTTGCTCCTGGCTTTAGATTGGCACAGCTCAGGCGTTGCAACCATTTGGGGAATGAACCAACTGAAGGAAGACCTTTCTCTCTGTCTCTCTCACTTTCTGTAACTCTACCTGTCAAATAAATAAATAAAATCTTTAAAAACAGAGATAAGTTGTTTATAGATGCATGGATTGATTTCTGGGGTTTTGATTCTGCTCAATTGGATAATTCATCTGTTTTTGTGTTAGTACCAGTCTTATTTGATTATAACTGCCCTGTAGTATGTCTTAAAATGAGGTATTGTGATGCCTTCAACTTTGTTTTTGTTGTATAAGATTTCTTTAGCTATTCAGGGTCTCCTTTGTTTCCATATGAATTTGAAGATCATTTTTTCTAAATCTGAGAAAAATGTCCTTGGTATTTTTTTTTTTTTTTTTTTTTTGGACAGGCAGAGTGGACAGTGAGAGAGAGACAGAGAGAAAGGTATTCCTTTGCCGTTGGTTCACCCTCCAATGGCTGCCACGGCTGGCGCGCTGTGGCCGGAGCACCGCACTGATCCAAAGCCAGGAGCCAGGTGCTTCTCCTGGTCTCCCACGGGGTGCAGGGCCCAAGGACTTGGGCCATCCTCCACTGCACTCCCGGGCCACAGCAGAGAGCTGGCTTGGAAGAGGGGCAACTGGGACAGAATCCAGTGCGCTGACCGGGACTAGAACCCGGTGTGCTGGCACCGCAAGGCGGAGGATTAGCCTGTTGAGCCACAGCGCCTGCCTGTCCTTGGTATTTGTTTGGAATCTCATTGAATGTGTATATTACTTTTAGTAGTATGGAAATTTTTATGATATTGATTCTTCCAATCTATAAACATGGAAAATTTTTCAATTTTTTGTGTGTCTTCTACTATTTTGTTCTTAATGTTTTGTAATTTTCATTGTAGAGATTTTGACATCCCTGGTTAAATTTATTCCAAGATATTTCATTGTTTTTAGTAGATATTGTGATTGGGATTTTTCCCTAGAAGTTCTTTCTCAGTCTTGGCAGTATCTGTGTATACAATGGCTATTAATTTTTGTGTGTTAATTTTAAATCCTACCACTTTACCAAACAATTTTATGATTTCCAATAGTCTCTCAGTGCAGTCTTTTGGATTGCCTAAATATAGAATCATGTCATTTGCTAATAGGGATATTCTGATTTCCTCCTTCCCAATTTGTATCGCTTTGATTTATTTTCCCTGCCTAATTTCTCTGGCTAAGCTATAGCACAATATTGAATAGTAATGGTGAGAATGGGCATCTTTGTCTTGTTCCAGATTTTAGTAGAAATGCTTCCAACTTTTACCCATTAAAAAATATGCTGCTTATGGGTTTGTCATAAATTGCCTTGATTATGTTGAGGAATATTCCTTCTATACCTAATTTGTTAAATATTTTATCACAAAAAGGTGTTTTATTTTATCAAATGCTTCTTCTTTTCTATTGAGATAATCAAATGTTTTTTTTTTTAAGTTTGTTAACATGATGTATCACATTTATTGACTTGTGATTTTTTTTTTTTTTTGACAGGCAGAGTTAGACAGTGAGAGAGACAGAGAGAAAGGTCTTCCTTCCACTGGTTCACCCCCCAAATGGCTGCTAAGGCCAGAACACTGAGCTGATCTGAAGCCAGGAGCCAGGGGCTTCCTCCTGGTCTCCCATGTGGGTGCAAGGCCCAAGCATTTGGGCCATCCTCCACTGCCTTCCTGGGACACAGCAGAGAGCTGGACTTGAAGAGGAGCAACTGGGACAGAATCCGGTGCCCCGACTAGGACTAGAACCTGGGGTACCAGATTTTTAACCATGCTTGCACACAAGGGATAAATCCCACTTGATCCGAGTGAATGATCTTTCTGATATGTTGTTGTATTCAATTGGCTAGAATTTCATTGAGGATTTTTACATCTGTGTTCATCAGGGAAATGTGTATAATTCTTTCTCTCTGTTCTATATTTTTAAGGTGATGCTGACTTCATAGAAGGAGGTCCGGCAAATTCCCTATATTTCAATTGTTTCAGATAGTTTGTGAAGAATTGGAATTAGGTCTTCTTTAAATGTCTTGTAGAATTCAGCAGTGAGTCTGTCCAATCCTGGTCTTTTCTTTGTTGGAGGGTGGTCTTTATTACTGACTCAATTTCTGTCTTGGTTATTGGTCTTAGGTTTCCTATGTCTTCATGGCTCAATTTAGGTAGGCTGTACACGTCCTGGTATCTATCCATTTCTTCTAGGTTTCCTGATTTGTTGGCATACAGCTGTCTGTAGTAATTTCTGATGATTTTTTTTTTTATTTCTCTGGTATCAGTTGTTACATTTCCTTTTTCATCCCTGACTTTATTGATTTGTTGTATCAATTTTATTTATTTCTTAACAAAATTAGCTCTTTGTTTTACTGATCTTTTGTATCATTTTTGTTTCAATTTTTTAAATTTCATTTTTAAATTTTTAATTACTTTCCTCATACAAATTTTAGGTTTTTTTCTAGGCTCATGAGATGTATTATAGCTCATTTATATGGTGTCTTTCCAATTTCTTGATGTAGGCACCAGCTGTTATAAACTTCTCTCTTAACACTGCTGTTGCTATATCCCATCAATTTTGATATGTTGTATTGTCATCTTCATAAACTTCCAGAAACATATTGATTTCTCTTTTGATTTCTTCTATCACCTTCTGTTCATTAAGCATCATGTTGTTCAGTCTCCATGTGTTTACATATGTTCTAGAGATTCTTGTATTATTGATTTTCGTCTTCATTCCTTTGGCTCTCAGAAGATGCATGGTACGATTTTGATTTTTTTTTTCAATTTGCTGAAACTTGTTTTATGGCTTACCATGTGGTCTATCCTAGATAAAATTACATGCACTGGTGAGAAGAAAGTGTATTCTGCAACTATGGGAGAAACATTCTGTAGATACCAATCAGGTCCATTTGGTCTATAGTGTTAACTCTGATGTTTCTCTGATGATTTTCTTTTTGGTTGTTCTGTCCATTGCTGAAAGTGGGGTATCGAAGTATTAAAGTTCCCCTTACTCTTGTTTTGTTTCCCTTTGGATCCATTAACATTTTTTAAATAGCCAGGCACACTGTAATTGGGTGTAGATACGTTTACCACAGTCACATATTCCTGTTAAATCTGTTAATCATTACATAAGTCCCCTCTTTGCTTCTAATAGTTTTTGTGGTGAAGTCAATTTGTCTGTTTAAATTAGTATGGCTGTTCCTGGTCTTTTTTGGTTTCCATTCCACGGAATATCTTTTTTCATTCTTTCACTTTCAGTCTAAGGGTATCTTTGTTAGTGAGATGTGTTTCTTGCAGGCAGCAAATTTTAATGCATTTAGCCACTTGCATCTTTTAATTGGAGAGTTGAGGCAGTTTATATTTAAGGTGACTATTGAAAAATAATGAGTTGGCCTTGCCAATTTTCCATAAATATTCCTATTGTTTACTTTGGATTTTTTTCGTACTTCTATTGGGAGATTTTCTACCTTCACATTCTTTCCTAGTGATGACAATTTTTCTGTGTTTCCCTGTGTAGAACATTGTTAAGCATCTCTTGTAAGCTTGGAGGAGTGATGACCAATTCTTTCAATTTCTGTTTCTTATGGAAGGTCTTTATTTCACTTTCATTCGTAATTGAGGACTATTTTGTTTACATTATTCTGGTTTGACAGATTTTTTTCTTAAGAATTGAACTATATATCACCATTCTATCCTAGTCTGTAGGGTTTCTGATGAGAGATCAGCTGTGATTCTAATTGGAGATCCTATGAAAATAATCTAGTGTTTCTCTCAGAAAAAATTTAGAATATTTTCTTTATGCTTTAGTGTTGAAAGTTACTTCAATATAGTGAAGAAGATATTTCCAAGACATGTCTATTAGAAGTTCTATGTATTTCCTAGACTTAGATGACCCTTTCTTTCTCCAAATTGGGGAATTTTTCTGTTAATTATTTTACTAAATAGGTCTTCTAGTGTGTTCTCTCTTTCTATGACTTCAGGACTTCCTAACACCCGAATACTGGGTCATTTGATAGTATTCCATAAATCTCCAACACTGTTTTTAATTTTCCAATTTCTTCTTCTTTCTTTTCAGTCTAACTATAAAAGTTCTAAGCATTTGTCTTCTAACTCAGATATTCTTTCCTTTACTTCACCTAGTCTGTTGCTTAAAAACATTAACAACATTGTTGCTTAACAAATGCGATGTTTTCCACTGCATTTTTTATTTGATTTATTGAATTCTTCATTTCTAATATTTCATTTTGATTTATCTTTAAAATCTTAATTTCATGGGAAAAGTCTTCATTCATATCATGTATATATTTCATTAATTCATAGCTTTGCTTCTGATTACTTCTGAGTAATCTTATGATTAATCTTCTGGATTCCTTTTCAGCATTTCCTCAAACTCTTCATCTTTATATTCCTGTATTGAAGTGTTCTTATATTCCTTTTGGGGCATGGTGATGTCTTCTCTTTCTTAATCCTTGAATTGCTACATTTATTATTAGACATTTGTGGTGATACTTGTTGATTTTCTCCCCTCTTATAGTTTTTATCTTTGGACTAAGCCTTTGTGGTTTAATAGAATATCTGCTCTTTCAGTGAATACCCAAAGGTGTGCTTCCTGTTGCCTGGGATATCTGGTAAGTGCTACTGTGTGGTAGGAGTATCCAGTATAACACCCAAGTTGTGTATAGTAGATCTCTTTTTTATCAGAATGGAAGGTTTGATCATCTCCTCTGTTCAAAATCATCCACGCTGCCATAAGAACCACACAAAGCATCTGTGAAGTCCTCAGTGTGAGCATGAATCCTGTTGCAATGGTCCACCCCAAGCAATCAGGGAGCTCTGAGCATGTGGAGCCATTCACAGAGATTTCCCAGAGCCCAATCTACACCTTGTGCCTTCCCATGCAGCCACAGTGTTTCCACAGTCCCAGTACACAAGACTCCCATGGTCATGGGACATTAAGAATCTACTCTGCCCAGCCAGTCTGTCCCTTCCATAGAGAGGCAGGTAGGCTCCCAGAGCCAGCCGCCAGCCTATGCAGTTTGAGCTCCCTGTGTTGGAAGGCCTGAAGTCCTACATGAGGCCCAATCCCCTATAAATCCTCACAGATAGATTCAAGCATATATTCTTGGCTGGTTGCTGGAGGCATGGACACAAGCTGGCTCAGCTGTTACATATTTCCAAAACGGAACCCACCCTCTATAACTCTGTGGCATTTTGCCATTTTGTGGTTACAGGGAGAGAGAAACATACCTCTAATTTTTCTCTAGGTTGGCAAGTACTCTGTCCCCCATTGGGCTCCAGTCTGGATTCACATCAGGCTCTCCCGCAGCTGTATTGCCAGTGACATAGGCTGCTTAGTCTGGTCTCACCTCACTCTACAAGGCTAGTGCTCAGAGTCTCGGTGGCTGGGGTCTTCTTGTGTTGTGTACATGCTCATGCTAATCGTCCACACCCTCCATGAAGATCCAGTGTCCCTCTTCCTTCTGTGGAGTTTCCAGTGCAGTTTTCTGCCTCATTCTTTCCTGTGGTTGCACTCTCTCCACTTTTTTTAAACTATCTTCCTCTAGCCTGGAGCAGTAAGCCTCCTCCTTTTTTTTTTTCCATCTTGGACTCTCTAATAAGGGTTTTTAAATAGTAAATAAAAATTTGCTGAAAACAAGACTCATGAATAGGTGTTTATTTAAACACGAGTAAATTATAAATATTCACCATCATCACTAGTAATCAAAAAATACAATAAAATATATTTTAGGAGCTCTGTGGTGTGGTACAGTGGGTAAAGTTGCCATCTGTGATGTCAGCATCCCATATGGGTGCTTGGATGAGACCCACTTGCTCCAGTTCTGATCCAACTTTCTGCTAATGTGCTTGAGAAACTAGCCGAAGATCTCTCAAGTGTTTGGCCTTTGCACCCACATGGGAGACTTAGTAGAAGCTCCTGGCTCCTTGCTTTGGCCTGGCCCAACCCTCCACTTAACAGCCAATTGGAGGCCAGCGCCGCGGCTCACTAGGCTAATCCTCCACCTAGTGGCGCCGGCACACCAGGTTCTAGTCCCGGTCGGGGCGCCGGATTCTGTCCCGGTTGCCCCTCTTCCAGGCCAGCCCTCTGCTGTGGCCAGGGAGTGCAGTGGAGGATGGCCCAAGTGCTTGGGCCCTGCACCCCATGGGAGACCAGGAAAAGCACCTGGCTCTTGGCTCCTGCCATCGGATCAGCGCGGTGCGCCGGCCGCAGCGGCCATTGGAGGGTGAACCAACGGCAAAAAGGAAGACCTTTCTCTCTGTCTCTCTCTCTCACTGTCCACTCTGCCTGTCAAAAAAAAACAAACAAACAAACAAACAAAAAAAAAACAAAAAAAACAGCCAATTGGAAAGTGTACCAAAAGATGGGAGACTCTCTCTCTCTCTCTCTCTCTCTCTCTCTCTCTCTTTCTTTCTCCCTTGCTTCTCTAACTCTTTCAATAAAATAAATAAACAAGTACAGCCTTAAAAAAGAACTATATTTTAGCCTTAGCATATTGGTAAAAATTATGATAAATCATTTCACAAGTCACTATTGAGGCAGTCAAGAAATATATATCCAGAATATTTAATATAAGAATGAATGAAAATTGTTTTTTCCAAGGTTTCAAGGCAACTGATAATGAACATTTTTAAAATAAATGCAGTGTTTTGCTACCTAAAAGCCTCTCTACCAGTGCCTAACAACATATTCAGAAGTAGTCTTAAATGATTGTGTTACCTAGTGACATCATGGCAATCTATTTTAGTGTATACTCTATGATGCTCATGCAATCAGAAAACCATCTAAGCACACATCTCAGTACATATTCTACTCCTGTTGTTAAGTGATGCATGACTTTATGTATTGGTTTACAAAGCATTTAATTTTCCAGCTACTTGACCTAAAATTTTTTGAATGTTTTATTGAAAACACAATAAATGCAATTAGTGTACAAATAAATGAGCTTCACACTCATAGCCAACACTGAAATTAAGAACAAAATATTACTCGTAGCCCAAGAATTCTCATACTTCCCCACTCTATTTCCTATTTTTAATGTGGCCATTAAAATGGCTATTTCATGGAAAGAATCAGTGAAGTAATATTTATAACAATATACCAAATGATCTGACAACCACACAATTTTTATATTCTTTTATCACAAATGAGAGAAAATGTGATATTTGTCTTTCTAGTTCTGGCTTGTTTCCTTTAATATAATGATTTCCTATTGTACTCATTCAGCTCTAAATGTCAGGATTTCATTCATTTTATGGCTGTGTAATTTTCCATCGTGTGTATACACCATACTTTCTTTATCCAATCATCAGTTGATACATATCTATTTTTATTCCATATAGTATATTATTATGATTAACATGGGAATGTGGATAACACTTTCATATGCTGATTTCATTTCCCTTGGGTATTTTTCCAGGAGCCAGACAGCTGTGTAACATAATAGATGCATTTTTACTTTTCTGAGGGATCTCCATAGTGTTTTCCACACTTGTACAAATTTACCTTCCCACCAACAGTGTTTTAGAATAATCATTTATCCACAACCTGGCCAACATTTTTTATTTTTTATTTTTGGAAAATAGCCCCTCTAACTAAGGTATAGTGATACTTCATCATGGTTTTTATTTGCATTTTTCTGATGGCTAAATATCCTGAAAGTTTTTCAAGTGTCTGTTTTCAATTTGTTTTTCATCCTTTGAAAAGATATCTGTTCATATCCTTTGTTCATTTCTTAATTTGTTTTGTTTTGTTGCTATTGATTTTCTTGAGATCCTTGTATATTCTAGATATTAATTCTTTACAGGACGCATAGTTTGCAAATATTGTTTCCCAGTCTGTTGGTTGACTCTTCACATTGTTAATTTTTCCTTTAAGTTTCTTCTTTTGCATATATATATATATATGTATATATGATGAAAACATTCAGAACTATATTGAATAATAGTTGGCAGACTTATCATCCCTGTCTGTTTCTGATTCTTACTCCAAATGCTTCCAGCTTTTTCCCTTTCAATATGATGCTGGTGGTGGATTTGTAATATTATTTTCTTAGTTGTGTTGAGGTATATTCCTTCTATACCCATTTTTGTTAGGTTTTTATCATGAAAGAATGTTGTATTTTATCCAATGATTTATCTGCATCTATTGAGAAGATAACAGTGTCTTTATCATTCATTTTCCTGATGTTATATAGTAAGTTTACAGATTTTATGACTTGCATCCATTCTTTTACATTTCATTCTCTGCATCCCTGTGGTAAATCCCACTGTTAGGATGAATGATCTTTCTAATATGTTGATGGATTTGATTTGCTGATATTTTACTGAGGATTTTCAACTATGTTCATCGGAATATTGATTGTTATTTTCTTTAATTTTTATCTGGTTGGAATTAAGGTCATTTTGGCCTCATAGATTGTGTTCAGAAGGGTGCCCTCTACTTACATTGTTTTGAATAATTTAAGAGAAATTGGTATTGGTTCTTCCTTAAAAGTTTGGTAGAGAGAATCAGCCCTTAAGGCATTCGGATCTGGCTGAAATGCCCATGAGAGTATTTCAGGCATGGAAAGCCAAGACACTCTGGGGAAAAAAAAAAAAAAAAAAAAAAAAAAAAAAAAAAAAAAAAAAACACCTAAATGAAAGATCTCCACGAGTGAGATCCCAGTGGAAAGAATGGGTCATCAAAGAAGGAGGTACCTTTCTCTGAAGGGAGGAGAGAACTTCCACTTTGACCATGGCCTTGTCTAAAAATGATCAGAGTCAGTGAACTCAGGGGGCTTCCATAGCCTTGGCAGCTCATGACAAGAGCCTAGGGTGATTACTGATGCCATAAACAAGAGTGTCAATTTGTTAAGCCAACAACAGGAGTCACTGTGCACTTACTCCTCATGTAGGATCTCTGTCCTTAGTGTGCTGTACATTGAGATTTAATGCTATAACTAGTACTCAAACAGTATTTTTCACTTTATGTTTCTGTGTGGGAGCAAACTGTTGAAATCTTTCCTTAATGTATGCTAAACTGATCTTCTGTATATAAAGAGAATCGAAAATGAATCTTGATGTGAATGGAAGGGGAGAGGGAGTGGATAAGGGGAGGGTTGCAGGTTGGAGGGACGTTATGGGGGGGAAGCCATTGTAATCCATATTCTGTACTTTGGAAATTTATATTCATTAAATAAAAGTTAAAAAAATTAAAAAACAAAGTTTGGTAGAATCCAGCAGTGAAACCATCAAGTTGTAAGTATTTGTTGTTGGGAGGCTCTGACTTATCTTATTACTAACTTTATCTCAGTCTTTGGTATTGGTCTCTTCACATTTTCTATATCTTTGTGCATCATTTTTGGTAAATTATATATGTCTAGCAATCTATCCATTTCTTCTAGACTTTCCAATTTGTTGGCATGTAGATGTTTGTAATAATTCATGATCATTCTTTGTATATCTTTGATATTACTTGTAACATCTCCTTTCCTTTTTCATCTCTGATTTTATTGATTTGTGTCTTATAACTGACTATTTTGGTTAGTTTTAGCCCTTGGTTTATCAATTTTGTTTATTGTTTTCAAAAAAACAGATCTTCATTTCACTTATCTTTTATTTAGCTTTTAATTTTTATTTTGTTCATTTATTCTTGTATATTATTTCTTTCTTCCTACTAAATTTTGGTTTTATTCTTGTTTTTCCTATTACTTCAGGCACATTGTTAGGGAATTTTTTTATGTCTCCAATTTTTTTTTTATTTAGGCACGTATTGCTATACACTTTTTTCTTAATACTGCTTTGCTGTATCTCAAAACTATTGGTATATTTCCTTTTTTTTTAATCTTTTATTTAATGAATATAAATTTCCAAAGTACGACTCATGTGTTACAATGGCTTCCCCCCCCATACCGTCCCTCCCACCCACAACCCTCCCCTTTCCCACTCCCTCTCCCCTTCCATTCACATCAAGATTCATTTTCGATTATCTTAATATACAGAAGATCAGCTTAGTATACCTTAAGTAAGTATTTCAACAGTTTGCTCCCACACAGAAACATAAAGTGAAAAATAATAGATGATTTTTTTTAAATGATGATGAAATCAGATCAGACCTATTGTCATGTTTAATCCCAGTGAGAGTCAAGTTGGGAATTGATAATTTCTTTCTTTCTTTTTTTTTTTTTTTTTTTTTTTTTTACAGAAGATCAGTTTAGTGTACATTAAGTAAAGATTTCAGTCGTTTGCACCCCCATAGAAACACAAAGTGAAATATACTGTTTGAGTACTCGTTATAGCATTAAGCCTCAGTGTACAGCACGTTAAGGACAGAGATCCTACATGAGGAGTAAGTGCACAGTGACTCCTGTTGTTGACTTTACCAATTGACACTCCTATTTATGGCATCAGTAATCTCCCTATGCACCAGTTATGAGTTTCCAAGGCTATGGAAGCCCCTTGAGTTCTCCGACTCTTATCTTGTTTAGACACGGTCATAGTCAAAGTGGAGGTTCTCTCCTCCCTTCAGAGAAAGGCACCTCCCTCTTTGAAGACCTGTTCTTTCCACTGGGATCTCACTCACAGAGATCTTTTTGCCAGAGTGTCTTGGCTTTCCATGCCTGAAATACTCTCATGGGCTTTTCAGCCAGATCCGAGTGCCTTTAGGGCTGATTCTGAGGCCAGAGTGCTATTTAGGACATCTGCCATTCTATGAGTCTGCTGAGTATCTCACTTCCCATGTTGGATCACTCTCCCCTTTATTTATTCTATCGGTTGGTGTTAGCAGATACTAGACTTGTTTATGTGCTCCCTTTGACTCTTAGTCCTTTCATTATGATCAATTGTGAACTGAAATTGATCACTTGGACTAGTGAGATGGCATTGGTACATGCCACCTTGATGGGATTGAATTGGAATCCCCTGGTATGTTTCCAACTCTACCAATTGGGGCAAGTCAGCCCGAGCATGCCCCAAAGTATACATCTCTTCCCTCTCTTATTCCCACTCTTATGTTTAACAGGGATCACATTTCAGTTAATTTTCAACACTTAAGAATAACTGTGTGATAATTACAGAATTAAACCAGTCATATTAAGTAGAACAGACAAAAAAAAAATACTATGAGGGATAATGTATTAAGTTGTCCATTAGCAGTCAGGGCTATGCTGATCAAGTCACCATTTCTCATAGTGTCCATTTCACTTCAGGAGGTTTCCTTTTTGGTGTTCAGTCAGTTGTCACCGATCAGGGAGAACATATGGTATTTGTCCCTTTGGGACTGGCTTACTTCACTCAGCATGATGTGTTCCAGATTCCTCCATTTTGTTGCAAATGACTGGATTTCACTGTTTCTTACTGCGGTATAGTATTCTAAAGAGTACATATCCCATAATTTCTTTATCCAGTCTACCGTTGATGGGCATTTAGGTTGGTTTAAGGTCTTGGCTATTGTGAATTGTGCTGCAATAAACATTAGGGTGCAGACCGCTTTTTTGTTTATCAATTTAAACTCCTTTGGGTAAATTCCAAGGAGTGGGATGGCTGGGTCGAATGGTAGGGTTATATTCAGGTTTCTGAGGAATCTCCAGACTGATTTCCATAATGGCTTGACCAGTTTGCATTCCCACCAACAGTGGGTTAGTGTCCCTTTTTCCCCACATCCTCGCCAGCATCTGTTGTTGGTAGATTTCTGTATGTGAGCCATTCTAACCGGGGTAAGGTGAAACCTCATTGTGGTTTTGATTTGCATTTCCCTGATTGCTAGTGACCTTGAACATTTTTTCATGTGCCTGTTGGCCATTTGGATTTCCTCTTTTGAAAAATGTCTATTGAGGTCCTTGGCCCATCTCTTAAGTGGGTTGTTGGTTTTGTTGTTGTGGAGTTTCTTGATCTCTTTGTAGATTCTGGTTATTAACCCTTTATCTGTTGCATAGTTTGCAAATATTTTTTCCCATTCTGAAGGTTGTCTCTTCACTCTCCTGACTGTTTCTTTTGCAGTACAGAAACTTCTCAATTTGATGCAATCCCAATAGTTGATTTTGGCTTTGACTGCCTGTGCCTCCCGGGTCTTTTCCAGAAATTCTTTGCCTGTGCCAATATCTTGAAGGGTTTCTCCAATGTTCTCTAGTAACTTGAAGGTGTCAGGTCATAGATTTAGGTCTTTAATCCATGTTAGTGGATTTTTGTGTAAGGTGTAAGGTAGGGGTCTTGCTTCATGCTTCTGCACGTGGAAATCCAGTTTTCCCAGCACCATTTATTGAATAGACTGTCCTTGCTCCAGGAATTAGTTTTAGATCCTTGATCAAATATAAGTTGGCTGTAGATGTTTGGGTTGATTTCTGGTGTTTCAATTCTGTTCCATTGGTCTATCCATCTGTTTCTGTACCAGTACCATGCTGTTTTGATAACAACTGCCCTGTAGTATGTCCTGAAGTCTGGTATTGTGATGCCTCCGGCTTTGTTTTTGTTGTACAAGATTGCTTTAGCTATTCGAGGTCTCCTGTGCCTCCATATGAATTTCAGCACCATTTTTTCTAGATCTGCGAAGAATGTCTTTGGTATCTTGATTGGGATTGCATTGAATCTATAAATTGCTTTTGGGAGAATGGACATTTTGATGATGTTGATTCTTCCAATCCATGAGCATGGAAGATTTTTCCATTTTTTGGTATCCTCTTCTATTTCTTTCTTTAAGGTTTTGTAGTTTTCATCGTAGAGATCTTTAACGTCCTTGGTTAAGTTTATTCCAAGGTATCTGATTGTTTTTGTAGCTATTGTGAATGGGATTGATCTTAGCAGCTCTTTCTCAGTCATGGCATTGCTTGTGTATACAAAGGCTGTTGATTTTTGTGCATTGATTTTATATCCTGCCACTTTGCCAAACTCCTCTATGAGTTCCAATAGTCTCTTAGTAGAGTTCTTTGGATCCTCTAAGTACAGAATCATATCGTCTGCAAAGAGGGATAGTTTGACTTCTTCCTTCTTGATTTGTATTCCTTTGATTTCTTTTTCTTGTCTGATGGCTCTGGCTAAAACTTCCAGAACTATGTTAAACAGCAGTGGTGAGAGTGGGCATCCCTGCCTGGTGCCAGATTTCAGTGGAAATGCTTCCAACTTTTCCCCATTCAATAGGATGCTGGCTGTGGGTTTTTTATAAATTGCTTTGATTATATTGAGGAATGTTCCTTCTATACCCAATTTGCTTAGAGTTTTCATCATGAAAGGGTGTTGAATTTTATCAAATGCTTTCTCTGCATCAATTGAGATAATCATATGGATTTTTTTCTGCAGTCTGTTAATGTGGTGAATCACATTGATTGATTTGCGAATGTTGAACCATCCCTGCATACCAGGGATGAATCCCACTTGGTCTGGGTGGATGATTTTCCTGATGTGTTGTTGTATTCTATTGGCCAGAATTTTATTGAGGATTTTTGCGTCTATGTTCATTAGGGATATTGGTCTGTAATTTTCTTTCAGTGCTGCATCTTTCTCTGGCTTAGGGATTAAGGTGATGCTGGCTTCATAGAAAGAATTTGGGAGGATTCCATCTTTTTCGATTGTTCTGAATAGTTTGAGAAGAAATGGAATCAGTTCTTCTTTAAATGTCTGGTAGAATTCAGCAGTGAATCCATCTGGTCCTGGGCTTTTCTTTGTTGGGAGGGCCTTTATTACTGTTTCAATTTCTGTTTCAGTTATGGGTCTATTTAGGTTTTCGATGTCTTCATGGTTCAATTTTGGTAGATTGCATGTGTCCAGGAATCTATCCATTTCTGATAGGTTTTCCTGTTTGCTGGCATACAGGTCCTTGTAGTAATTTCTGATGATTCTTTTTATTTCTGTGGTGTCTGTTGTTACGTTTCCTTTTTCATCTCTGATTTTATTGATTTGGGTCTTTTCTCTTCTTTTTTTAGTTAGTTGGGCCAATGGGGTGTCAATTTTGTTTATTTTTTCAAAAAACCAGCTTCTCGCTTGGCTGATTTTTTGTAATGTTTTTTTGGATTCAATCCTGTTAATTTCTTCTCTGGTTTTAATTATTTCTCTTCTCCTACTAGATTTGGGTTTGGTTTGCTGCAGTTTTTCTAGGTCCTTGAGGTGCGCTGAAAGCTCATTTATTTGGTACCTTTCCAATTTCTTGGTATAGGCACCTATTGCTATAAATTTGCCTCTCAATACTGCTTTTGCTGTATCCCATAAGTTTTGATATGTTGTGTTGTTGTCTTCATTTACTTCCAGAAAGTTTTTGATTTCTCTTTTGATTTCTTGAATGACCCAGTGTTCATTCAGGAGCATGTTGTTCAGTCTCCATGTGTTTGCATACTTTCTGGGGTTTCCTGAGTTGCTAATTTCCAACTTCATTCCTTTATGGTCTGAGAAGCTGCATGGTATGATTCTAATTCTTTTAAATTTGCTGAGACTTGCTTTATGGCCTAGTATGTGGTCAATCCTAGAGAAGGTTCCATGCGCTGCTGAGAAGAATGTGAAGTCTGTAGATGTAGGGTTGAAAGTTCTGTAGATATCTGTTAGATCCATTTGGGCAATAGTGTCAATTAAATCTGCTGTTTCCTTGTTGATCTTCTGTCCGGATGATCTGTCTATTTCTGAGAGTGGAGTATTGAAGTCCCCCAGTACTATTGTATTGGAATCTAAATCTCCCTTTAAGTCCCTTAACATATCTTTTAAATAGACCGGTGCCCTGTAATTAGGTGCATATACATTTATAATAGTTACATCTTCCTGTTGAATTGAACCCTTAATCATTATATAGTGTCCCTCTTTGTCTCTCTTAACAGTTTTTGTATTAAAGTTTATTTTGTCTGATATTAATATGGCTACACCTGCTTTTTTTGGTTTCTGTTGGCATGGAATATCTTTTTCCAACCTTTCACTTTCAGTCTGCATGCATCTTTGTTAGAGAGATGTGTTTCTTGTAGGCAACAAATAGTTGGGTTGTGTTCTGTGAGCCAGTCAGCTAAACGGTGTCTTTTAACTGAAGAATTCAGACCATTAATGTTCAATGTGACTATTGATACGTAGTGACTTTGCCCTGCCATTTTCCCGGAAATATTTTCTAGTATATGCCTTGAGCTTCCCATGCTCTTTTACTGGTAGGTGTTCTTCCTTTCCCTTCTTTCATATTGATGGCCTTGTTTCTGTGTTTCTGAGTGTAGCACATCTTTAAGTATCTTTTGCAGGGCTGGACGAGTGGCCACAAAGTCTTTCAATTTCTGTTTGCTATGAAAGGTCTTTATTTCACCTTCATTCACAAATGAGAGCTTGGCAGGATATAATATTCTGGGCTGGCAATTTTTCTCTCTTAGCACCTGTGCTATGTCTCGCCATTCCCTCCTAGCTTGTAGGGTTTCTGATGAGAAGTCAGCTGTGAGTCTGATTGGAGATCCTCTGAGAGTAATCTGACGTTTCTCTCTTGCACATTTTAGGATCTTTTCTTTATGTTTCACTGTGGTAAGTTTAATTACCACGTGTCGTGGTGAGGATCTCTTTTGGTCATGTTTATTGGGGGTTCTATGAGCTTCCTGTACTAGGATATCTCTGTCCTTCTCCAAACCTGGAAAGTTCTCTGCTAGTATCTCACTAAAAAGGCCTTCCAATCCTTTCTCTCTCTCCATGCCTTCAGGAACTCCTAGAACTCGAATGTTGGTTTTTTTTAATAGTATCCTGTAGATTCCCAACAATATTTTTTAGGTTTCTAATTTCCTCTTCTTTTCTTTGGTTTGACTGTATGTTTTCCTGTGCTCTATCTTCTAAGTCCGATATTCTCTCTTCTGCTTCACCCATTCTGTTTTTAAGGCTTTCTAATGTGTTTGTCATTTGATCTATTGAGCTCTTCATTTCATTTTGATTTCTCTTCACTATAACACTTTCCTGTTCTACTAGTTTCTGAGTTTCATTTTGACTCTTCCTTAAAATTTCGTTTTCACGAGAGAGATTTTCAATCTTGTCCATTAAGGATTTCTGTAGTTCAAGGATTTGCTTTTGAAAACTTCTAAATGTTCTTATCATAAATTTTTTGAAATCCGTATCTTGCATTTCTTCTATCTCATCATCTTCATACTCTTGGCTTGGGGTGTTTTGCTTATTTGGAGGCATCATAGTGTCATCGTTGATCTTGCTCCCTCTATTTCTGTGTTTGTTACTCGGCATAGTTAATTCTTCTTGCGTCACTGTGCGTTTTTTTTTTTTTTCTTTTTTTTTTTTTTTTTTATACTGTGTCCGTGTTAAGTGGACTGCCTGCTGTTGGAGGAGCCTTGGAGGCTTGAGATGGGTGCGGCCTGAGAGCTCTGCCTGGTTCTTCCAGGTTAAGGGTGTGCAAAGGTGACACCCTCAGGTTATGCGTGGTAAATCTCTCTCTTTTTATTTATTTATTTATTTTATTTATTCAGGGGGTAAGTAACACCGCAGGGCACGGCTGTGCAGAATTGATGGTATTTAGCTTCCAGTCTTTGGCTCCTCTGGACTCCCACTGGGTTGCCTAGGCTACTGAATTGTAGTGACTCAGTTCCTTAGCTCTCCCCCATTGATATGTAAATCCAGAGAGCAGGCCTGCTCTTTGTCTCTTGGGAATTCTTCTAGCCTCACAGCCTTGTAACCTTTGCAAGGTTAGGGGGAAGAGAAACCCCGAAGCTTTTTTTTCCTTCTTTCCGGTAGTGAGTTTGCTGCACTTTCTGGCCCCCCTCTAGATTCTGACCCCCGTTTCCCCACCAATGTCTCGGGTTATTGAGCTCACCTCCCCTTCCAGCGCCGATGTGTGGACTCGGAGCCCTGAGCGTCCCAAGTCTCCCCGCTGTTGTCTGTGTGGCATGCACTCCCCTTGGAGCACTGGGGCTTCTGCGGCTCGGTCCCGCAACTTGGCTTCCGCGCGGTGGGCGACCTTGTTCTCCCAGTAGGTCCTCCGATTCACGATTCCCGTGCAATTTTTTCCTGGTTCTTTTTTCTGCGGCTACCGTAACTCCCCTTTTATTAAACTAAATTTTCCCGGACTATCGGTGCGCGCCCTCACTATTCCGCCATCTTGGCTCCGCCTGGTATATTTCCTTTTAATTTTCATTATTTTCAAGGATTTAAAAAAAATTTCCCCTTTGATTTCTTCTATATCTCACTGTTCATTCAGGATTATGTTGCTTAGTTTCCATATTTTGTGTATTTTCTATGTTCCTTTTGTTGTCATTCCAGTGTGGTCAGAAAATAAATATGCTTTAGCTTCTACTTTTAAAAATTTGATGAGACTTGTTTTATATCCAAGTATGTGGTTCATTCTAGAGAACCCCCATACATTGAAGTAAAGAATGTATAGTATAGATTGGTGGGATGTTTGTAGTATTGATTATCTCTTTTGTTTGTTGATTTTGTTGGTCTAATTGATATATCCATTGAGGAAAATGCAGTGTTGAAGTATCTCATTATTTTCGTCTTGGAGTTCATGACTTTTTTGATATACTAACATGTAAAACTATGTGCCATAGAATTGTGTGCATATACATTTATTATAGTGAAATCTTTTTTTTAATGGATCCCTTAATCATTACATAATGAAATTCCTTGTGTCTCTCTCTCTTTATTTTTTGTTTTTGTTTTCAAAAAGTTTCAAATGTTGATAAGAATGTGGAGAAAAAGCTTCTCTAATACACTGTTTATGGGAATGAAAACCAGTAGAGTTCTTGTGGAAGATGATATGGTGATTCCTCAGAAAGCAGACTATAGACCTACACTAGAACTGAGCCATCCCACTCAGAGGATTTAACCCAAGTGAAATGAAATCAACATACGGAAGATTTATCTGTATCCCCATGTTTATTGCAGTTCAATTCACAATAGCTAAGATATGGAATCAATCCAGATACCCATCAACTGATGATTGGCTAAAAAATGTGGTATAAATATAACATGGAATATTACTCAGCCATAAAATGGCAATGAAATCCTTTCTTTTGCAACAAGCTGGCTGCACCTAGAAACCATTATACATAGAGCCAGTACCCAAAAGACAAATGCTGTATATTTTCCCTGATCTGTGGAAACTAATACAGTAGCAAAAAAATGTAACATGTAAGATTGAATTTAACATTTTGAGATCTGATGGTTGTTTACAGCTTTTGTATTTATGGTGGAGGAACAGTGTTTTTTTTTTTTTCTCTTACTATTTGTTGAACTGTTCAATAATGTATGGTTAATCTTTTGAGTACAAGGTAAGCTGAATGTAGATCATTAAAAAATTAAGAGAGAAAGGAGGAGGAGATGTGGGAGCTTGGGCAAGGGAGGGCAGCATAGGGTAGGAAATATCACTATGTTCCTATATTTGTATATATGAAATATAAGAAATTTGTTCACCTTTAATTTTTAAATAAAAGTCACAATGAGATTTTTAAATAAAAATCACAATGAGAAAATTCCTCCACCCTGTTGAATTGACAATGAAAAAAAAAAAAGTATCAACTAGTGGCAAGGAAGTGGAGAAAGGAGAACTTCTATAAACTGTTGGTGGAAATGTAAAGCAGTGGCATTAGGATTTCCAAGATGGAGGAGTAGGAAGAAAGCTTACTGTTCTAGGCTATGAGAAGATAAATTAAAAAAAGCAAAACAGAGAATGTGAAGTCTCAGGGAAGAGTTAGGGAGAAAACTGCAGTAGAAGTTCCACAGAAGGAAGAAAGACACTGGATCTACCTGGAGGCTTTAGATGCACATAATGAAAATGGACAGAACAGAGGACCCTGGCATCCAGGAGCATTAGCACCAGCTTTGGAGAGGAGGTGAGAACAGACTGCAGCAGCCTGCACTACTAGTGAATGATAGAGCTGTGGGGAGAGAATGGCATGAGTCTACCTGGATCACAGTAGGGGAGAGGGTACCTGGCAACTTAGAGGAAAAATATTTCTTTCTTCCCATCCTCATGAACAACAGTGCCCTGGCAACTGGCTGAAAAATGGCTGGATTCCATTTTGGAGAGCTATTCCAGTTTAAGTCCATGTGCCCAGCAACCAGTTGAAAGGAGACACCGGAGTATGGCTGGCAGGATTGACTGGAGTCTGGGCAACCACACTGAACTCTGTGGTGCCCTCAGTCTTCCAACACAGCACAAGCTTTGGGGATCAAACTATCTAGGCAGAGCACATAGGCAACTGGCACTTCCCTGTAGAGGGGACAGACTAGCAGGATGGATTAGTGGGATGGAGAGGATCCTTGGCATCTCATGATTGTGGGAGCCTTGTGTGCTGGGACTCTGGAAACATTGTGACTCTGTAGGAGGGCACAGGGTGTGGCTAGGTCTCTGGGCAATCGCTGTGAGCACATGTTCAGAGCTCCCTGATTGCCTGGGGTGGGTCACTGCAACAGGATGTGTATTCACATTGAGGATTGAACAGATAATTTGTATGATAGTAACAGAATCATGGGTAAGTATCTCCCCAGTGTGGGAAAACACCTGGGCATTGATCATCTTGGAAGAGATTAGGTTAGTGTTTGATTATGCCAACAGACCTGGTAAAATCCTCCCCTCTGATAAAAAAGAAGAAATCTACTATGCCTAACCTTGGTATCACTCTGGATACTCCACCACCCTGGCCACACCCAGCACACCACTGGGTATTCACTGAAACAGTAGACACTCCAGTAAGCCATAAGGCCATAATCCAAAATAAAAGAAAAAAAAAACAAACAAAAAAACAAAAAGCAACTCCACAAATGCCTAAAAATAAGCATAGAAATTCAGGAAACAATAATAAAAAGATCTCATCATGCCATCATGTCCCCAAAGGAACAGAACAATATGTCAATACTAGGATGTAAGATAAAGAGATTTATGAAATGCTGGAAATGGAATTCAAAGGATTAATCATAAGATTACTCAAAAGCAATCAGAAGCAAATCCATGAATTAAAGAAATCCATACATTACATGATTGAAAATTTTACCCATGAAATTGGGATTTTAAAAGAAAATCAAAATGAAATATTACTAATTAAGAATCCAGCACATCAAATGAAAATGTGGTGGAAAGTCATAATAATAGACTTGGTGAAGCAGAACAGTAAATTTACAGACAGACTAAAAAAAGATAGAGAAAAGAAAAGGAAAGGAAAGGAAGAAGAAGAAGAAAATGAAGGAGGAAAGGAGGAGGAGGAGGAGGAGGAGGAGGAGGAGAAGAAGAAGAAGAAGAAGAAGAAGAAGAAGAAGAAGAAGAAGAAGAAGAAGAAGAAGAAGAAGAAGAAGAAATTAGAAAAATTTAAAACTGTGTTAAATATTTACAGGATACTATTATCACATGACCCATATGCTGAGTCTTTGGAGTGCCTGAAGTCATAGATAGGCAGAATGGATTGAAAAGCCTTTTTAGTGAAATAATTACAAACAACATGTGCATTTTGGAGAAAGAAAGGGATGCCTAAGTACAGGATGCACATAGAGCTATTGATATACAAGAAATTAAAAGATCTTAACTACAACATATTGTAGTCAAACTTTCTACAGTAAAACTTAGAGAGAAGATTCTAAAATGTGCACAAGGAAAACATCAGATTCTTTCAGAGGATCTCCAATTAGTCTCATGGTAGACTTTACATCAGAAAACCTATAGGATAGGAGAGAATGGAGAGATACAGTCCAAGTTTAAGAGAAAAAAAAACTGCCAAAACAGAATACTGTTCCCTGTAAAGCTCTCAAATAATTTATCACCACTCATCCAGCCTTACAAAAGATGCTTAAGGATGCGGTACACACAGAAACACAGAGAAATATAGTCATCAAAGGAAAGAATGTGAAAGCAGGATATCCCCTCAATAAAAGTACAAAGAAAATCCAAAGTAAACAATATGAATATTTATGTAATATTGGCAGGGCCACATCATTATTTATCAATAGTTACCTTGAATATAAATGGCCTCAACTCTCCAGTTAAAAGATGCAGACTGGCAGAATGGATTAAGAAAATAAGACCCATCTATTTGCTGCCTACAAGAAATACATCTCACCAACAAAGATACTCTCAAACTGAAAGGATGGAAAAAGATATTCCATTCAACGGAAACCAAAAAAGACCAAGTGTAGCCATCCTAATATTAAAAAAAAATAGACTTTAACACCAAAACTTTTAAAAGAGACAAAGAAGGACACTATGTAATGATTAAGGGATCAAGTCAACAGGAAGATGTGACTATAGTAAATGTACATGTACCCAGTTACAGGGCACCTGGCTTTTTAAAAGAAATGTTAATGGATCCAAAGGGAGACATACATTTGAATACAATATTAATATGAACTTCAACACCCTACTTTAAGCAATGACAGATCAAGTAGACATAAATTCAACAAAGAATCAACAGAGATAATTGGCACTATGAACCAAATGGACATAACTGAAATCTACAGAACTTCTCATCCCACAGTGCAGAATACACATTCTTCTCAGCAGTGAATAGAAAGTTCTCTAGGATAGACCACATGCTAGGCCATAAACAAGTCTCAGCAATCAAGAAAATCAAAATCATACCATGTATTTTTCTGACCCCAATGGAATGAAGCTGGAAATCAAAAACTCAAGAATCCCTAGAATCTGAGCAGACACATGGAGACTGAACAATATAGCCCTGAATGAGCAGTGGGTTCTAGAAAAATTTCTAGAAGTGAATGAAGATGAAAATACAACTTATCATTACTTATAGGATATAGCAATAGCACTGTTCAGAGGGAAGTTTATAGCACCTCGTGCCTGAATCAAGAAATTGGAAAGGCACCAAATAAATGACTTATCAATGCATTTCCAAGACCTAGAAAAACAGCAACAAACCAAAACCAAAATTAGAAGGCGAAAATATATAAGTAAAAATGAAGAAGAATTAATCAAAATTGAAACCAAGAAAATGATACAAACAATCAGGGAGATGAAGAACTGTTTTATTTTGAAGAAATAAACAAAATTGGGAAAGACCCAAATCAATAAAATCAGAGATGAAAAACAAATTCTAGCAACAGATACCATACAAACAATAAGAATAATCAGGAATTACTACAAAGAACTGTAGAGCTGTATGATATGATACCAGCATATCAGGAAATCTAGAAGAAATGCAAATGAAAACCACAAAGGGGTTTCACCTCACCCACATTACAATGGCTTTCATTCAGAAATCAACAAACAACAAAATCTGGTGAGGGTTTGTGGGGAAAGGAATCATAATCCAATGTTGGTGGGAATGTAAATTGTTGCATACACTCTGGAATGCAGTACAGAGACACCTCAGAAATCTGAATATGATCTACCATATGACCCTGCTATTCCACTCCTGAGAATTTACTTAATGCAAACAAAATCAGCCTATGAAACAGTTATCTGTTCATTGCAGCTCCATTCACAAAAGCAGAGAAATGGAATAAACCCAGATGTCCATCAACTGGAGGCTGGTTAAAGCAGTTATGTTATACTTACATCATGGAACATTGCACAGTGATAAAAAAATGAAATCTTGTCATTTACAACAAAATGGATGCAACCGTCATACTTAGTGAAATATGCCAGTCCCCAAAAGACAAATACTATATGTTCTTCCTGATCTGTGTTAACTAATAGACTACCTAAAAATTAATCTCTAGAAGTTAAACTGTCACTTTGAGATGTGATAATTTTTTTTTAACTTTTATTTAATGCATATAAATTTCCAAAGTACGACTTATGGATTACAATGGCTTCCCCCCCATACCGTCCCTCCCACCCACAACCCTCCCCTTTCCCACTCCCTCTCCCCTTCCATTCACATCAAGATTCATTTTTGATTATCTTAATATACAGAAGATCAGCTTAGTATACATCAAGTATGGATTTCAACAGTTTGCTCCCACACAGAAACATAAAGTGAAAAATAATAGATGATTTTTTTTAAATGATGATGAAATCAGTGCAGACCTATTGTCATGTTTAATCCCAGTGAGAGTCAAGTTGGGAATTGATAATTTCTTTTTTTTTTTTTTTTTTTTTTTTTTAGGACCCGAAAGATGGTGAACTATGCCTGGGCAGGGCGAAGCCAGAGGAAACTCTGGTGGAGGTCCGTAGCGGTCCTGAGATGTGATAATTTTAAACAGCCCTTGTCTCGAATGTTGAGGAACAGGTTTTTTTTTCTCATATTATTTGCACGACTTACTTAATGTAAGGTTGAGTTTATGTGTACATAGCTAAATGAAAATAGATCTTTGTAAAAAAGTAAGAAAAGGAATAGGAGAGGCACGAAGAAGAAGGGTAGGAGTGCAGGGTGGGTGGAAGGTAGGGTGGAAGAATCACTGTGTTCCCAAATTTGTATGTATGTAATGCATGAAGTTTGTATACCTTAAATAAAGTGTTTTATGTCTAAAATGTAAATTAGTACAACTACAGTGGAAAACAATTTGAAGATTTCTTAAAACACTTTCAACAGAAATGCCATTTACCAAGCAATTGCACTTCTGGGTACATATTCAAAAGATGTGAAATCAAGCCCACTGTGTTTATTACCACAACATTAAAAATTGCAAAGTTATGGAATCAACAGAGGCACACATCAGCAGATGAATGGATTAAAAATGTGGTATATGTACACCATAAAGTTTAAAAAGAATGAATTCATGACTTTTTTAAAAAAATGGATGGAGCTAGAGAGCTATATGGTAAGTGAAATAAGAGAAAAACAGACAAATTCCTGTTACTCTCCCTTAGAGTTTGGAACAAAATAGGGGAAGTTGGCTGTTGTTTATGGATTGCAACAAATATATGATATGTTAATTGTATGGATAGCTGGATGTGAGGAATATGAGAATTCTGAACAATGCTACCAGCTATTTTTTTAAATTTAAAATTATTCTAAACAAAATGTTTTAAAATATTTAATTTTTTATTTTAAAGTAAGAGTTAGAGAGAGAGAGAGAGACAACCAAAGAGAGTTTCCCCTGGTTCACTCCCCTGGCTGAGAGAGAGAGAGATAACCAAAGAGAGTGTCCCCTGGTTCACTCCCCTAGCTGCAATGGTCAAGGCTGATCCAAAGCCAGCAGCCAGGATCTTCATCTGGGTCTCCCACTTAGAGTTGTAGGGTCCCAAACATTGGGGCCATATTCCATTGCTTTTCCCAGGCCACTAGTAGGTAGTTGGATCTCAAGTGGAACAGCCAAGACACAAACCAGAGCCCTTTTGGAATACTGGCATCACAGACAATGGCTTAACCAGTTATACCATGATGCCAGTTCCTCTGAAAATTTTTTTTTAAAGTGAACAATGTCTAAGAAACAGTCACTGATAATACTTCAATGATTCAAGTAAACGAAAAACAATGTTGTGCCTTGATGTTATACTGAAATGACAAAATAAGAAGAAATTAGATAAAAACGAAGGATATCTTGATAAAATATTACTTTGATGAATAACAATGTATTATTATCAGTTCACTAATTATAAAAATATACAATAGCAATCTGAGATACTAATAGACACCAAGTGTGTATGATTATCTTCGTATCTTTCTGTAAATTTAAAATATATTACAATTATATTATTTCTAACATAAAATGATTAAACAGCACCATAATTATGGAGAATTTGGATTACACATTTTAAAAATTAAATCATTTGGTACTATATTTCATTGGCTTTGTATGGATAGAATGGCCTAACTGCACAGAGGTGCTTCCTATGTAAAGGACTAACTCCAAGATCACTTGACTTCAATTTTTTTCTCCACTGCAATAAGATGTTGCAAAGAGAGAATATTAGATGCTTGACTTTTTATTTTTAATCAATCTTCTAATTTTAGGCTCCCTACCACAACAGTCACACTATGTAATCATTTCCTTAACCAATTTTTTGTACCTTGTAATGGCTAATAAACCAGGTAAAAGCCATGCAACTTTTTTCTTTGAATATCACTTTCACCCCAAAAAAAGACATTAGAAGAAAACCTACATCTTTGAGAAACCAAGGCATAGTCAGTTTACTATAGTTGTTAATTTCTATTTTCTGTGAAAATTTACTCAGAGTGTATGATCTACTGGATTATACTGATTGTATTCTATGAACCACTCATTAAGTCATCACAGACGAATCCTGTTGTGTAAATTTACCACTAAAAATGGAAAGTGGCAAATACAATCAAATAATGGTCAATGAAATTCTACCACATATCTTTAGTCATCTTTACCACAAAGAACAAAATATAGTTGAGTAATAATATTAGGGTTAAGAATGTCTGACACCAATATAGATTGAAATATTTTATTTTTATGAACACATTAATAGAAAGAAAGCGCAAAGGTGAAAATGGAAGCTGAGGATAAGTGGGGCAAATTGTAAGGGTAAATAGGCATGGTAGTGGATGGGTTTTACAGATGGCTTAGTAAAATGTCTTTTCTTCATTTCCCTCTGATTTAATCATTCACAATGTGATTTGAACACAGGAATGAAAGTAAAATGGATGATATGAATAGTTAATAAGTCAAACATCATCGATTACTTTTATTGCTGGTCAAATAACTATGGAAATCAGAAAAATTCACTTTGAATTTAAGTCGTATTATTGGCTGCTTTGTTAACTAGAGTAAATAACTGAATCTTTTTGTGATTCAGTTATCCTAAAGATTAAAAAATTAGTCATATTTTTCTTTTTCTTTTTTTTTTTGACAGGCAGAGTGGACAGTGAGAGAGAGAGAGAGACAGAGAGAAACGCCTTCCTTTTGCCGTCGGTTCACCCTCCAATGGCCGCTGCGGCCGGCGCATTGCGCTGATCCGAAGCCAGGAGCTAGGTGCTTCTCCTGGTCTCCCATGTAGGTGCAGGGCCCAAGCACTTGGGCCATCCTCCACTGTACTCCCAGGCCATAGCAGAGAGCTGGCCTGGAAGAGGGGCAACTGGGACAGAATCCGGCACCCTGACTGGGACTAGAACCCGGTGTGCCGGCGCCGCAAGGCGGAGGATTAGCCTACTGAGCCACGGCGCCGGCTGTCATATTTTATCTTACTACTGCCTCCTGAAAGAATTTTCATAGATACCTTGCAATTAATTGCATTATTATTACTGTTTCTAAAAATACATATTAATCTTCATATTTTTTCACTACTTTTTCTTGAAAATTTTTGTACCAAATTTTTATGTTACATAGTCTCAAATAATCAATGTTAATGAACAGTGTCTTTTAGGGATGGATTTTGTTTGACTTCGTCAAGAATTTTAGGTAATACACTATCTGAAAGCTTTCAAAATTCAGAGAAAGCACTACTTGTCTTTCATCTTGAATAATGAGTTTTGTTATTAGATGTTCTGAGTAGGTGTTTAAAGATGCACAAAATGAGGCAAGGTGAGATAAGGTCAAGATATTTCAAGATTGATCACATGAAATTTAATTTCTCATCGCTTCTGTAATGAAGAGTATGTCATTGCAAGTTGTGTGTGTGCTTTTTTTTTTTTTTTTTTGAAGGGAAACCAATTTACATGTAGGAGAATTAGCCTGACAGATTTTAGAAACGTGATGATGGCTCAATGTATAGGTTGATGAGAAGTGATAACCATATCTTACTAGCAGCATTGAACAATTAGATTGACCTTAAAGCTACATAATTTAATGATTTTGGGATTCCAATTGCATGATAACAAGTATCTACAAGCCATGACTCATCCCAACTGCAGCTCACAAAAAATTAATGTTCCTCTGTTTTGGCTTTAGTCCATGTTGTATAATATGATATCTCCCAAATTCCTACTTGAGTCTCTACTGATACATTTTTCTAGAAATCAGCATGTTTCACCCTTCAATACCCACATATTATGAAAGCATAGCTCTGCTGGAGAGACAGTATCATACTCAGACTGGGCAAGAGGCATCCTTGTCCTAAGCCCTGTGTTGTTGGGGACCCTGATTTGGTTTTTCTCTAGATCTTCTTCTCTCAGTGGTGTAAAGGGAACAAACAATGAGAATCTGCTTCCCCTGTTCTAGATTATATTCTGGGTGATTTAATTGATTGAAAGCTCTTTTTTTTTTTTAAATGTTTATACTTGCTAAACATCAAAATGCCATTTTAAAGCTGTGACCTTTAGACTGCCAATTCATTTTTGAAAGGAAATCCTACAAATGTTGAAAAGTTAAAGTTTTCCAAGATTCTATAGCAGTTGTGAGGACAGTAAATTCTAAGGTTATTCATGTGATTTTTCAACATGCAAATGAGCACCAAAAATATGGCAGTATGTTGTTGCTTATTTGTTTGTTGTCCAGTAACTTGCTTGGTCTTACTCATAAACCCAGAGGGTGGAACCCTGGACTCAAAACAAAAAAGCAAACATCTGGAAACTTATGCATTAATGACATCTTGGGGTCCTCTAGACAAGAGATTCTGGGCTTTATTTAGTTTTTTTTCTGGCTCATACTCAAAATATTATAATCCCTTTTTCTTCACTGATGCACGTCTGCTAGATTTTTGGATATTGGTGACACCTGCTCCTGAATTTAGAATCTTAGAAATCAGTTTCTATGTTCAAGAGTCTTCATTTTTCAGCCCTTTAACCCAGGCAGTTTGTGTTCCCTTCACAATGCATTCAGGAATTTCTTGATCACTTGTTGTTGCCTGCAAGTAATTTCTAAGGGGAATTAGAAAGAAATTCTTTAGGTTACCAGTGGTACCCACCCCTTGCTAAAATATGCTAAGTGGTGGTAACATCCAGTCATGAAGCAAAGTGTCCCCACTGCTTTTCATTTTTAACAAGGTGGATGCTTTGCAGAGCAACATTCTCAAACCCCTTAGAATAGGGCCATGGTCTTATCTCGCCAGTTTGTTCTGTACTATTTCTATCCTCTTCAGGACTCCAAAAATGTGAAGGCAGCAAATTTTCTGTTTGGAAGGAACTTCTAAAATGACCTTCACCCTTTCTGTTTCTATATATATACCTATAACTGAAAGGGAGGAAAAGTGTTTACTATCAAGGGAAGAAAGATTAACGATGCAACATTGTCTCAGTTTTGAAAACAACCAATTTACATTCTTCTTGGAGGCCATATTATGTATTTTACTGTTGTGCTTTAAATGTTCAAACCGACATCAGAGTTATTTGTGGATCTGCTTCTATTTATTATTCTTTCTCATAACTATATATCACGTTTTTCTATTTTTATCAACTCCTTTTTATTTTCTTGGAAAACGGCTATAAAATAACATGTGTTGAGGAGACTAAAATTTAACTTTTTGAAAAATGTTTCTCTGTTTCTGTTCTTTCTTTTTTTTTTTTTTTTTTTTTTTTTTTGGACAGGCAGAGTTAGACAGTGAGAGAGAGAGAGAGAGACAGAAAGGTCTTCCTTTTTCCTTTGGTTCACTCCCCAGTTGGCCGCTATGGCCAGAACGCTGCACGATCTGAAGCCATAGCCAGGTGCTTCCTCCTGGTCTCCAAAGTGGGTGCAGGGGCCAAGTACTTGGGCCTTCCTCCACCGCCTTCCCGGGCCACAACAGAGAGCTGGACTGGAAGAGGAGCAACCCGGAGCCCATATGGGATGCCGGCACCACAGGTGGAGGATTAACCAAGTGAGTCACAGCGCCGGCCCTCTCTGTTCCTTTAAAGCCTCTCCTTTTCAGACAAGTTTGAAGAAGAGCTAAACATTCAGATTCTACCAAGTTAGGGTGACCTTAAGTAGAGTGTTTTAGTCAGCCAGTCAAACACTATGCTTTCATATCACACATGCTTTAATCTTGTAGATATTTGGGCTGAGATGTTATTGGAGAATATTCATAGGTAGAATTTTGTGTCAGAATTTATGAGCTCAATCTGAAAATCACCAAGATTCTATAAATTTGCTCTGGCTTTTAGCTACTCTTTCACTGCTACTTTCTTAACAAAATTCAGAGACAGAAACTGTAGGTTGAGTGATACAATTTTGCATTTGCAACCTTTTTTGGCTATTTAAAATTTTCATTACAATCTTGGCCTAGTCCTTCACTCATTTGCACTCAGAAAAAGTGTTTTTTTCTTCATCTATTAAGGCAGCTGTCACTCCCTGCTCATATATAGATGGTGTGTTCCTTACTGGAATTTAGTGCCTTTGCTTCTTTGAAGCTACTACTATTCATCAACCTCATATATTTTTTATTTCATCCAACTTTTTTTTTTTTGTCTTTTGTATATCATGAGAATACAGGACATCCTATTATTCTGTATTCTTACAAAAAGTGGAAGCACAGAAGTATTTGAAAGCATCAAACATATAAGAATAATTACAGGGATGAGCAGATACACTATTGTTTAAAATTTCCTCTTCTCATATTGGAGTGGATGGTCCCACTCATTGTTCTGTTCCTAACTCCAGCTTCCTACCAGTGCAAACACTAGGAGATAGGAGTGATGGTCCAAGTGACTGGGTTCTTTCCGCTGTTATGAAACATCTGAATTGAGGTTCCAGCTCCCAGTTTTTGCCCCATTCTTGCCATGTCCATTGCAGGTGTATGGGACTGAATCAGCAATTGCAACTGCTCTCTTTTCTCTCACTTTCTCTCTCTCGTTCTCTCTCTTCCTCTCTTTCTCTTTCTATTTAAAAAATAATTATTTAATTACATCTCTTTAACTCCAAATTTGAACTGTAAAGAGTCTTCCAATGATAAATGTCTATATGTATATTTATAAGTTACAGATAAATTAAAGGAATTTAAATTTACAATAGTTACAAATTGATTTGGTATGGCTTACTATATATATAAAATAAATAATTGAACATTAACAATTAACTGGAGGGTTTAGTTTAAACCTCTAATTTCATTGATTCTGATAAATGCAAGCTATAGAACCATTCCTCAAGGAGCTGGCACTGTGGCATAGAGGGATAAGCCACCACTTGAATGCTGACAGCCTGTATTAATGCAGCTGAGAAAACAGTGGAGGATGGCCCATGAGTGTGTGTCCCTGCACCCACTGGGAGACTTGGAATAAATTCCTGGCTCCTGGCTTTAGCCTGGTCCAACCCTGGCTGATATGGGTATTTGGGGAGTGAACAAGCTAATGGAAGATCTTTCTCTCTCTCTCTCTCTCTCTCACTCACTCTATAACTCTAAATTTCATATCAATAAACAAATAAATAAATCTTTTTTTTTTAAAAATCAGTTTTCAAATGGCGTTATTGAGCAAAGATTAAATGCAAAATCCCCAGCAAAAATGAATACATAAAAGATTTGGGAATCTGCTGTATCTCCACTTTATTAAACTGTCTCTCCCCGGACTATCAGTGTGCTCCCTTCCTATTCTGCCATCTTACCTCCTCCCAAGCACAGGAATTTGCTATGAGTGAGTGCTCTTAGATAGTCAGTGATGATAGTGATACATCACTTCTCTACAGACATGATGGAAGCAGAAGCATGATTTAATAAAAGGTTGGCAGGTAAAGAACTTCCATCATCAGGTAAAAAGCAAAGGCTGAATGTACACAGAGATAAACATATATGTGTATATATGCACCTGAAAAAATATATCATCAGCATATCTGATGATAAAGGAAATAATAAAATGTTGACCTAAACTCTAAAATCTCTGAGACTGTATTACCTAAGTCAGGAATTATTATTTTTTTTTTGACAGGCAGAGTTAGACAGTGAGAGAGAGAGACAGAGAGAAAGGTCTTCCTTTTTCCATTGGTTCACCTCCCAAATGACTGCTATGGCCAGCGCACAGCGCACTGCGGTCGGCGTGCTGCGCTGATCCAAAGCCAGAAGCCAGGTGCTTCTCCTGGTCTCCCATGGGGTGCAGGGCCCAAGCACTTGGGCCATCCTCCACTGCACTCCCGGGCCACAGCAGAGAGCTGGACTGGAATAAAAGCAACCGGGACAGAATCCGGCGCCCCAACCGGGACTAGAACCCAGGGTGCCAGCGCCGCAGGCAGAGGATTAGCTAAGTGAGCCATGGCGCCGGCCAGGAATTATTTTAACTAATAGATTTTAATTATGAAACAATGAATAAAATAAATTATAAAATATTAAAGAGGGAAATATATATATAATATAAAATAAATCACATTAAAATCAGATTTAAAAGTGAAACACAGAAAAACTAATACCTTTCAAATACTAAATGCTATAGTCTGAATGCTGGCATTACCCCAAAATTTAGGTTTGAACCTCAAACCCAATTGATAGTATTAAGAAGTGAGGCCTTTGGAAAGTTTTAAACAGATGAGGGCTCTGACCTCACAAATGGCTCAGTAACCTTGTAGAATCGATCAAAGATCCCTGTCCTCTACTGACATGTGTAAATGTAGCCGAAGCTGCCTATGAATCAGAGGGTAGCCTTCATCAGATACAAATCTACCTGCATCTTACTCTTAGACTCAGACTCCCAGCCATACAGAACTGTGACTAGTATATTTATTTGTTTATAAATGTCCCAGCCTAATGTATTTCATCATAGCTGGCCAAACTAAGGCACTAACCAAAGGGAATTAATGAAGCAATGTATTAGACAGTTACATTTTAATGAATGGGATGAAGATAGAATATAATTTGATCAAGCAAAATATATAATGAACAAAATATAACAACTAAAAATTTCTATTTGTTTACTATCAAAATGGACATTTGACAAAATAAAAAGATTAATTTCAAAATTCACACTTATAGTGAGGAATTTAATATACCTTCCTCAGTAACTTAATCAACAGAAGATGAACATAAATATAGATGTAACAATATTGGCTACCAAAATTGATATAATGCTTATCTGTAGAAGACTACAATGTTATATAAAATAAAAAATGTGCTTCCTATTGCTCTGATATAAAATATGAACCATCTATTCTAACTAAAAAAAAATCCACAAACTAATGCCCACCTCGCTTTTTAAAGAAAATCAAGCTTATTCTATTCTATACAAGCAGGACTTTATCTCTAATAGATGTTCTTTCTGACTATCTTCCAGTATATTTACTTATTGGCTTAAATATTGTATCTTCAAAAAGGAGATCTTCCTTGATTTAAGATGACTCTTCCTCAAAGTATGATTCACTTTCTGTTTTTTTTTTTAATATTTATTTTATTTATTTGGAAGGAAGAGCTACAGAGACTCAGACACACACACACACACACACACACACAGAGAGAGAGAGAGAGAGAGAGAGAAAGAGAGTGAGAGAGTGAGAGAGAGAGTGTCCATCCAATGGTTCACTCCCCAAGTGGCTGTAACAGTAGCAACTGAGGTGTTCTGAAGTCAGGAGCCAGGAACTTCCTTTGAACCTCCCTCGTGGGCTCTGGAGCCCAAGGTTTGGGACATCCTCTGCTGCCTTCCCAGGTGCATTAGCAGGGAGCTGGAATGGAATTGGAGCAACTGGGACTCAAAAAGTTTCCTATATGTATTTCCAGTACCGCAGGCTGGGATTTTAGCCTGATGAACCACAGCACCAGCCCTGTGATTCACTTTCCTTAACATTATTATCAGGGGGACTTACATGTTTTATTGAATGTATATTTATAAGTTTAAAATAAATATATTTTAATGTTTTAAAATAAGAATTATTCATTTAATATTTTCTTATATTTTTGCAGGTTTTCTGAATCAATGTTCTATGAGGTTAGGGACATTTTCTGTTACATTGTGTCCTTTGTTTTCACTTAGCTATTAGCATTGAGTCAATATTTGTTGAATAAATGTGCAATTTAATCCCTAACCAACAAGGCAAAGAGGGCTCCTGAACTAGATAGAATTCATTATCAAAGGGACTTGTATGTTTTGATGTTGTGAAATTATCTAGCTAGAGAGGGAATGCTTTAACAATTCACCTGTAAATAAATAGTTGCAAACATTAAAACACAGATACAGAACTGAAGCAGCTGAAGATTTTATTAGTGCAAATGTTTGCATACACAAATACTGTGTATTCATAACATTTGTCCTTAAGAAATTTGTACACATGGTTAAGATATAAAATACACATATTCAATGTTAGTAAGGGCTAACCAACTTCAAAATCATATATGGCAGAAAATCTGTAAAATATAAAACATATTATATAATTATTAACTATACAGTTTGTTGCTGGAATGAATTCTGCTTATCACTCTTATTCATGGAGAAATTAGTAAGTGGTAATCACTGTAGTTGATTACCAAGTCCTGGATAAGTAAAAATTGTTAACAGGCTAATTTTTTCAGAAAAATTTGAGAGATAAAAGCTTTCATTTTATTATTAAAGGATTTGTTATAAATTTTTTTTCTCTAAGAAAATAATTTTTAAAATGTAGCAAAGCAAAGCAAAACATAAAGTGTCTTTCAACAAAGTAATTATTTATTAAACCAGGCCACAGGCATCATTATCATTTTAAATTGTGCAGCAAGCAAAAGTTGCCAACTGCAAGACAGCTCAAATGGAAACACCAAAATATTGAGATTGAGAGTGACTTTCCAGCAAACATAATGCAATGCCAAAAGTATTTTCACAAGTTAAGAATATTGAATTAGACTTGGCATCTGAAATGCTTGACAAGGCAATGTGGAAGCTACAGCATCAGGCCATTCCATTGGCAGTGTATTCTGATTTCATCATTAAACTGCAAAATTGTTACCATATTGATGGTCAGATGATCACTTACTCCTAAGTGATCTGGCACATAAGACAGATTAACTTCAAAACAGTTGACTCAGAGCATGGACTTTAGTTTTTTGATTCATCAAATTCACATCAAAAATGTTTTATCTACAATTAAAAAAGACTATGCTTCAAAGGTGGTATACATAGCATTACTCTTCTTTCTTGACTTTTTTTCATTACATCTTGTGTGACTAAGTCACTTGAAAGGAAGTTATTTTACAAAATGCCTGGCACAATGTCTTCTCAACAAAAAGGTTGCTTTTTATTATTAATATTGATATTTATCATATCAATATGATAATACCATCTTATTATAATGTTGATGCTATCAGTATGTTTTTAGATTAGTTTGTATGGTCAGCTCCTTAGACATCAGTGCTATTTGATAATGCTCCCATCGGAGTCTAGCCAGGAAAACAGAAGTTATAGTAGCAAACTCATAGAGAAGATATTGAACTCTAATTACAAAGGCGTTAGGATGGTTGAAGAACCAAAAGAGATATAGTGAACTTGAACTGAGATTTGACAATTTCAAGAAGCTTTTCCCATTTCAGAGGGCTACAAAAACCACAGAAGGGAAGATGGTATTTTTAGAGCCAGGGTATATTTGCCACTCATCCTGATGGAAAACTGCTTTTTCTCTCTGCTGGTAAAAGTCCTTTGTAGGTGATGGCCCTAGCAACAAGCTTATTGGAATACTGACAATGAAATTAATCAGTACTTGCTGTTGTTCTCTTCATCTCCCTCCTCTCAACCTTCTCAGTGATCTCTGTAAAACTATACTGAGTAAAAGCAACCAAACCCCAGAAGTTGCACACTGCACAATCTCTTTAAGAGAATGATAGACACACAAAACAGACAGAATGATAGACACACAAAACATACCTATCTAGAATTAGGTAAGTTGCAATTATTGGAATGATAGACACACAAAACATACCTATCTAGAATTAGGTAAGTTGCAATTATTGGGGGCAACTTGGTGAAGGGGATACAAGATTTCTCTGTGCAATTTTTGCAAATTATTTTGAAAATATAACTATTTCAAAATAAAAGGAAGTAAACATGTAAGAAGATCCTGTGAGCTTTATGCATCGGCCAATACTAATTAGAGTCTAGTTGGGTGGGGAGAATAAGAAATTTAATTTTTAGGGATTCAGGACTTTAAAACCCTTTAATGAGGGAAAGATAAATGAATGATAGGAATGTAACTGAGTGCATTTAGATGAAAACAGAATGTCATCATGCCAAACAATTCAAAAATGTGCCCATTGAGTAGCAAATTGAATGATATATTTTTTAAAAACATTGATAAAATATATTAATTCATTGAACCTGTAACAACCAGTATCAACAATAATTGTGTTGAAGGTTCTAAAACAGTAACTGGATAAAATCATACCACATGCATTCTATTACTTTCATATATTATATTATGTATATAGTCTTTATCATAGTCTTATTATATATTTTATGATTAATATTTGTTATTTTTTCGAAGTGAAGGCTCTAATTCTAAATGAAAATCTATAATAAGATTTTCCTGCTTCATACTACAAAAATTTAGAGTGTTATTTTAAAAAAAGTCTTATTTTTATAGTAAAATATATCTGGGTGCTAAGTTAGAGATTTTATTTCATTATAACAAAATGTTAAATATTTGAAGAAATGGATATGTTTACCCTGATTGGACATAGCCTAATGAATACATGTAGGGAAACATCACATGGTATCCCACTTCATAAATATGTACAATTTTTATTATGCCTGTTAAAATTAACAAAATTAAAGGGTTTGATTGTGTAGGAATTATGGTTATACAGCTAACTAAATATAGCAACATATTAGCTCTGACTTACCAAAAACGCAAAATGCTCTCAAAAATGAAGCAGTTTGAAAATATATTTTATTATCTAACTTCAAAATATAAAATTCCTTTAGTTTTGTCTTTCTTACAGGTGTCTCCTGAAAATAACTGCACAAGAGCAAACATCTTTATTTCTATTTTATCTGCATGATAGTTTCATCATAACAGATTTTAATAGACACTGCTAGATGCCCAACAGAAGATGTGAAACAGAAGCAAAAATACAACTGGAAATGCATCGTCTCTAAAATGTCACCACTTCACATACATCTTGGCTACAATTAGTAAATCAGCTCCTGTATAACCAGAGATTTCTAGTTCAGTGAGAGTTTGCATTATGAACAGATGTTGAATTTTGCCAAGTGCTTTCTACACATGAATTAATAATACAATATATTTTTCTTCTTTGGGTTTTTGATATAGACATTGATAATTAAACGATTAATTATATTGATGGATTTTCAAATCAAATGACTGAGCAACACCAGTTTTAGCTGTTTATCTTAGACAAATGAAAAGATTTATATACACAGAAATCTTCCAATGAAATTCATAGCAGCATTATTCATTATTGTCAGAAATTGTAAGTTCAGCAGCTGGCACTGTGGCATAGAAACTGGGTAAAGCTGCTGCCTGAATCACCAGCATCACATATAAGTGCCAGGTTGATTCCTGGCTGCTCCACTTTGGATCCAGTTCTCTGCTATTGTGCCTGGGAAAGCAGTAGAAGATGGCCCAAATGCTTGGGCCCCTGCACCCACAATTGAGACCCAGAAGAAGCTCCTGGCTCCTGGCTTTGCATGGGTCCAGCTCTGACCGTTGTGGCCATTTAGGGAGTGAACCAGTGGATGAAAGCTTTCTCTGTCTCCATAATTCTGCCTTTCAAATAAATAAATAAATATTAAAAAAATAGAAATTGTAAGTCCAAATGCCTTTTTTTAAACATTTATTTTATTTATTTGAAAGACAGAGTTACAGAGAGAGGTAGAGCCAGAGAGAAAAAGGTCTTCCATCTGCTGGTTCACTCCCCAGATGACCACAATGGCCAGAGCTGAGCTGATCCGAAGCCAGGAGCCAGGAGCTTCCTCTGGATCTCTCATGTCGGTGCATTGGCCCAAGGATTTGGGCCATCTTCTACTGCTTTCCCAGGGCACAGCAGAGAGCTGGAAAGGAAGAGGAACAGCCAGGGCTAGAACCGGCACCCATATGGGATGCTGGCACTGCAGGCTGAGGCTTTAACCGGCTGCGCCAGTGTCAGCTCACAGATGTCTTTCAATGAGTGATTGAATGAATGTGCATTGGTACATTTAGTGACAAAGACTCTTTTCTTTGACCAAAATATTAATCAGTGTCCTCTGATTCCCTGTTTGTCACTCGGCCCGACCCTGGGCTCTGTCATTGATTTAGTGTCTCTTCTTGAGTCCAGTTTTATAAAGAATCTTGCTGAATTTAATTTGCAAAATCCCCTAATTTGGTGTAGGACCACCCCGATGTCTGATCCCCCTTGATATCAGATCATCCTGGTTTGCCTTCAAACAGAACCCTTTCAAGTTGTTTTAGCCAGTATATTGTTTATACCCAATGATCAGTAATTATCTATCCACTGATTCACCCTATTCCTTATAGGTCTGTAAACCTCCAACTGTCCTGGCTATAATCCAGGTCAACCCTAATCTCTCTGCCCTTCTAGGAGACTACTGTGCAGTGGTTCCTATGCCTATCATGATAGTTCTGCACATGTTTTATTCCTTTATTTCCATAGCAGAGATAACCAGGGGAAGAGAGTGTGGGAGAGATGGAGATGCAGGTTTCCTTCCCAAATACCTGCAACAGTCCCAAGGCTGAGAATCAGAAAGGCAGTTCAGGTTTCCCATGTGAATGTCAAGAAGACAGTCACTGGATTCTTTGCTACTGCCTCGCAAGGTCAGCATTAGCAGGAAGCTAGAGTCAGGAGCGGAGCCAGGTATCCACAAAGGAACTTCAACAGGGGACACAAGCATCTTGACTGCTGGGACAGCACTCTTGAATAAAGTCTTCCCAGCCATAAGTAAACATCATGAATAATTTTCCTTTGGTATTATATAATAATAGGAAATAGGAAAGAAGAAGCTATTTATACATGCAACAAGGGTGAATCACAACTGTATTAAGCTAAATGAAAAAGATCAAGTTGATATTGTTAGATACTGTGTAATCCCATTGACACATGTTCTGAAACAGGCAAAAACATGACCTCAGAGCACAGATGAGCAGATGCACAGGATGGATGAGAATGGCCTGTGCATGAAGGAATTCTGTATATGTTAAGATTATTCTGTCCCTATGTGTGATGACAGTTTATAAGAGTCTGTGTATGGCGATCAGAATTGTAGTATACATAGCAGGTTAAGCCACTGCCTTAGATACTGTCCTCTCACATGGCACCAGATCCACCTGTGATCCAGCTCCCTGATACAGTGCATGGGAAAGCAGCAGAAGATGGCCCAAGTACAGGGGTCCCTAACACCCATGCGGGAAACCCATATGAAGCTCCTGGCTACTGGCTTTGGCCTGACCCGCCCTCGCTGTTGTGGCCTTTGGGGGAGTGAATCAGTAGACAGAAGATATCTTTCTGTCCCTCCCTCTCTGTAACTCTGCATTTCAAATAAAAAAAAATCAATGTTAAAAAAAGAGTTCACGTGTGTATATACAGTCACACAACTATTCAAAAATAAAGTGGATTTTACTATATGTAAATTTGTTATTTAAAAACAAGTTTAAAAGAAAAACAAAAAGCCTATCGTCTTAACCATTTTATGAAGATTGTTTTGAAATGAAAACACAATTAAGCCGGCGCCGCGGCTCACTAGGCTAATCCTCCGCATTGCGGGGCCGGCACACCAGGTTCTAGTCCCGGTCATGGCGCCGGATTCTGTCCGGGTTGCCCCTCTTCCAGGCCAGCTCTCTGCTGTGGCCAGGGAGTGCAGTGGAGGATGGCCCAAGTGTTTGGGCCCTGCATCCCATAGGAGACCAGGATAAGTACCTGGCTCCTGCCATCGGATCAGCGCGGTGCACCGGCCTCAGTGCTCCGGCCGCGGCAGCCATTGGAAGGTGAACCAACAGCAAAGGAAGACCTTTCTCTCTGTCTCTCTCTCTCACTGTCCACTCTGCCTGTCAAAAAATTAAGAAAAAAATTTAAAAAAAAGAAATGAAAACACAATTAGCAAAAAGAGTGACTGCCTTTCAACAGCCCCCCCCCCCCATTCACATAGTAAATGTCAAGAAATATTGAACAGGAAATGCTTAATTGCTTGATTTTCTTTTTTTTTTTAAACTTTTATTTAATGAATATAAATTTCCAAAGTACGACTTATGGATTACAATGGCTTCCCCCCCATACCGTCCCTCCCACCCACAACCCTCCCCTTTCCCACACCCTCTCCCCTTCCATTCACATCAAGATTCATTTTCAATTATCTTAATATACAGAAGATCAGCTTAGTATACATTAAGTATGGATTTCAACAGTTTGCTCCCACACAGAAACATAAAGTGAAAAATAATAGATGATTTTTTAAAATGATGATGAAATCAGATCAGACCTATTGTCATGTTTAATCCCAGTGAGAGTCAAGTTGGGAATTGATAATTTCTTCTTCTTTTTTTTTTTTTTTTAACAGAGGATCAGTTTAGTATGCATTAAGTAAGGATTTCAACAGTTTGCACCCCCATAGAAACACAAAGTGAAATATATTGTTTGAGTACTCGTTATAGCATTAAATCTCAATGTACAGCACATTAAGAATAGAGATCCTACATGAGGAGTAAGTGCACAGTGACTCCTGTTGTTGACTTTACCAATTGACACTCCTGTCTATGGCATCAGTAATCTGCCTATGCTCCAGTCATGAGTTTCCAAGGCTATGGAAGCCTTTTGAGTTCTCCGACTCTTATCTTGTTTAGACAAGGTCATAGTCAAAGTGGAGGTTCTCTCCTCCCTTCAGAGAAAGGTACCTCCTTCTTTGAGGACCTGTTCTTTCCACTGGGATCTCACTCGCAGAGATCTTTTGCCAGAGTGTCTTGGCTTTCCATGCCTGAAATACTCTCATGAGCTTTTCAGCCAGCTCCGAATGCTTTTAGGGCTGATTCTGAGGCCAGAGTGCTATTTAGGACATCTGCCATTCTATGAGTCTGCTGAGTATCTCACTTCCCATGTTGGATCACTCTCCCCTTTATTTACTCCATCAGTTAGCGTTAGCAGGTACTAGACTTGTCTATGTGCTCCCTTTGACTCCCAGTCCCTCCACCATGACCAACTGTGAACTGATACTGATCACCTGGAACAGTGAGATGGCATTGGTACATGCCACCTCGATGGGATTGAATTGGATTCCAATTCTAATTGCTTGCTTTTCAAAGTGCATATGCAATTTTGGAATGGACACTTTCATTTTAGTCTCTTTCCATTTATTCATAGAAGGAAAGAAATGAGTCTTGTTTTATAGAAATAAATTACAGAATTTTACATTTAGTAATTCTTAAACTTTGATTCACAATAACATAGTAACCAATATTATAAGGAATATTTATTTGAATTAGCCAACTCTGAACTCATTTTTATCAGGAAGTTTTACACACCAAAACTGTGACACAAGTAAGCTTGTGTTTATGAGCTCTTTTCTGAAATTTTCTCTTCTCCTTCTGCAGTATGTGCCTTACTGAAAAGTACTTTTTTTGTGTCTTCTTTTCTACCTGCACTCCCACCCTTACCAATCAATCATGCTCTCATAATAAATTATCTGACAGTGTAAATTAAGAAATATTGATTTGTACATATGTTGTATATAGAGGATATAAATGAGGGAATAGAATATTAAGCTCCATCTTTTTTGCATTTAATGATGATGAAGGTCACACCAACTCCAGCTGAAGACCAAAATAGTTAAGTACCTAATATGTAATTTTGCATATCCATTAGCTCACTTTAGATAACTTTTCAGAGGAAAGAGAGCATTTATTGGAAATAACCACTAATAATTATGTTATTTTAATTTTCCCTTCCAGTAAGAACAGAATATATGTTCAAAATTCATATCTGAAAATCATTCTCATTTAAAAATATGACCAATTGTAGTTAAATTTCTCTAATCTTTTATATGAAGAGCAAAATTATTTGTTTGCTTTAACTTTTAAGTTAATATAATGACAGAAAATGAAGAAATTGCAATTTATATCACAGAGATGATGATCACTATTTAAAAACACACCTATCTGATGAACTATCTAACCATGTAAATTATTGCACTAGCTTAATGTTATTTCAAATCAGACATTTCTTGTCAAAAATGTTTACTTACCTGTTTGAACTGCTTATATGAGCCCTAGCTCTTACTTACTGCTACAGTTCCCTTTTATAAATTTTCTTATTGAAAAACTGTATTTGGAAGACAATCACTGAAAAAAGGAATGCATACATTGTAGGAGTTGGCATAACAATGGGCACTACTGCATGCAATCATTGGGATACAAAGAATTCCCTAAGTTAAATTCTATGGTCAGATATTTGAGCGTCATGTCCTAACTAACTGAGTTACAGGCAGCATTCTAGTTTTTCTTATGAATATGTAAGCATAACATAGCTCAGAACTGCCAGTGAATGCTCATACTGGAGTTTTTATCTGAACATTCTGTAATTGCTTCTTGTGTATTTGCAAAAATGTCTTTTGACAAGTTGTAATGGGCATCTTATGCAGGGTGACAGAGTAGCTGAAGCATCTTATTTGATCCTTTACCTAGACCCAAGACAGAGATAGAGCATTCTCTCAAAGTGGCTGAAGAGAGTCATTTATCTCTGTGTCCCATGAAAGATACATGAGATCAAATGAACAAGATAGATATTTTTAACACTAGCTTTTCCCAAAATTAGTGCTTCTTGGAAAAATCATAGTTAACCATTTTATCAAGGCAGAGGCATGATAGGTTATAAAAACCTTAATTTTCAGCTTTCTAATAATTATCCCCCCAAGAGTAGAATCCAGAAATTTTCAATTTACTCTTTTTTTTCATCAAAATTTTAGAAGTGTGTAGACTTAATCTCTTATGAACATTGAGATTTTAATATACAAATTTATATTTTACAAGTGGAGGACTGTGAATAAACAATTCAGTTAAAAGTGTAAGTGGTCCCATTGCTCCTTTCAGATTGTCCATAGGTTTATAATACATGTGCAAAAGCTGCTTAGATTACATTTTGTTGCTATGTAGGTAGGACTTCATTATTTCCTTTTCTATCCTATTTATCAATAATTTTGCATGCTCAAAAACGCCAGTTGAATTTTTTTACAATTACAAAATGATGATTCTGAGCAATATATACAAAGGAAATTTTTAAAAATGAGATGAGTTTATTTTGGTACAAATTTTTTTGAAATTTAGGGCCCATCATTATGCCACAGCGTGTTACGGCACTAGTTTATAACACCAATATCCTCTATCAGAGTGTCAATTTGAGCTCTGACTTCGTTTCTCATCCAGCTTCCTGCTATGCCTGAGGAAAGCAGTGGAAGACAGCCCAAGTATTGGGGATCCTGCTATCTAAATGGGAATTCAGAATGGAAGGTCTGTTTCTCTCTTTCTCTTTGTTTCTCTACCTGTTTCTGTCAACCTGCCTTTAAAAATAAGTAAATCTTTTTTTTTCATGATTTTACTTATTTGAAAGAGTTAGAGAGATGGAGAAAGAGAGAAGGGGTGGGGGAGAATCTTCCACTAACTGATTCACACCCCAGATGGCTGCAACAGCTATGCCTGGGTCAGGACTGAACCAGGAGTCAGGAGTTTCTGGTCTCCCACATGGATGGCAAGGGCCCAAACACTTGAGTCATCTTCTGCTGCTCTTCCCAGACCATTATCAGGGAGCTGGGTCGTAAGTGGAGCAGCCTGGACACGAACTGGCACTCACATGGGATGCGGGCATGGCAGGTGGTGGCTTTATTTTTGAAGAACCCATGTCAGTCTTGGATTTTTAAGAACACACTATTAAAAAAATGTGATTCCATAAATCAGAAAGTTAAAATGTTTTTTTTTTAAAGAAGAGGAAATATAATATAAAGAAGACAAAGGCTATTTGGTTTATATTTGGCTGTGTGAAATGAAAATGATGCTTAACAGTGACAGAATATATAACTCAGAAGAAATGGAATTAGGAAAGGCTGAATAATCACGCTTCAATTTTTAATTTAATAATTACCATGCTTACTCTCTTTTCGTCAAGTTCATCTAAGTGAGTCAGTTTTACCACATCCAGGAAGTAACTGATTACTGGATTCCCCCCCAGTTTCAAGCTAGATTGCCAAGACTGTAGAGCGTAATTAAATAAAGTGTTATTTGGAAGACCTATTATTTGAAAGCCAAGATTCAACTAAAAATAAATGAGATTTTGAAACTTCAGTCTACCAAATAATACAATCCCTATTGCTACAAAATTAAGTAACTCTTGCCCATCAGTCCTTTTAAATTTCAATCAGAGCACGGGCAAACTTTATAACATGAAAATCATTCCACGAGTGATTCATGTTTTCTTTGGATAATGTTTAACTGTGCAAAGTTTATCTATCTGGAACATTTCACTGGGGTTAAATTTACTATAAATAAAAATCACAATGACATATGCTGAGCTGAAAAAAAAAAATTGGACTCTAGGAAAAATGTGAAAGAATGTTTAAATTTTCATTTCTGTAAATTTTGAGTATAATTTCTGCATGTGGAATTTTAACAAAAATGTGTTTGGTTTCTAATATATATATACTAAAACAATTTCCAAAGGAGAAAAGTTCTTAGAGTCAATACAGTGTTTTTGTAAGAAATGAGGGTCATTTTTGAGCAAATGTTAAGAACAATGTAAGAGCTCTTGCCCCTTCTCTCTTGGCCCTTCTCTCCTGCTCTCTCTCGGTTCCTCTCTCTAGCCTCCTCCTCTGGTCTCTTGGCTCTGCTCTCCTCTCTCCCCTTCTCTGCTCTGTCTTCTCTCCTTGCTAGCTACTCTCCTCTCTGTTTATAACTAGTACTGAAACAGTATTTTACACTTTGTGTTTCTGTGTGGGTGCAAACTGATGAAATCTTTACTTAATATATACTAAATCGATCTTCTGTATATAAAGATAATTGAAAATGAATCTTGATGTGAATGGAATGCGAGAGGGAGCGGGAGATGGGAGGGGTGTGAGTGGGAGGGAAATTATGGGGGGGGAGCCATTGTAATCCATTAACTGTACTGTGGAAATTTTATATTTACTAAATGAAAAAAAAAGAACAATGTAAGAGTTAACAATTTAATTGGGTATTATATGCCACAAAGGGAATACTACAAGTTAATTAGCACTTAATACATTTCAATTGATTATAATACATAGATAACATTCATTTCTTCAACTATTATTTTGGGGGTGCACTGGAGGCTTTCAGGTATTTTGTTTTTAGATAAACAGTTATTTATCTATTTACTCTTCTCTTTTCATTTTCTTATCTTATTCTTTTTTTTATTTTTTATTTTTTTTATCTTTTATTTAATGAATATAAATTTCCAAAGTACGACTCATGGGTTACAATGGCTCCCCCGCCCATACCGTCCCTCCCACCCACAACCCTCCCCTTTCCCACTCCCTCTCCCCTTCCATTCACATCAAGATTCATTTTCAATTATCTTAATATACAGAAGATCAGCTTAGTATACCTTAAGTAAGGATTTCAACAGTTTGCTCCCACACAAACATAAAGCGAAAAATAATAGATGATTTTTTTTAAATGATGATGAAATCAGATCAGACCTATTGTCATGTTTAATCCCAGTGAGAGTCAAGTTGGGAATTGATAATTTCTTTTTTTTTTTTTTTACAGAAGAAGTTTAGTGTACATTAAGTAAAGATTTCAATCGTTTGCACCCCCATAGAAACACAAAGTGAAATATACTGTTTGAGTACTCGTAATAGCATTAAGCCTCAGTGTACAGCACATTAAGGACAGAGATCCTACATGAGGAGTAAGTGCACAGTGACTCCTGTTGTTGACTTTACAAATTGACACTCCTGTTTATGGCATCAGTAATCTCCCTATGCACCAGTCATGAGTTTCCAAGGCTATGGAAGCCCCTTGAGTTCTCCGACTCTTATCTTGTTTAGACACGGTCATAGTCAAAGTGGAGGTTCTCTCCTCCCTTCAGAGAAAGGCACCTCCCTCTTTGAAGACCTGTTCTTTCCACTGGGATCTCACTCACAGAGATCTTTTTGCCAGAGTGTCTTGGCTTTCCATGCCTGAAATACTCTCATGGGCTTTTCAGCCAGATCCGAGTGCCTTTAGGGCTGATTCTGAGGCCAGAGTTCTGTTTAGGACATCCGCCATTCTATGAGTCTGCTGAGTATCTCGCTTCCCATGTTGGATCACTCTCCCCTTTATTTATTCTATCGGTTAGTGTTAGCCGATACTAGACTTGTTTATGTGCTCCCTTTGACTCTTAGTCCTTTCATTATGATCAATTGTGAACTGAAATTGATCACTTGGACTAGTGAGATGGCATTGGCACATGCCACCTTGATGGGATTGAATTGGAATCCCCTGGTATGTTTCCAACTCTACCAATTGGGGCAAGTCAGCCCGAGCATGCCCCAAATTATACATCTCTTCCCTCTCTTATTCCCACTCTTATGTTTAACAGGGATCACACTTCAGTTAATTTTCAACACTTAAGAATAACTGTGTGATAATTACAGAATTAAACCAGTCATATTAAGTAGAACAGACAAAAAAAAATACTATGAGGGATAATGTATTAAGTTGTCCATTAGCAGTCAGGGCTATGCTGATCAAGTCACCATTTCTCATAGTGTCCATTTCACTTCAGGAGGTTTCCTTTTTGGTGTTCAGTCAGTTGTCACCGATCAGGGAGAACATATGGTATTTGTCCCTTTGGGACTGGCTTACTTCACTCAGCATGATGTGTTCCAGATTCCTCCATTTTGTTGCAAATGACTGGATTTCGTTGTTTCTTACTGCGGTATAGTATTCTAAAGAATACATGTCCCATAATTTCTTTATCCAGTCTACCATTGATGGGCATTCTTATCTTATTCTGAATACTTTCACCATCCTATTCCTATTTTTCTTTCATGTAGTTTTCAAACATTAAAATATTACTTTTCTTACACAAATATACATATATTATAACATGCATAATGATAATAAACTGATTAATAATAGGTGAAATAAACTTTTTTCTCAAAGATAGATTGTAATAGGTTAAACAGAACAAATTATCATGAATAGACCACGGAGCCGGTGCTGTGACATAGCAGGTGAAGCTGCTGCCTGCAGTGTTGGCATCCCATATGGATGCTGGTTCAAGTCCCAGATGCTCCACTTCCGATCCAGCTCTCGCTATTGCCTGGAAAAGCAGTAGAAGATGGCTCAAGTACTTGGGTTCCTGCACCTGGGAGGGAGACCCGGAAGAAGCTCCTGGCTCCCAGCTTCAGATTGGCCCAGCTCTAGTCATTGCAGCAACTTGGGGAGTGAACCAGCGCTCTCTCTCTCTCTCTCTCTCTCTTTCTCTCTGTAACTCTGCATTTTAAATAAATAAATAAATAAATAAATTTTTAAAAAACAAAAGTATAGGTCACACCCAAACTGTCAGTGAAAGTAAAAGAACTATGTTGGACCTATCTGGTTTTTAAATTGTTTCATAAAAATTCAAATTGTGACAGCCTTCCTTCCTTCTCAATTTTATCCCCGTTTTATGGGTGCATATTCCAAGAAAAATAAATCATCATATCAAAGAGATACCTGCACTGAACATTCATCATAGAACTGTTTACAATAACCATGATATGGAATCAACCTAGATGCCCATCAACAGATGAATGAATGAGGAAAGTATGGTTTATGTATACAATGGAATATTATTCAAAATTAAATATTCTATTATTTTTAACAAAATGGCTATAACTGGAAGACAGCACGTTAAGTAAGTAAATCAGACTCAGAAAGAAAAGTATCAAGTGTTTTTTCACAAGTGGATAAGTGAAAGCTAATATAAGTTGATCTGAATATATAACAGCAATTACTAGAGGCTGGTAGGAGTGGGATGAGGAGTAAAAGAGGTTGAATAATAGGTACCAAAACACAGAAGGACAAATAGGTTCTAGTGGTCTACAGTACAGTGGTACAGCTAGTTTTCACAATAATCTACAATATATTTTACGAGAAAATAGAAGAGAACTGCTTAAAGGCTCAAAATAGAAAGTAGTGATACAGAGATAGAACTGTTCGTTACCCTGATTTGATCTGTACACATTTAATACATGTTTTGAAATATCACACTATATGCCAAAATGTACTCAATTATTAAATGTTAATCAAAATTGAATTAAAATGTTTAAAGAGATGGAAATGTTCACTACCTTGATTTGATGACCACACATTGTACACCTGTATTGAGGTAGCATACTGCACTCCACAAAAAGGTCCAATAAAAACAGAAAGCTTAAATTCATGCTCTTTCTAGTTTTATGCTTACCTGTTTTAGACACTCTTCTAATATGTTCAATTCTGCTTATTGTTTCAAACCTATAAGCATATGTGATTTAATACATTTGTAAAGAGATAACATATTAGACTAATTCTTTTGTATTTTCTCTGGTTATATATACATATATAAACCTGGTATCTTAGCTTTTTGTGAGGCTATATCAATGTTAAACTGCTAGTTACCTTGGAGACCAGTAGTAAATGGTCCAAGCTTCTTAAATATATAAGTGAGTGAATTAAGACTTTCCAGCTTGAGAGCTACAATGGGACATTTAATGAGGACTTAAAAGAACATGTTACAAAAGGCCCAGATGAAAGGTTTAAAACAACGTCAAAAATGTAGAGACATAAGTAAATTTCAATCCTGCAAATAAAAAAAAGTTTACAACAACAGCAAAAATCTGACTTTACAATTTTCGAATGTTATGAAATACTAAAGGCATAAATGGGACTCGGTCACCAGCTGGCCTAGTCCGATATTTATTTTGGAAATGAGAAATTGACAGTATTTGAGTTTTTCCACTTTAGGTATCAATTATTTTTATCTCTAGGCTTTAGAGAACTAACCACCATTTTTATTCCCCCCAAAGAATTTTTTATTTTAAAAGACTGTGAAAAGAAAAATGATGAAATATATGTTGCCTACAAGATTTGCATGTCCACACAGAAGGAAGCAATTCTATGACCCCGTCAAGAAAACGGTTTTCAAAATATATTTTCCAGGTGAGAAGAGTGAACAGTTTGTCTGAAGTTCAGTCTCACTGACACTGCTCATTTCACAGGTTCGCACATATTATGATGGGATAAATTGCTGGGGAGGAGAAATTTCTAAACCGAAGTAATCCTTTTAACAGCATTTACTTATTTCCATTACTCTGAAGAAATTTGCCATTCTGAGTGTGTAATGAGATATACACAGGTAAAAATTCAAAGCTAGCAGTTAGAGAAATCAAAGTAGAAAAGAAATATGAAGTTTTTAAGTCTCTGAATCAAACACTAATTTGCCAAGTTTTGATGCAGTTAAGCAACAGTGATGGGCAGCTACCCTTCCTCGGGAACTTATTAAATTAAAGGAATAAACCGAGAATGAAACTGTATTGTTCTATTTCTTTATCCCTCCAATTGTTTTATGGTAATTTTTGCAATTACTATTAATAAATACATTTTTATTAGTGTGTTTAAGACAAATATTCCTCTGCATTTATGTCAGAACCAGGGAAATCAAATGTGGGATTATATAACTATTTATTTTGCTTTGTTAAAAGCAAATTTTGCCCATGTAGTTTGTTTCCTCCAAGGTGCATTAATTTTTCTTCCTATTTGTAATGAAAACTATTATTGACATATAAATTTTATGTTTGTATATGAAATATTTGAATCATTCACTTTGAGTTCCTTAACAGAAAGATTTTGGAACTACCATAGAATAAGAAAAATTGGTTCACTGTTAACAAAAGTTGATCTTTTTCTTGGGGTGGAGAGTGATTGATGTAAGCCAGGAAAGGGAAAGGAAATCATGTATGAAAAAAATTTAGTATTGAAAAATGCTTCAGTAATTCATCTGAAATTTAAAACTCTCACATGAAATAAATACCAACACCCCTGCTTAAACATTTGAAAACTAAATTATATACTATTTTATATATGATCTCAGTAAGAATATGAGCACTTACTTCTAACAATAATCTGCCAATAATTAAGGCTACTTTTGCATAAATGCACAATTTGTTATGCCATGCTTAAATATTGAAATTTCTATGTTTAATGTATTTTTACAAATATTTCATATATTTTATGTAATGATACTGTGATAGCTGTGTTCCCTGCTTTCATATTCTTGATCAGTGGCAGATGGAAAAACACTCATTATCTATTTGAGTCGACTAATAATATAGTCTTTAAGTACCCATGGCACTTGTAAAAGATTCTCATAAACAACTGCTACATCATGCTTGCATTAATGAAGAAGAAATAATCACTGACATTAATTTGAGGATACACAGCTGTGGGAGAGTGCTGTAGACAAATTAACTGAGCTTCATGATATGTTTTTAAAAAATAAAGCTAGGTGGTAACATACTCCAGTTAAATGAAATTTGCCTTATTTTGTGCATACTTGTCACCATATCTACTAAAAAGTAAAACCTCTAACATCTATCTATACTTGTAACCTTTGCCTTCTCTTTTTCCTAACTTTCTGCTAAAATTTTTAAATATTTACAAGTTCTTGCTTTGAGATTAGATTGTAAACATTGCACAATAGTGTGCATTAGCATGAGGTGAGGGAAACAGTGGTAGACACACTTGTTTTGAATTTGTTTTGGGGTTGATAACTTTCATATATTTTTTATTTTTATTACTTCCAACTTAAAATAAAAAAATACATGTTCATTGAAGAAGTAAAGAACAGAAAATGTGTGTGCACATGCACCCACACATAGGCAAAGTAAGAAATAATCATCCTGTCAACTCTTGTCTAATCCAATTTTCTTTGCATTTTCATAATAGTTTCACTTTAGGAAACTTTTCAAATGGAACAGTTTCAAAGCTTTGTATTTTTAAAATTTCATTAAAATTATTGCTAATTATTAAAATCAAAACATAATTTTTAGTTACAAACTCATTAATATTTCCATGGCAGTGTATCTGTATGTCTCAAGAAACTTTATTTGGCAGCTTTATTACATATTCTCTGACAGCTTATAACTATCCATTTTATTCACGGTTGCTTCATATTTACTATTTTGAGATATCAGTAGTAGTTCATTTCTTATTTATTTAGGATATCTTCTATAGTTTTAAGATATTTACTTTGTCATTTTTTATTTGACAGACACAGAGACAGACCAGGAGAACTGCATCCTCTATTTAACTTCCCAAATGCCTACAGCAGCAGGGAATGGGTCAGGCTGAAGCTGAGACCCTGGAATTCAATCTAGGTCTCCTACATAGGTGAGAGGGACTCAACCACTTGAGCTATCACTGCTGCCTCCCAGAGTGCTCATTAGAAGGGAGCTGGAATTGGGAGCAGAACCAGGATTCAAACCAAGCTGTGACATGCGATGTGAGTTCCTCAAGCAATATCTTAACTGGTAGGCTAAATTTCTGATGTAAAATATTTGACAAATGTTTACAAACATGAAAACAAATGTACTCTGGGAAGTAAAACATATCTTCCTTTCAAATAGGGTCCTAGGAAATCTGTACAATGTTTTCTGGCAATCAGCAATAAGAACTTTGATACTTGACAAAGAAAAACAAAATAACACACAAGGTGAACTACATAGACTCCAAAACACCATAGAGAACTTTCCAGAATAAGGAAAAGAGGAGCAAATGAGAAAGCAGAAAACTTGCTGAATATAAAGAAATGAGACAAGGTTTGGGAGAATTATAGATTTGAAGACCAGTTAAAGAAGAGAAGGGAATTGCAGAGTAAAAGCCTCAAAAATGTACAGAGGGCTGTGCAAGGTCTTGCTCTCATACTGTGTGCATAGATTGAGACTCTAGGAGAGTGAGGACAGGCCATTTCCTAAGAGGTTGTGACATTAATATGAGTATCTGAAAGTACAATTGGGCAAACAACTTTGGAGTTCCAAATACTCAAGAGTATTTGACATCATTAAGTAGCCTGAATATAGAGTGAGAAGTCAAACACACTGCATTGTAGAATGAGGTTACTCTAGTTCTGAAACACCGATCAGGGCATTACTACATTTTAGAGGCCCAGTAGAATCGATCTAAATTGAGCTTAGGTTAACAGATTTCATTAATTCTCGGTAATCCTCATCTTAATGAAATATAATTTAGCTTTGTAATTACACATTGTTCATATGTAGATTCAGCATGCTTACAAAGTTCTAGTCCTACACTGAAAGAGGAAAAAGTAGACTATCAGTGGGGAAAAAACAGTCAATAGAAATAGAACTAGAGGTGATACTTTGATTTTTGTACCACCGGATGATTACTATAGTCTACTAAGTTTAGAGATCTATAAAGAAAATAATAAATTTTAAATATAAATACAAAAGGTAAAAAGCAAAGCATATCAACAGAAAAAATATTAATTAATATGTGCCACACTGACATTCTAGAACTCAAAAATATAATGTCTGAAATGAAAAATTGCATGTAACAAATTAAAAATAATAGGACACTATGTAAGACAATCTTTGTGGATTGTTTGTAAATAGGAATTGTACAACTACATTTCAATGAGAATAGGGAGTGCAAATTTAATATGGATTTAGGGGCTTGCCTAAAATATCAAGGGACAAAAGACATACAAAGTCCCACAAGGGGACTAGAGAATTATATCCTGAAGATAAATAATATTTATTATATGTGTGTGAATGAAAGAATTTCTGTAGGTTTATCTTCTACAATTCAAGAATGTAAAAGACCACATAAAACTAATTAAAATATAAGAAAAGGTGTCGTGCTGTGGTATAGTGATATAAGCTACCACTTGTAATCGGTATTGGAGCACTGGTACAAGTCTGCTGTTGTAAACAGAAAATACACTCAGTCTTAAATGGCTCTGACTCAGCTGCTTCTCAGTAAGGTTCAAAAGGAAAAAAGGAATCAAACATGGTTAATATAAATTATATCATATTGAATGTGGTGAAAACAGGTTTTATGAAAGGAAAGAGTATAGATTTCCCTGATTCGAGAACAGATTATGAGCCTGTGATAGTGAAATAGATTATATCACATTGAGACAAAACAAGATTTTTACTGAAATTATTGTAGTTAGAAGAAGATAATGGGTTTTACTGATTTTTTTAGAGTTAGATAGAAGTTTATGGGATAACCTTTACAGAAAAGATTTTTACTGAAATTATGTAAGTGAAGGAGAAGGTCAGAGTATAATAAACTTCATTTCTTTAAAATAAGTCACAGAAAACTATAGTGTACAGAAGCACTGCAATAGTTAAAAGCCAAAAAATATCCATGTATATGCATATTTTAATTTAGAAAGTCTTGATCTTGAAAATCAGATTTTGAGAATGTTGGGGAGGAGAAAATGAACTTATGAGAAAAAACATTTTTAAGATATGAAAGAAGTAATGGGAGAGATGTAATGGCATTTGACTTGTGATCTTAATGAGTGTTTTCATGATAAATATTTTAAGCATTTTATTGCTTTTACAAATTATTTATGTATCTCTATGAGCTGTGTGAATTATTTTTCTAAAAAAAAAGATTTATTTATTTATTTTGAAAGTCAGAGTTACAGAGAAAGGAGAGACAGAGAGAGAGAGATCTTGCATCCACTAGGCTGCTTCCTAGTTGGTCAAACTGGAAAGGCCAAAGCCAGGATCCAGCAGCTTAAATCATGTTTTCCATCCAGGTGACAAGAGCCTAAATACTTGGGCCATGTTCTGCTGCTTTTCCCAGGCCATTAGCAGGGAGCTGGATTGGAAAGGAAACAGCCTTTAACTGGTGCTCCTATGAGCTGATGGTATGTGACTTTACAGCTACCCATCACAAAGTGTAAAATTAAAAAGAAAAAAAAAATTATCTTGATAAGTCCTAAAGGAAAACTGTTGCTTAAGGTTACTTCCACTGTACAGATAGTATAGACTTTAAGGTGAAATGATCGACAGGATATTGAGAGGTATGTATCCTGGCAGGATAATAGAATACATAGCAGAAGTCCAGGAGAAACTCATGAAGAGAGCTTTGCTTCTGGTTCTCTGTGCTGAATTTCAGCACAACCATGTATGTCAGAAAATTACTGTATCTTAAAGGGTAAAACAATACAAAAAATCAATCACAAACTTTGCTTTTCACAGAAAAAAAATCAGCTAATATAAAAAACATCTAGGTATCATAGCAAACTGGCTCATAACCCAAATGATACAACATGATTTTTGTATCTGAAGTTCTATTAGTAAACAGGTGAATCAATTTGTTTATGTATTATGTATTGCTACTTTCAGTCTGGAACAAGTATCTATGTCGGAGACTAGATGAGACAAAAGCCTAACCCACTTTCTAATCCTTTAAAAACAACTTCAATGCCAGATCTAATCTCTCAAGCCTATGACTCAATAAAGTAAATTAAAAATTTTGGATAAAAATAATTCTCTGCAACATCTAGATTTTGTGATTCTTCATATTCCTAAGTGATACAAGAAAGTTAGCTTTGACTCTCAAAGTTGATCATTGGCTTCTTAGTTCTTGTAGCAGGATCGCTTATTTCTTTTTTCTCTTTTTATTTATATAATTTAAGTGCCAAACCATTCATTTGAATGCCTACTTATCATTCATGATTTTAAAAGAAAATCTGGGAGCCTGCACTTAGGCATAGCAGGTAAAGCCACTGCCTGCAGTGCCAGCGTCCCATACAGGTACTGGTTTGAATCCCAGCTGGTCCACTTCCGATCCAGCTCTGTGCTCTGGCCTGGGAAAGCAGCAAAAGATGACTTAAATCCTTGGGCCCCTGAAACCCCTGGAAGACCATAAGGAAGCTCCTGGCTCCTGGCTTCAGATCAGCCCAGCTCTGGCCATTGTGGCCATCTGGAGAGTGAACCAGCTGATGGAAGACCTCTCTCTCTCTCTCTCTCTCTCTCTCTCTCTCTGCCTATGCCTCTCTGTAACTCTGCCTTTCATGTAAACAAATAAACTTTTTTTTAAAAAAAGAAAGAAAATATTCTAGTTTAATCTAAAAATAAGAAACTCTAATATTCTAGAATAATAAAACAATGGCTTGGATTTTACCAGGCTGAAGCCAAGGACAAGTAATTCGATCAGTATCTCCCACATAGGTGATAGGGCCCAAGTATACTTGAGCCATTCTCTGCTGCTTTCCTAGGCAAATTAGCAGGGAGAAGGATCATAAGCAGAGCAGCTGGGTCTCAAACCAGTGCTCTAATATGTGTTTCTGATGTCACAAGCAGTGGCTTAAGTCACTGTGCCACAGCACCAGCCCTGTTTTTCTTCTTTTTCTTTTTAAAAATACTTATTTATTTGAAAGGCAGAGGGACAGAAAGTGATAGAAATAGAGAAAATGAGACTAATGAATTTCTTTTTAGTACAGTTCCTTTGAAAGTACCGTCTTTTTAATTTTTGTTTATCTGAAAAATAAAATCTGTATTTTGACATACATTGTTTTGCATACAGAATTCTGAGTTTTCCTTTCATTTAACTTTGTGATAATGTGACTCTATTTTCCTTATATTGGCATAATTTTTTAGAGATTTAATTATTTATTTGAAATGTAGAGATAGAGAAGGGGGGGGAGAGAGAGAGAGAGAGAGATTGATAGAGATTCCATCCACTGGTTCACTCCCCAAATGGCTGCAATGGCAGGGGTTAATCCAGGCTGAAGCCAGGAGGCAGGAACTTCTTCTGGGTCTCCCATGTGGGTGCAGTGGCCCAAGTACTTGGGCTATCCTCCACTGCTTATCCAGGTGCATTAGCAGGGAGCTGGATTGGAATTGGAGCCGCTGGGACTTGAACCAGTGCCCATATTGGATTTGGCATCACAGGTGGAGGCTTAGCCTTCTATTTCACTGTGCTGGCTCCAGGATAATTTTTAAAATGAAAACTGCCCTCTAATTTTTATCTATATCTCCCTATGGTATCATATTTTTCCCTCTCTATTGCTGTTTAAGAATTTATCTTTATCCTTGTATTCCAGCAGGTTCAATATATGTCTCTACTGTTGTACTTTGCTTACTTTTTAAAAAAAATATTTATTTATTTCTAAGGAAGAGTGATTGAAATAGAGAGAGAGGGAGAGGGAGATATGGAGAAAGAATTCTGTTGGTTGACTATCCAAATTCCCACAAAAGCAAGGGCTGGGCCAATTGAAAGCTGAAGGCCAAGGACTCCTTCTGGGTCACTCACGTGTATGGCAGGGAATCAATTCCCTGATCAATAATCTGCTGCTCTCCAAGTGCATTAGTAGGAACTGGAGTTGCACCAGAGTAGCTGAAGATCTAAATGATACTCCAGTATGAAATTAGGCATTCCAACTAGCAACTTCATCTGCTGTGACACAGCATCCACCCCATGTTTCTTTGTTTATAATGAACTCTGAGTGTTGTGAGTTTCTTGGATGTGTGGCTTATCACATTTCATTACTTTTTGGAAAATTCTTGACCAATAGCTCTTCACATATTTATTTTCCCTGTTATACCTTTCATCTCATTCAAAGATTCCAATTACATTTGTTATATTCTAATATTTTCCCAAAATTCTTGTATGCTATTTTCAATGTGTGTTATTCTCACATATTTTAACAGAGTGCAATTGCATAAGGGTAATTTAACATGGTTTAATGAGGTGTTGGTGATTAAAGGTAAAATAAAAATAAATCTTACTAACCATAAACATTAGAGTGAGTTGGCCTTATTGTGGTTAATGAAATACTGCAATCTCTTAATACAATGCTTGGCCACGTTCAGGTGCAGGCCAGCTATTTTTTCTTTCTTTCTTTTTTTTTTTTTTTTTTCAGCAACTCACACGTGGAGAACATCCTGTTATGTTTTATCCACATAAGGATAAAACCATCAGGAGCCAACATTGTGTAATAACCAGTAAAGCAGTTGCCTGTGATGCTGGTATCCCATATCAGTATGTTGGTATGATCCCGATTACTCCACTACCAATCCAACCCCCTGTTAATGAATGTGGGAAAGCAGCAGAGGATATCCCAAAATAACTGGGTACCTGCCAACTACATGGGAAACCCAGATGGAATTCCAAACTCCTCTTTTTGTCCAGGAATAGCCCCAACCACTGTGACCCTTAGGGGAGTAAACCAGGAGAAAAAAGCCTCCTTCTTTGTATCTCCTCTCTCTATATATATCACTATGCCTTTGAAATAAGTAAATAAGTCATAAGGAAAAAATCAATCCATCAATTCTCCTTCAGCAGCTTTCTTAAGAAATTGCACTAATGTTCAAAATTTATTTTTTTAAAAAAGTCCTGTTTTCATATCCACAAGTACTTTGGGTATTTAGTTGTTTGCTCCTGACCCCATACCGCTGATTCTTCATGCGTTGTTAGGCATTTCCTCCCAAGCACAGCTTCCTTTTCTGAACTCCTTACAAGCCCTGAACTGCCTTCATTCAGCTTGACAATCGTTCCTGAGACAGTAGTCTGCTACTCTCCTCATCTACTAGTAGATTATTAAATGTTCTCTTTCTTTTTTCCTCATTCTCCTCATTATACTTATTTGACTTCATTGCCAAGACAGTTACTAATTTTTCTCTTTGCATTCAGTTAGTTGTATTTACTTATCTTCTAGTTCACCTGAGGTTGAATGTCAAGTCAGCAGATTAAAATAATTGATGGTATTCTTCTATTCTTTTACCATTACTTTTTTTTTTTTTTTTTTTTTTTTGGACAGGCAGAGTGGACAGTGAGAGAGAGAGAGACAGAGAGAAAGGTCTTCCTTTTTCCATTGGTTCACCCTCCAATGGCTGCCACAGCCGGCGCATCGCGCTGATCCAAAGCCAGGAGCCAGGTGCTTCTCCTGGTCTCCCATGGGGTGCAGGGCCCAAGCACTTGGGCCATCCTCCACTGCACTCCCGGGCCACAGCAGAGAGCTGGCCTGGAAGAGGGGCAACCGGGACAGAATCCGGTGCCCCAACTGGGACTAGAACCTGGTGTGCTGGTGCCGCAGGTGGAGGATTAGCCTACTGAGCCACGTGCCGGCCCCTTGTTGTATTTTTACAACCGTAATCTTGGATTGATTGGATTTCAGAGTTGAGACTTTCTCAAGGGCTCTGCCCATCTACCATACACACTGGATCTCTAATTATCCAGAATCAAGACAGTTTTTGCCCTTAGCTTACAGTTAAATGATTTTTCTGTACAATTTTATACCAATTCATTGGTTATTTTTTCAAGTTTGATTGTTTGTAGCATGAAAAGTCTAGTCCAGTATCATCATTCTGCTATGTCCAGAAGTTAAAGTCTGAAATAATTTTCCCACAGTCTGAATCAGGCAACATATGAACATATTAACTTAAGTGAGCATTTGATTCAGCTAAGCCTGCATACCATGCTTGAGTGGCTGGATTTGAGTTCTGGTTCTGCTTCTGATTCCAGCTTCCTGTTAATGCATGTTTTGGGAGACATTGATGATGATTCAAGTACTTGGGTCCCTCCAACCTATAGGAAGAACTGGAGTGAGTCTCAAGCTCCTGGTTGGGTTCTGTCTCTTCTCCAGATATTGCAAGCACTTGGGCAGTGAAGAGACAGATGAAATCTCTCTCTCTCAAACTCTCTCTCTTTCTGTGTGTATGTGTGTGTGTACAGAGACAAAAACAGAGACATACTGACAAAGACAAAGAGAGGCACAATTGTCAGGCATCTACCTATATAACAAAGTCCTGCACAAAAATTATGCAGCTGAGAATATATAAATTACAAAGAAAATAAAAACTGTGAAAAGAATGCCAAGGTTGTAAAGTTTATTACATAGAAATATCTGCAGTATGTCTTATGAATTTAGTCATTCTGATTTTGCAGCGTGAACTGTGAGGAAAATGATTATCTTACTGAATAGTTATTACATGCAAGGTATCATAAGAAGAAATTTACATAATTATTCACTTCATACTCTGAAAAAAAAAGCATTTTGGATTTTCCCTAAATCATCTAATGACATAGTGTTTTTAAAACTTGGGCATATGCATTTGAACTAATTTATATGCCTGGAGTGTGTGTTCCTCAAGATTAGTGAACAGCTAGCGAGTTTGTCCTTATCACTTAGGTCATTGCAAGAAATCTTTTGTAGTTGGCGCCCTCTTAGTTTCACTGTTTTTTTTTTTTTTTTTTTTTTTTTTTTTTAAAGGAAAGCAACTTGCCTCTTTCATCCATCCTAGGAGTTCATAACTTCTAGAAATTTGACTTCTCTGTGGCTTCCAAATTAATTTTTGAGATACTACAATCTAAGACAGAGAGAGAAACAGAGAGGTCTTCTATCCATTGGTTCACTCCCCAGAAGGTCGCAACCGCCGGAGCTGTGCCTATCCAAAGCCAGGAACCAGGAGCTGCTTCTGGGTCTCCCACGTGGGTGCACAGGCCCAAGGACTTGGGCCATCTTCTACTGCTATCCCAGGCCATAGCAGAGAGCTGGATTGGAAGAGGAGCAGCCTGGACTAGAACTGGCACCCATGTGGGATGCCGGCGCTTCAGGCTAGGGCTTCAACCCGTTCTGTGCCACAGCATCGGCCCGGGGAAGGTGTCATTTCAAAATGAATGCAATATTTTAGGTTACAAAAAAATAAAATGTGCAATGAAGAATTTGACATGCTTAAGATGAGGTCATTATCTCTCAAATTGAATTCTTTTCCACAGTTTGTTAGTTTACAGTCTGTTTTCAATAGTAAAGTTCAGAGTCATTGTGGACATTTTATATAGGCCTGTTTGAAATCTCTTTAACTATCAATTTATCCAGTTCAGTACTGTGCCTGATTGGTTCAGCTTCTATCATTAGGAACTAATAAATTTTAAGAATTGTAGAGAAAAAAAAGCTGAATGGAACCTTTAAAATAGATAATGAGGGTTTACAATCAAGTTTCAAATTCAGGATTTAACCCATATGTGTTTTCCTGAAAATTTGGAGTTACATTGAAATAATTAAAATTGGCTTCACTTATCACTCTAAGCAATAAGTAAGAAGGTCACTTTTTAAAGTGGAAGTATCTTTACTTTGAGGATCTTAAATTGAAGTAACATGTTAGGAAAACTATTTAAGGGTGCTGTCTTATTTGGAAAGGTTACTATGGCTCTTTTTGATTGATTCAAATTGCAATGATGTAGAACATTTAGAAGATAACCCAGGAGTATATTTGTGGTTTTAAAGTGATGCTCCAATTTATGTCATACTCCATGGAAATGTATTTGTTGACATTTTTTACTGTTCTTTGGAAACAATAAATAAAATATTTTGATTTTCAGCTGATTATATAAAGAGATTTTGCCCATTTTACATTTTGTACCTTCTTTGGATTCTAAATTACATTATTTACACAAGCACATTACAACTTAATTAATAACAGATGTGTTACGTATATGAGTTAAGTTTTTGCAAATAAAGAATTAGTAGAAATTAATCAAAGGGGTAAATATAGAATTGCAAAGGAATGTTTAAGCTCTGGGTATATATTTACAAGTTATTAATAAATAAAATATAGCTTGAATCAATCAAGAGTTCAAAATCAATTAAGAATGAAAAGTAAGCCTGAGTATTTTCTAAATAATGAATGACAGGTACATTGACCAAATTAAATGAGAGGTAGCACAAAATAAATTTCTTCCAAAAAAACTAAGAGAGATGCTTTTACTTTAAGGATGAGAAGGGGCATCTTGTTCCAACTTTGATTTTATACTGAAAGAATTTTTCATGCCTTTATATGCTCTGAAATCATAAGCTACTCCATATTTTTTAGATTCTAGTTGGAGGAATCAGGGCATAGAAATAAAACATGTTTTGATAGAAAGAGTAAAAATATAAGACAAAAGTTGATGAAGATGAAGATGACAGTAATACTACTTAGTCAAGTTCTTCCAGACTTTTTATAAAACTTTCATTCTGCAGCTGATTTCGACATATACTCCAGGGGAGGACTGTTTTAGAAGTTCTCCAACTATAATGTACTTGTGGTAATTAGAAGTTCATTTTATATATTCTTTCATCATTCAGTTATTTCATGAACATTTGTAACAATATATGTAATTCCTTAGAAACAAATGAAACAGAATGATGAATTTTCTTTAGCCCTCACATTCTCATAAGCATCTCCAACATTCTCTTCTGCAAGCCCCTATAATAGCTGTAAATCCTAATTCCAGCAAATATGTATCCAGATTAGAGAACAAGAAAAATAAAAATCTCATGTCCATTTCATCCTCATACTCCTGCCCAGCTACAGAAGAAAGGCTATGTAGCACACAGGTAAATTGACATGATGATTTTCATAGAGTAGTTTAGTTGATGGGAAATGGAAAAGTATATTCCACAGGCCAGGCTAATTTGAGGAAAAGAAATGAAAAGATTATCTTTCATAATTTATGGGACAAATTTGAATATGATATTGGGGAAGTTTTTCTTTTTTATTTCTGAGATAGCTTTCCTGAATATTCAGAGATAAAAATAGTTGAGGAAATTCAGTTCCACAGAGCTGATGGATGGACACAGATGGACACAGAGGAAACCAATACATTGGCTGCAAACAAGGAGACCTTGAGTTGTCTGAGAAGCTTTGTTGCTGCCCTGGAAGTTGTTTTACTCTTTTCTGAAAGCAATAAAGGGCAACATTCTGACCATCTGTAGTATTCCATCACCAAAAGCCTGGGTGAAGTTTAATGTGGGCTTGGCTTGCACAACTTCTTTTGATTCCACCACAGCAGATGGAATAGAATACCTAAAACATTTCACAGAAAAATCCTCATTCTTAGGCCTCAGATGTCATGAAGTCTTTTACAGATGTGAACACAGCAAGAGCCCAAGACCCAAATGCACACACTTACTCTTTAAACATCAGAGAAAGGAATCCTCTTCTGAAATTGCTATCCAGAAAGAACACATGAAGCTAAGAACCTCATATATTTGTCTGCATTAAAACAGTGTTTTAACCATTATTAACCCAGATAAATTTAAATTATCATGTGTTAGATTTAAACTTTTCTTATAGATACATTTATAAAGATAAATGTTTGTTATTAAAAATAAAAATTTTATCTTTGTTGTCTATTTTTTAATATTGTCACTAAGCTAAATTCTAAACATTTTAAAAATGACCAAGTAATTTATTAGTTAGCTATGGTTGCATAACAAAATAACACAGATTCAGATTAAGTGATTTAAGCAGCATAAATTTATTTTTCTCACACTATTGCAGGCTGGAAATTCAAGATCAAGGTGTTAGTAGATTTGGTTTCTCTTAAGGCCTCTCTCCTTGGATTGTGATGGATCTCCTTTTATTGAATCCTCACATGGCCCTTTTTGTGTGTACAAGAGTGATATCTCTGCCTCTACTTATAAATGCACAGTCCTACTAGATTAAGACCATACCCTTGTAACTTTTATTTTTCCTGTTAAATTTCTTATCTCATGGGCTAGTATTCTGGTGCAGTGGGTAAGCTGATGCCTGCTAGGTTAGCATTCCATATTGGCTCTGACTTGAGTCCCAGTTGCTCAACTTCTGATTCAGCTATTTGTTAATGTGCCTGGGGAAGCAGTGGGAAGATGGCCCAAATGCTTGGGCCCTGCTACCCATGTTGGGAGACCCTGATGGAATTCCAGAATTTAACCTGGCCCAGTCCTGAACATTGAGGCCATTTGGGGAGTGAACAAGTAGATGGAAGATCTCACTGTCTCTTTCTCTCTCTCTAACTACATTTCAAATATTTTTTTAAAAAAATAGCTTATCTCCAAACACAGTCACATTAAGGAAAAATTTCAACATAGGAACTGTGTGGGGTAGTAATTTCATCTTTAACACATAGTAAATCTCAAAGTGTCGATGGGAAAGTTAATGTAATAGGAAGAATAATGGTCACATACACTTTTCCACATTCTAATGCCAGAATCCATTAGTGTATTAGCTTACAAAGCTAAAGAGACTTTACAAATATGATTGAGTTAAGGTTATTGAGATGGGGATTATATCCTTGATTATCTGAGTAGGCCCAATATGATTACAGGGGCCATTGTAAGCGGGCATCAGAAGGTTCAGTGTCAGAAAGGGAACGGAACAGAAAGCAAATTTAGGATTAAGCACAGTTGTTACTCAAAGAATAAAAGTTGCATCTGGAGAGGTCCTGGAAAAACCAATAATTTGTGATTTGCTATAGCAGCAATAGGGGATTAACACAGTTGACTTAAAAACAATAGTGCTAAGGTAGTCTTGATGAAAGTTATGATTAGGAAAATAATAATAAATTGGTGACAAAATGGAAAATTTTAGAAATAGCATGGGATGGGTAGAGAACTGTGACATAGACACTAAAACATGAGTAGAATTTAGTAAGAAATATCAGAAACAAGTGAGTTTCGGAAAAAAAAAGTATTGTAAAATTGCCTCCCTGAGGAAGAAAAGTAGTCATTTAAAGGAAACTTGGAATGGGATTGATTGGCAACTTTATAAGCAAATGTCTATGAAGAATTAAAGAATGAAAAATATAAAAGTATATTGGGTGAGAAAAATTTTAAATGATATATTTCTCTGGAATTGATCTTCTACAAGAAATAATGTTTTTAAGTACTTTCACATCTTTTAATAAATGTACAGTGCCTTCCAGAAAGGCAGTGGTTCAAAACCAGTTCTGAATTTTTGCATGTGAAAATGTGTAGCCCAAGTAGGACTAATGAACTGGTTAAGATGTAATTTCAGTTACTTTAGTATAGAACAGGCTATTTAAAGTTTGTACATATCACGATGTTTTATTGAGTGCTTAAGGAAAAACAAAAACAATGTAGAGGATTATTTTGAAAGACATTATCTGAAACCTAATTGGAGAATATTTTAAAAACTCATTTCTAGCTTTTTCATGAATAGGAGTGAAATATTGAACAATTAAAATGGTAACATAAACTTACAATTTTTTAAAAACTTCATGACATAAAAATTGAGTGGTAGTTGTTTGACATAATTGTTGGCTGCCAATTGAGATGCTCCCATCCCATATTCACGTGCCTGGATTTAATGTCTGGCTCTCTCTCTGATTGCTGATTCCTGCTAATGTGCATTCTTGGAGGTGGTTTGAGTTCTGGCTCTTGTATTCAGTCTGGCCTCAATGTGGTGGCTGCAGGCAACAGGGGAGTAAATTAGAGGATTAAGGATCTCTGTCTCTCTCTTTCCTTTTCTACATTTCTGCCTTTCAAATAGATAATGTAATTAATTTAAAAAACTAAATATATACATTTTATGAACAATTGCATCTTGATTCTAAGGTGCATATTTTTCATATTTTAACATCCTCACTTGTATGACTTATAATTAATGATATGGGAATTATAGTTACCAGTGTATAGTTCATTTCATTGTTATGCAAATACAGTCGTGCTTTTAAAAATCAGTGATGATTTAGATTCAATATAGCAGTCCATTCAACCTGTTTCATCGACTAATATTAAATTAATAAAACAATTTGTTGTGGAAGACTTATTATTTATTTATTTATTGTAAAATCAGAGCAAGAGAGAGAGGGAGAGAGAGATACCCTTGATGTGCCTGTTCTCTTGCCAAACGAAGACGACATCTGTGTCTCGGTCAGGCCAAAGCCAGGAGTCAAGAACTCCAACCAGTTCTTCCATGTGGGTGGGCAGGGGCCCATCTCCTGCCTTCCCAGGCACATTAGCAGGAAACTGGTTTAAAAACAAAGCAGCTAGGACTGAAACAAAGCAGCTATCACTCTGATATGGGATGCCAGCATAGAAAACGGCAGCTTAAACTGCCATGCCGCAATACCAGCCTCAATAACACTTCCTAAAAGTATTCAAAATACTGACTCTCTGGACATATTTTTATAGGTGAATAAACAATATAGCACCTTTGGTTAATGCCAGTATTAATGGCATAAATGTGCATTGCCCTTATGGTGATGATTTCCCTTCATGTAGAAAGTTCCAAAACAAATATCTGTATCAATAAATAATACCTAAAGCATAAAGTCTTAGGGGAAAACAAAGAACGTGGACTAGGTGCAAGGAGAAATGCAGAATTTGTTTTCTCATTTTTTTTTTTTTTGACCTAGATATAACCAACAAAATAAAGACTAAAGAGGACATCTGGATTCACATAGTTCAATCGTTTTGCCTTTAAAAAATAAGACTGAAATGCTTAAATGCTTATGACTAAGCCTACAGAACAGTCTTCGCCTACTAGAAAAACTAAGACAAAAATTTGGTTCAGTGAACTCAGCTTCCTGTTTTGTTCCACTCCATCACAGCTGTGTGTTTTCCTCTCTGCCAGGTGATAGCCTCGATCTGTCAGCATTTCTGTGCTGGAGAAATTCAGATGAGCAGAGAGACTGAGATGAAAAGGTAGCTAATGAGGAACGAACTAAGATATTTTAAATTGAAGTTCACAAAGTCAAGGAAGCTAACAGAGGCTTTGAAATTATTTTGGTGCATTAGAGCAGCATTTCTGTCCATTTTCAAATATTACGGAGCAGAAGCAAAAAGAAAAAGCTCACCATAGAAATACTTACTACAATAATAATTTACTTTAAGCAATTTATTCTCCTGTGAAGCTACAGTGTTGGTTGATGAATACTTTCCCTTGGGCATATTTCAGAATTTGTAAGCATACTTTGAAGCATCATTATGCTTTCTCAAATAAGTATCCATTTTATTATATCTACACTGTGTGCTGTTTAATGAATAATAGCATTAATATTGCATTTCCAGCATATTAGAGCAAACAAATATTCATATATACACTATGCTGTTTAATTTTTACAAACAGAATTTAAAATTTAAGGACAGATTTGACGGCAGTATATTGCAAATGAATGACTTCTTAATGAAAGTGATTAAAATAATTCTATTTTTGATATATATGAAAGCACAGTGACAGGTCCCTGCTTTTATGGGAAGTGAGTGTTTTACTTAGGCGTATCCATTGGGTGGGCATTTTGTTCAGCTAAGCCTGCATACCATGCTTGAGTGTCTGGATTTGAGTTCTGGTTCTGCTTCTGATTCCAGCTTCTTGTTAATGCACATTTTGGGAGACACTGATGATGCTTCCAGTATATAGGTCCTTCCAACCTATCTGGAAAAACTCAATTGATTACCATGCTCCTGATTGGGTTCTGTCTCTACTCCAGCTATTACAAGCACCTGGGCGTGAGGGCACAGATGAAATATCTCCCTCTCCCTCTCTTAGATAAAAATAAATAGAAATTAAAGGAAAAGCACTTCCATTTTCAGCTGTACAAGTATAATGATAAATGTCCACAAACTGTCTAAATTTCCAGATTTTTCTCAATATGTAATCATTTTCATTTTATCATTCTAGTTTGCTTGCAGTGATATATAATGGTTTTAACTTCCACTTCCTCACAGAAATGCCATTCACATTTTTAATGTGTTTTTTGTCATTCCTATATCTTCTTTCATGAATTATCTACTCAAATATTTGACCTCTTTTAAGTATTTGCTTTTCTTTGATAAGGTTATAATAATAAGTTGTTAACATTGAGTTATTAGCTCTCTAGGTAGAGGAATGACAGATAGATAGTTACTGTGAATAAGTTCAATCAGATAAATACATCGCAAATAGTGTCTCTGATTCTGAATATTGTTTTATTTACATCCTTGACAGTACTTATTGTAAAATAATACTTTCAATTTAAAAGAAAAATTAATTTGTCAATTTTGTGTTCTTATTCTTGATTCCTTTTGGATCATCTCTAAGATATTTATTACTACTTTTTGTTGACAGATATTTCTCTTGTGTTTTCATTTAATATTTTTATAATTTAGCCATTATATTTTAGTATATGATGTATTTATGCTAATATTTATGTTTGGAAGGAAATATAATTTGAATTTCAATTTTTATATACAAATATGCAAATTTTCCTATTCCATTGATTGATTATCCTGTTGGATTAGCTTGGCAACTTTGTCCAAAAATCAGCTGTCTATATATCTGTGAATCTATTTGTGAATATTCTCTTACATTGATCAATGTATTCATACATTGACTTAAAACAGAGTTCCTTGATTACTGCATCTCTTTATTTATCTATCACTGCATATGCATTTATTATAAAATAAATCCATAAATCAGTAGTGTAATTCATCCAGCTTTGTTCTTCTCTAAGAAACAGTCTCCTGTTACAGTTAGTTTGTATTTTTATACAAATTTGAATAATACCTTGTAAAATTTTATGTTAGAGATAATTGGAATTTCAATATAACTTGATTTGAATTTATAAATCAATTTGAGAAAATTATCATTGCAATAAATTGAATCTTTCAACTCATGAACATGATATACTAGGTGTTGCTTATGAAATTGATGGATAAGTTTCTCATTATTTTGTAATTTTAAAACTTAATTTTCCAAGTTTTTCTGCCAGCATGTAAGATACTATTTAGTTTTAAGCTATTCTTCTGTCTTGTAACCTTGTTTAATTACATATTAGTTATATTATTTGTTTCGTGCATTCTGCAGATTTTCTGTATAAATAATCATCAACTGCAATGATAGATTTTAATTCTTCTTTTCTGGTTTTCATAACTTTCATATCTTTTTATCAGCTTACTGTATTGGATAAATGTCTATGGAAAATTGAACAGAAATATCAAAAATATGAGCTCCCAGGCCCTTATCCCTGCTTTTTTATTGATGTTAGGGACATTATTGAACAATTAAGTATTAAATATGTTGTTACCTATAAGGTTTTGAAGATACTCTTTAGCATATCAAGGAAATCCCCTTCTCATCCTTATTTTACGAATGTTATTTTTTTCTGCTTTTCACATGACTGGATATTCAATTTTATGACATGATTCTCTTGTATCAATTGAAGTAAGCATATATTTAAAAGAGAAAATTTCCACTTTGCTAATGGCCTTGTCTAAATATTGAAGGAGTTTCCGGATTCAAAAGTTTTCCATAGCCTAGGCAGCTCATGTCAAGAGCCTCGGGTGATCACTGACATCATACATAAGAGTGTTAATTGTTAAACTAACAACTCTGCACTTACCTCCCATGCAGGACCTCTGTCCTCAATGAGTTGTATTATGAGAGTTAACTGTAAAACTTGTTCTCAAACATTTTTTTGTGTGTGTATGTGTGCAAATTGTTGAAATCTTTACTTAGTATAGTATAGAATTGGTCTTCTGTGTACAAAGTTAATTGAAAATGAATCGTAATGAGAATGGGACTGGGAAAGGGAGAGGGAGGGGGGGAGGGAGTGTGGGTTGGAAAATGGGTATGAATGGAAGATTAACTATATTCCTAAAGTTGTACATATAAAATTTGTATTCTTAAAAGTTAAATTAAATCATTATTTAAAAAATAAATAAAGTTATTTTGTTATCATAAATTACTTTGGTTTTTGAAATTTCAACAATCCTGCAATCTTGGAATAAACAACCATTCATCATTATGTATTATCAGTTTCACTCATGTATAAATTAAATTGGCTAAAATTTTGAGCAAAATTTGCAAATTATACATCTGATAAATGGCTAATATCCATAATCTATAATGAGCTCAGGAAACCCAAAAATAAATAAAGCAAGTTAAAAATAAATCTAGTTAAAAAATGAGTAAAGGCTATGAACAGGCATTTTTCAAAGGATTTATTGCAAATGGTAACAGATACATGAAAAGATGCCCAGGATCACTAGCCATCATGGAAATGAAAATAAAAACCACAATGAGGTTTCACCTCACCCCAGTTTGCATGGCTATTCTACAAAAATCAAAAAGTATAATTACTGCTGAGGATGTGGAGAAAAAGATGCCCTAATATGCTTTGATAGTAATGCAAACTAGTAGAACCATTAAGTAAGACAATATGAGTTTCCTCAGAAAACTGAAAATAGGTCTACCATATGACCCAGTCATCCCACTCTTGGGAATTTACCCAGAGGGAATGAGATTAGCATATGAAAAGCTTAGCTGTATTTACATTTTTATAGCAGCTCAACTCAGAATAGCTACGATACGGAATCAACACAGATGTCCATCAACTGACGATTGGATAAATAAATTATATATAAAGATGGAATACTACTCAGCTGTAAAAAAGAATGAACTCCTGTCTTTCCCAACAAAATGGGATGAAACTAGAGACCATTATGCTTAGTGAAATAGGTCAAAACAAAAAAGACAAATATTATGTTTTCCTTGATTTGTAGTAACTAATATGACAAGTAGAAAATAATGTAAAGTTTGTGAACAAAATTGACATTTTGAGATTTGAATATTTGTAGCCCTTGTTATACTCTTAAAGAACAGAGGTTACTCTACTTACTACTTGTTGAATTCTTTACTTAGAAGAGGATAAAGCTTGTAATTACAAAGAAAATTAAAGTATGTTTTATAAAAACTAAAAGAAAAATAATAGTATGAGGGAGGATAGCAGTGAAGGAGGGAGGGTATGGTAGGAAGAATTATTATGCTCTTAAAACTTTATGAGAGCAGAATAGGGAGGGAGCTTACTGCTCTAGTATAGGGGAAGATTATTTAAAAAAATAGAGTGCAATCTGAGGGAAGAATTAAGGAGAGAACTGTAAAGGAAACTCCATGAAAATTAGAGGGACACTGTGGATACATGTTGAGGGAGTGGATTCAGTACCCCAGAACCAGCTTTGGAGAGTGAGGAGAGACCAGATGCAGCAGCCTAAGCCACTGGCAATAAAGCTGCAGGAAGAGCCTGGCGTGAGGCTGTCTTGGAGCCCAGTGAAGGACAGTGTACCTGACAACCTAGGGGAAAAAAAAAAAAAAGGAAAGAAAAAGGGGGCATGTTTCACTCCCCCCAACCACCTTCAGTGGTGTCCTGTAATGAGCTGAGAGAGAGAGAAGAGGCAAGATGGCGGAATAGGAAGGGAGCACACTGATAATCCGGGGAGAGACAGTTTAATAAAAGTGGAGATACTGCAGATTCAAGGAAGAGTAGGGGAGGAAACAGCAGAAGAAACTCTTCCAGAACCCGTGATTCACAGTGGACCTGCGTGGAGAGCATGGGAGCCCATAGTTCGGGACACCAGTGGCAGACACAACACACCAGCGCTGGAACGCGAGGTGAGCCGAACCTCAATAGCCCGAGACACCAGCAGGCAAGCGGAGAGAGGAGACTAGAGGGAACGACCCCCCCGGGGTGGGGGGAAGTTCACCAGGCTAACTGGAAGAGAGAAAAAAAAAAAAGGTGACAGGTACGGACACGGGTTTCTCTCTCTCTACTCACTTCTCAAGGGTGAGCAAGACAAAGAGCAGGCACCATCTTGGACATACGTCATAAGCAGAGCAACCTCAGGTCTGCACTGGCCCTGAGCCTAGCAGAAAAACCTGACTCTGGGCGGGGCAAATTAACAGGAGATTAGGACCTAGTAAATTTGTGGTGCTACTGAACTGAGACTGTGAAAAAAGAGACGGTGGGGGAGAGAACTCACGGAATTCACATGAGTACTCTCCAGAGATGCTACAATTCATTAACTTTGGCAACCCAGTGGGAGACTGAAGGAGAATCTGAGCCCACCCTGAGGGCAGAACAGATTCCCTGTGTGGTCCTTGGGAAAGAGCTTCCGATCTCTGGCTCCTGTGGGTATATCATTTGCCTGCTGACTACCTCCAACTTCGTTCAGCTGTGCGGAATTACTTCCCTTTTGAATCAAAAAAAGAAAGGCTCCATCAAAAACAGACAGTCCACTTAATCTAGAGTCATAGTATAACAAGAAAAAGCACCACAGTGAAGAAATCAAATATCTCCAATATGCCAAATAACAAATGCAAAAACTGAGGTAATAAAAACAAGGAAGTCTCCATGACGCCCCCAAATGAAAAAGACACCCCAATTCAAGATTTTGAAGATGATGAGTTAGAAGAAATGCAAGAAGCAGATCTCAAAAAATTGATAAGAACATTAAGAAGTTCTCAAAAACAAATTCTTGAACTACAGAAATCCTTAATGGACAAGATAGAAAATCTCTCTCATGAAAATGAAATATTAAGGAGGAATCAAAATGAAACAAAACAACCAGTACAACAGGAAACTGTGATAGTCACGAGAAATCATAATGAAGTGAAGAATTCAATAGATCAAATGAAAAACACAATAGAGAGCCTTACGAACAGAATGGGTGAAGCAGAAGAGAGAATATCGGACTTAGAAGACAGAGAATAGGAAAGGATACAGTCAGACCAAAGAAAAGAAGAGGAAATTAGAAATCTAAAACATATTGTCAGGAATCTTCAGGATACTATTAAAAAACCCAACATTCGGGTTCTAGGAGTTCCTGAAGGCATGGAGAGGGAGAAAGGATTAGAAGGCCTTTTTAGTGAGATATTAGCAGAAAATTTCCCAGGTTTGAAGAAGGACAGAGACATCCTAATACAGGAAGCTCATAGAACCCCCAGTAAACATGACCAAAAGAGATCCTCACCAAGACACGTTGTAATTAAACTCTCCACAGTGAAACATAAAGAAAAGATCCTAAAATGTGCAAGAGAGAAACCTCAGATTACTCTCAGAGGATCTCCGATCAGACTCACAGCTGACTTCTCATCAGAAACTAGATCAGAAATAGATTCAATGCAATACCAATCAAGATACCGAAGACCTTCTGTTCAGATCTAGAAAAAATGATGCAGAAATTTATATGGAGACACAGGAGACCTCGAATAGCTAAAGCAATCTTGTACAAAAAAAACAAAGCTGGAGGCATCACAATACCAGATTTCAGGACATACTACAGGGCAGTTGTTATCAAAACAGCATGGTACTGGTACAGAAACAGATGGATAGACCAATGGAACAGAATTGAAACACCAGAAATCAATCCAAACATCTACAGCCAACTCATATTTGATCAAGGGTCCAAAACCAATCCCTGGAGTAAGGACAGTCTATTCAATAAATGGTGCTGGGAAAATTGGATTTCCACGTGCAGAATCATGAAGCAAGACCCCTACCTTTCACCTTACACAAAAATCCACTCAACATGGATTAAAGACTTAAATCCACGACCTGACACCATCAAATTATCAGAGAGCATTGGAAAAACCCTGCAAGATATAGGTACCGGCAATGGCATTGCCTGTGTATACAAAGGCTGTTGATTTTTGTGCATTGATTTTATACCCTGCTACTTTGCCAAAATCTTCTATGAGTTCCAATAGTCTCTTAGTAGAGTTCTTTGGGTCCCCTAAATAAAGAATCATATCATCTGCAAAGAGGGATAGTTTGAGTTCTTCCTTCCCAATGTGTATCCCTTTAATTTCTTTTTCTTGCCTAATAGCTCCAAATGGCCAACAGACACATGAAAAAATGTTCAAGATCACTAGCAATCAGGGAAATACAAATCAAAACCACAATGAGGTTTCACCTCACCCCAGTGAGAATGGCTCACATTCAGAAATCTACCAACAATAGATGCTGGAGAGGATGTGGGGAAAAAGGGACACTAACCCACTGTTGGTGGGAATGCAAACTGGTTAAGCCACTATGGAAGTCAGTCTGGAGATTCCTCAGAAACCTGAATATAACCCTACCATTCAACCCAGCCATCTCACTCCTTGGAATTTACCCAAAGGAAATGAAATTGGCAAACAAAAAAGCGGTCTGCACCCTAATGTTTATTGCAGCTCAATTCACAATAGCTAAGACCTGGAACCAACCCATATGCCCATCACCAGTAGACTGGATAAAGAAATTATGGGACATGTACTCTATAGAATACTATACAGCAGTCAAAAACAACGAAACCCAGTCATTTGCAACAAGATGGAGGAATTTGGAAAACATCATGCTGAGTGAATTAAGCCAGTCCCAAAGGGACAAATATCATATCTTCTCCCTGATCGGCGACTACTAACTGAGCACCAAAGGGGAAAATTATTGAAGTGAAATGGACACTATGAGAAACAGTGACTTGATCAGCTCTTGTGCTGACTGTTGATGTACAATGTAATACTTTATCCATTTTAGTATTTTTTTTGTTCTAGTACCATTGGTTGAACTCTGTAATTAACACACAATTATTCTTAGGTGTTTAAATTTTAACTGAAAAGTGATCCCTGTTAGGAATTTGGAAAACATTATGTTGAGTGAAATAAGCCAATCCCAATGGGACAAATACCACTGTTCTCCTTGATAGGTGACAAATAACTGAGCACCAAAAAGGAAACCTGTTAAAGTGAAATGAACACTATGAGAAACGGTGACTTGATCAGCCCTCACCCTGACTGTTGATGAGCAGCTTAATATGTTATCCCTCTTAGTTTTTTTTCGTTTGTTCTACTTAATACTTTTGGTTGAATACTGTAATCAATACACAATTCTTCTTATGTGCTGAAACTTAACTGAAAAGTGATTGCTGTTAAATATAAGAGTGGGAATAAGAGAGGGAAGAGATGTGCAATTCGGGACATGCTCAAGCTGACGTACCTCAAACGGTAGAGTTAGAAACCTACCAGGGGATTCCAATTCAATCCCATCAAGGTGGCATGTACCAATGCCATCTCACTAGTCCCAGTGATCAATTTCTGTTCACAATTGATCATAATGATAGGACTAAGAACCAAAGGGATCACATAAACAAGACTAGTGTCTGCAAATACCAGCTGATAGAATCAAAAAGGGAGAGAATGATCCAACATGGGAAGTGAGATACACAGCAGACCCATAGAATGGCAAATGTCCTAATAGCACTCTGGCCTCATAATCAGCCCTTAAGGCATGCGTATCCAGCTGAAATGCCCATGAGAGTATTTCAGGCATGGAAAGCCAAGACACTCTGGGGGGAAAAAAAAAAAAAAAAAAAACCGAAATGAAAGATCTCTGTGAGTGAGATCCCAGTGGAAAGAATGGGTCATCAAAGAAGGAGGTACCTTTCTCTGAAGGGAGGAGAGAACTTCCACTTTGACCATGGCCTTGTCTAAAAATGATCAGAGTCAGTGAACTTAGGGGGCTTCCATAGCCTTGGCAGCTCATGACAAGAGCCTAGTGTGATTACTGAGGCCATAAACAAGAGTGTCAATTTGTTAAGTCAACAACAGGAGTCACTGTGCACTTACTCCTCATGTAGGATCTTTGTCCTTAGTGTGCTGTACATTGAGATTTAATGCTAAAACTAGTACTCAAACAGTATTTTTCACTTTATGTTTCTGTGTGGGAGCAAACTGTTGAAATCTTTACTTAATGTATGCTAAACTGACCTTCTGTATATAAAGAGGATCGAAAATGAATCTTGATATGAATGGAAGGGGAGAGAGAGTGGATAAGGGGAGGGTTGCGGGTTGGAGGGCCGTTATGGGGGGGAAGCCATTTTAATCAATATTCTGTACTTTGGAAATTTATATTCATTAAATAAAAGTTAAAACACACACACACACACACAAAATGAGCTGAGAGAGGGCGGGCAACATTTAAGGCATTCATAACAGCTGCGCCAACTTGTATCCATATGCCCAGCAACCATCTGAGAGGAGTTGCCTGATTCTGGATGGGAGAATTGACAGTGGCTTGGTTCTCATAATTGTGGAAGCCTTGTGTGTTAAGATGAACTGTGAAAACACTGTGGCTGTGTGAGAGGGCACAGGATGTGACTGGGTCTCCGAGTAGTCTCTGTGGGAGGCTTCACATGCTCAGGGCACCCTGATGGCCTAGTAAAAATCATTGTTGTGATATCCATGCTTGCACTGAGGACTGCATGAATCCTTTGTGAGGTTCTGTGGCAGGGTGGATGAATATTGCACCAACTGGGGCTAGCATCTGTCTACACGAATAGAGCTGATCATGCCTTTCTCTCTAACAACAACAACAACAAAAGAATTTCCCTGCACAACTCGGGTGTTATCTGAGACATTCCCCTCACCCTAGAGCATTGACCAGAGCTCCTTGACCACATCTAGCACATGTTTCTGGGAATTCATTGAAAGAGCAGACACTCCACTAAGCCAAAGGTGCATACTCCAAAGATATAAGCCATCACAGGGAGAAAAAAATACAAAAACTGTTCCCACAATGCCTAAAAATAAATGTAGAAATTCAAGAAACAAGAATAAGGAAGAAAACTTTATGCCTCCAAAGTAACACAGCAACACTTCAACACTAGAATGTAAGGAGGAAGAGACTGAAGAAATGCCAGAAACAGAATTCAAAAAATTGATCATAGGATTACTTAAAAGTAATCAGAAGTAATTCCATGCATTAAGTAAATCCAAATAAACATGACAAGAATGAAATTTTTCCCATGAAATTTAGATTTTAAAGACCAATCAAAATGAAAAGTTGGGAATGAAGAATTCAATAGATCAAATAAAAATGGTGTGCAAAGCCTTAACAATATAATATCCAATAATATCCAAATCAATGAAAAATGTTTGGAAATTTTACAGTCAAACCAAAAGGGGTGATGATGTTGATGATGATGATGGGGAGGGGGAGGAGGAGGAGGAGAAGGAGAAAAAGAAGGAGAAGGAGAAGAAGAAGAAGAAGAAGAAGAAGAAGAAGAAGAAGAAGAAGAAGAAGAAGAAGAAGAAGAAGAAGAAGAAGAAGAAAGAGGAGGAGGAGGAGAAAAGGAGGAGGAGGAGAAAGAGAAAAAGAAGGATAAGAAGAAGAAGAGGAAAAAGAAGAAGAAGAAGAAGGAGGAGGAGGAGAAGGAGGAGAGGAAGAGGAGGAGAGGAAGAGGAGGAGGAGAGGAGGAGGAGGAGAAGAAGAGGAAGAGGAAAAAAGGAGGAGAAGAAGAAGAGGAGGAGGAGGAGAAGAGAAGAGGAGGAGGAAGAAGAAGAGGAGGAAGATGAGGAAGAAGATATTAGAAAACTAAAAAAAAAAGTGTTGGAGATTTACAGGATACTTTCAAGCAGCCCAAGATAAGAGACATAGGAGATCCTGAAGGTATGGAGAGAATGGACTATAAGGCTTTCTAGTGAAATAATTACAGAAAACTTCCCTAATTTGGAGAAAGAAAGAAACATCAAAGTACAGGAAGTATATAGAATTCCTAATAAACATGACCAGAAAAGATCTTCACAACACATTGTAATCAAACTCTCCACAGTAAAACATAAAAAAAAGATTCTAAAATGTGCATGAGAGAAATTCCAGATTACTTTCAGAGAATCTGCAATTATACTCATAGATGATTTCTCATGAGAAACCTAACAGGCTAGGATAATGGCAAGATATGTTCCAAGTATTAAGAGGAAAAAACAGTCAGAATACTGTACTATGCAAAACTCTCATTTATGAAGGAAGGTGAAATAAAGACCTTCCATAACAAACAGAAGTTGAAATAATTTGTTACAACTCAGCAAGTCTTACAAAAGATGCTTAAGGATGTGCTACACAGGTAAACACTGAAACCTGGTCATTATATGAAAGATTGTGAAAGCAGAAAACCTTCCAGTAAAAGTACAAAGGAAATCCAAAGTGAACAATATGAATACTTATGGGAAAATGGCAGGGCCAAGTCACTACTTATTAAAAGTCACCTTGAATGTAAATGGCCTGAACTCTTCAGTGAAATGATAGACTGGCTGAGTGGGTTAAAAAAATCTATTCGCTGTCTTCAGGAAACACATCTCATCAATAAAGATCGAAGCAGAGTGAAAGTGAAAAGAGTGAAAGCATGGAAAAAGATATTCCGTGCTAACAGAAATGACAAATGACCAGGTGTAGCCATCCTAATGTCAGACAAAATAGACTTTTAACACAAAAACTGTTACAAGGAGGACACTATGTAATAATTAAGGGAAAATTCAACAGGAAGATGTGTCTATCATAATCATATATGCACTTAATTACAGTGTGCCTGACAATGTAAAAGAAATGTGAATAGATCTAAAAGTAGACATAGACTCCAATACAATAGAAATGGGGAATGTCAATACCCTACTTTCCACAATGGACTGATCAACCAGACAGTAAATTACCAAGGAAACAACAGAGTTAATTGATAATATAGACCAAACTAACCTAATGGATATAGCTATAGAAATATTCATCCTACAGTTGCAGAAAACACTTTCTTCTCACAACTGCATGTAATATTATCTGGGAAAAAACACATGGTAGGCTATAAAGCAAGTCTCAGCAAATTCAATAAAATGGAATTCATGACATGCATCTTCTTTGACCACAATGGAATGAAGCTGGAAATCAACAACTCAAAAACTTCTATAACATATTCAAATACATGGAGACTGAAACATGCTCCTGAATGTACTATGGGTAATAGAGCAAATCCAAAGATAAATAAATACTTCCTGGAAATGAATGAAGATGATAATACAACATATCAAAACTCATAGGGTACTACAAAAGCAGTGTTGAGGAAAGTTTATTACAATTGATTCTTACATTAAGAAATTGGAAAGGCACCAAATAAATGAACTATCAATGCATTTGAATGATCTAGAAATAAACAACAACAAAAAAAAATGAGTAGGAAAAAAGAAATAATTAAAATTAGAGAAGAAATCAACAAAATTGAGGCAAAAAATACAAAAGATCAGCAAAATGAATAGCTGGTTTTTTGAAAAAATAAACAAAATTGACACATTATTGACCCAACTAATCCAAAAAAGAGGGAGAAGACCCAAATCAATAATATGAGATATGAAAAAGGAAATACAACAACAGACACCAGAGAAATAAAAAGAATCATGAGGAATTGCTACAAAGATCTGTTTGCTAACAAATCCGGAAACCTAGAAGAAATGGATAGATTCCTGGACAGCTACACCTACCTAAATTGAGCCATGAAGACATAAAAAATCTAAACAGATCAATAACCAATACAGAGTAATAAATTAATTTAGTAATAAAGACACCCCCCTGAAAAAAAAGCCTAGAAATGGATGGTTTCACTGCTGAATTCTACTAGACATTTAACTAATTCCAATACTTTGCAAACTATTCAAAACAATTGAAAGAGAGGGAATCCTCCCAAATTCCTTCTATGAACCAGCATCACCTTAATTCCTAAACCTGAAAAACATGCAACAGAGAAAGAGAACTACAGACTAATTTCTTTGATGAACATGGATGCATAAACCTCAACAAAATACTAGCCAATAGAATTCAATAACACATTAGAAAGATCTTTCACATGGACCTAGTGGAATTTATCCCTGGTATGCAGGGATGGTTTAACATTTTCAAACCCATCAATGTGATAGATCACATTAACAAAGTGAAAAACAAAACTGTATGTGTTTCTCAATTGATGCATAGAAAGTATTTGGTAAAATATATCATCTTTTCATGATGAAATCCTTTAGCAAATTGAATATGGAAAGAACATTCCTTAACACAATAAAGGTAATTTGTGGCAAACTCACTGCAAGCATCCTATTGAGTGGGGAAAAGTTGGAAATATTCTCATGAATATCTGGAGAAAGATTCTGGAACTCTCAGCATTGCTATTCTATATAATCCTTGAAGTTTTAACTAGAGCCATTAGGCAAGTGAAATAATTCAAACAGATGCAAATTGGGAAGGAAGAAGTTAAACTACCTCTATTTGTAGGTGACATGATCCTATGTATAGGGGATTTAAAAGACTCTACTTATAGGCTATTGGTACTCATGCAGAGTTTGTTAAAGTGGCAGCATATAAACCAACACACAAAAATCAGTAGTCTTTGTACACACAGACAATGTCATGGCTGAGAAAGGACTTCAAAGAACAATTATACTCACAATAGCTGCAAAAAAATCAAACACCTTGGAATAAATTTAATCAAAGATGTCAAAGATTACCTATTATGAGAATTATAAAACATTAAAGTAAGAAGCTGAAAGTCATAAAAAATTGAAAAATCTTTCATGTTCATGGATTGGAAGAATTAATATCGTCAAAATGTCCATACCGCTGAAAGCAATTTACAGATTCAATGTGGCACCCAGCAAAATACCAAGGACATCCTTTTCAGATACAGAAAAAAAACAATTATTAAATTCATATGGAAACACAGGAGACCCCAAATAGCTAAAGGAGTTCTATACAAGAAAAACAAAGCTGAAAACATCACAATACCTGATTTCAAGATGTACTACAGGGCAGTTATAATCAAAACAGGCTGCTACTGACACAAAAACAGATGGATATACCAATGAAACAGAATGGAAATGCCAGAAATCAATCTATGCAAGTACAACCACCTTTTCTTTGACAAAGTTGCTAAAATCAATCCCTGGAACAAGGACAGTCTCTTCAATAAATGGGGCCGGGAAAATGGATCTCAAATGCAGAAGTATGAAGCTATACCCCCATCTTACACTTTAAACAAAAATCCACTCAAATGGATCAATGACATAAATCTCTGACCTTATACCATCAAATTATTAGAAAATATTGGAGAAAACCTACAAGACACTGGCATAGGCAAAGAATTCTTGGAATAGGTCCCAGAGACACGGGCAATCAAAGCCAAAACTGACAAAGGGGATTACATGAAATTGAAAAACTTTTGCACTGCAAAAGAATTACTAATCAAAGTGAAGAAGCAACAAACAGAATGGGAGAAATTTATTGCAAGCCAATAACTGATAAAGGATTAATATCCAGAATTTATAAAGAGCTCAAAAAATTCAACAACAATAAGACAAATGATACAGTTAAGATATGGGCAAAGGACTTGAACAGGTATTTTTCAAAAGAGGAAATCCAAATAGCCAACAGATACATGAAAAAAATGCTCAGGATCACTAGCAGTTAAGGAAATGCAAATCAAAACCACGATGAAGTTTCACCTCACTGCAGTCAGAATTGCTTTTATACATAAATCAACAAACAACAAAAGCTGGTGAGGATGTGGGGAAAAAGGTACTCTAACCCAATGTTAGTGGGAATGTAAATTGCTACAGCCACTGTGGAAGACAGTGTGGAAAAACCTGAGAAATCTGAACATAGACCTACCATATCACTCAGCCATCCCACTCCTGGGAATTTACCCAAGGGAAATGATGGCAGCATATGAAAGAGTTATCTGTACTCCCAAGTTTATTGCACTCAATTCACAATAACTAAGATATGGAGTCAAACCAAATGTCTGTCAACTGAAAATGGATAAAGAAATTATTGGTATGTATACCATGGAATACTACACAGTGATTACAAAAATGCAATCCTGTTGTTTGCAGGAAAACGGATGCAACTAGAAAACCACACTTAGTGGTATAAGCCAATCCCCAAAGTCTAATACCATATGTTCTCACTGAATTGTGGTATATATGAGTGCACATAAAATGTAATCTATAGAAATGAAATTGACACTTTGAGATGTCATAACTTGTAACAACCCTTGTCTTGACTGTTGAGGAAGGTTTTATATATATATATATATATATATATATATATACCACTTGTTGAACTTTTACTTAGTTATGTGTATAAAGTTAATTAAAATAAATCTTAGAAAAAAACTATGAAGTAGATGAAAATTTTCCTTAATAAAATAAAATATTTAAAAAATAGTAGTTTGTAGGTGAGTAGAGTTATCAGTCTATAATATTCTTATATAAAGCATATTTTGTAGTTTTATATGAGAATAAACTGAACACTAAATTAAAGGGAGACTAAGTGATAAAAGAGTTCTATTAAATTCTTACTTTTGTAATGTCAGTAGCAATATCATTTAGGGTTGCATTCTTGTCTTTTACCTTTATAATGGCTCACACATTTCTGGATCTTTCATTGGCCTATAATTTTGCCATTGTGTATGATAATTTCTGTACATGCCACATATTCTCTTATATTGATCAAAAAGTTCTGCTTTGTCTTAACAGGCAATTAAGTTTACTTTGCTCAGTTTATAGATTCTCACATCTGTGACAGTGAGCAACTCAAATCACTTAAAAATTTTATGCCATACACTCTAGCTAAATTTTGTTTAAGTTGTACATCCCACAATACCCTTTATCAGGTAAAGAAAGTTTCCTTTTACTGAAATTTAGGGCTCCTCTTCTCTAGCACATTGTTTTCTTTTGTATCCCTGAAAGCATCCACTAATGCCTAATTATGTCTATTTTCCTTAGCTTTAATATACAATAATGTAATGGGGTTTACTGTCAAGGTTTTAGACATTCCTGGTTTTGCTATTCTAAAATTCAAAGCAACCAAAATAAAAACTGTGTAGGTACTTTGTCTTAGTTTGTAAGGTGACAGAACATGCATCCCCAAATATACCCATTTGGTATAAGAATTATACTACTTCAGAGGACCTAGCACAAGTGAGAGGCTTCTAAGTATTTACACAGTTATGCATTAATAAGAGTTTGTTTTAAAATAAAGAGTTTAGATATTCCAGGTTGGAAGGCAAACAGAAGCTTCCACTATAATTTCACACAGAATTAGCTCTCCTAATTCACTGACATAATAAAAGCTTTAAATTAAACTTTAAAAAAATTATGCTTCATACTTCAAGGCATTCTTCACAGTGGGATACTGAATTGAGGGGAAGTAATGCTCTATTCCTGAGTGAGGGGCAGGGACACTTGTGAAGGTGATGCCCAATAGATCTTGGCAAATACTTCCTACCAAATACTGAGACTTAGCCATTATATTTAAAAGGCAGCCTCTCTTCTAATGCTGCCAGGTAAAAAGACTTCAGCAATAACAGAGCAGGGGCTGGCATTGTTGTGGCACAGTGGGAAAGGCCACTGCATGCCACGCTGGAATCCCATATGGGCACCGGTTTGGTTTGAATCCCAACTGTTCCAATTCTGATCCAGCTCCCTGCTACTGTGCCTGAGAAAGCAGTGGAAGATGTCCTAATTACTTGGGCCCTGCACCTACATGGAAGAATCTGGAGGAGGCTCCTGGTTCCTGGCTTTGTTCTGGCTCACCCCTGGCCATTGTGGCCATTTGGGGAGTTAGGTAGTGAATGAAGAATCTCTCTCTCTCTCTCTCTCTCTCTCTCTCTCTCTCTTCCTCTCAGTCTCCCTCTCTCTCTCTCTCTGTCACTTGGCCTTTTAAAGAATAAGTAAATCTTTCAAGAAAGAATAATAGAGGAATATAGTTGAGATAAAATCAACAAGTATTTCTTTGGGAAGCATGACAATTAAATTATTTCAATATAAATTATCAAACAAAAATACTATCAGAGTATGTTGAGGCATCTGATCTACATAAGAAAAAATTAAAGCCAAACTTGAGGCTAGAATTAAGATACATACACACACAGACACAAACATGCATGTGTGTTATACCCATGATGGAATAACAAAAATAAAATATAATTTACTTGTGCTTTATTTTTTATTTCTCATTAAAATATGATTGCTTAAATGTCAGAACAATGTGTTTTATGCTGTTTGAAAGTAAAAAATGACATGAGAGATACAAAGGAAAAAATTAGATCAATACAGGCTTAAAGTACTTAAACAGACTATTTAAACATGCGTATGTCAACTAAAAACTTGTTTCTAAGGGTCACATATGTTGTATACAAGAAACCTTGAAGTATAAAACTCAAATCTATACTATTTAGAGGAATGCCACCTAAAACTCAGATCCTGACTATGTTAGTTAATAATGCTATGGGAGGAGGTAAACATAATAAATCCACAAACGCAGACATTTAGGTGGTTTTATGTGTTTTCTTGAACGCCAAAGCAATTCTTTCTTCCCATTGTCTTCTGAAGTTTTTACTTATTTATTTATGTAAATGGCACAGTGACAGAGAGATGCAGGGACAAAGAAATGAGACACCATCTTGAAGGCAAGTGAACGCAGCTGAGACTACTGCTGTGCTTGCAAGTAGGATCGTTTGCGGGATAGCTCCAAGGTCTCTATAGACATTGAGTCTGACCTGGAGGGTTGGCAGAGGGGGGGCATCCATTTAAGCCTGTGAGGTGCTCCCCTCCCCTAATGCTGTCACCAGCAACCATACTCAAAAGGCCAGGGTGGAGTATTAACAAGCAGCAGGCTCTGGGAATGCCTAGGCTCTCTCTGTGGGTGGAGCAGTCTCATGGGGCTGAGTGGACCCTGATTCCAATGATGGTAGTAGCCCTGCATTCTTTGACTGTGGGAATTCTGTGACTGCATGATAGGATGTGGGGTGTACCCGGGTCTCTGGGCCACCACTGTGTCTGGGTTCAGTGGTTGAGAATTCCCTGAGGACGTGGGATGGGTCACTGCGCAGGGTTGAAAGCACAGATCCATTGTGCAGTTCATGTGCTTATGGGCGTCAGATGTGGATCCACAGTGGGGTTGCCCTAGGCGTTGATCAGCTTGATGGAGAAGAGTTGAGTTAGTGATGACACAAGCTATTGTGATCATATACTCCCCTCCTTGGAAAAGAGAGATCTATCACACCCAATGTGGGTGTCCCCATAGACACTTGCACCACTCCTGAGTACTGGCTATAGTGCCCTGCCCCCACCCAGCATACTCCTCTGGATAACCACTGTAGAGACAAGCACTCCACTAAACTTCAGAGGCAAATTTCAAAACTAAAAGCTATCAAAGGGGAAAACCAATAAGTGATTTCACAAATTCCTAAACATAAATGTAGAAATATGAGAAACATGAATATGGAATACAATATGACTTCCCCAAAGAAACACAAAGGCACTTCAAAATTAGAATGTGAGAATGAGAGATTGATGGAATGCCTGAATAGTGATTCAAAGGAATGATTGTAAGATTACTCAGAAACAATGAGAATCAAGTCCATGAGTAAAGAAATTCATAAACTGGGGCCAGCACAGTGGCATAGTAGGGTAAGTCTCTGCAGGTGACAGCATCCCATGTAGGGATCCAGTTCCAGTCCCACTCCTCTACTTCCAATACAGCTCCCTACTGGTGGCTTGGGAAAGAAGTAGAAAGTGGTCCAAGAACCTGGGTCCCTGCATGCATGTGGGAGATCAAGAGGAAGCTCCTGGATTGAATATTGATGGGAAAATGTTAGGACCAAGTTATTACTTATCAGTAATAACCTGGAAGGTAAATGGCCAAGTTCTCCAATTAAAAGATACAGATTGGGTCAGAATCATAGCATAAAGTTTTAAGCTGTTAAGTGCAATGCTGGCATATTATATGGGCCCAGTTTGAGTCCCAGCTGCTCTACTTCTGATCCAGCTCCTTGCTAATTCAACTGGGAAATAGCTCCCATATGGGAGACCTGGAAAAGCTCCTAATTCCTATCTCTGATTGCTCTATCCTTGTTATTTCAGCTATTTGGGATGTGAACTAGCAAATGAAAGAGCTCTCTCTCTCTGTGTCTCTCCCTTTCTCTATGTTACTCTGCCTTTTAAATAAATAAATAAATCTTTTTAAATTTATTTATTTAAGTAAATAAATAAATAAATCTTTTTAACAGATTTTATTTATTTGAAAGGCAGAGTTATATATATAGAGAGAGGGAGAGGCAGAGAGAGAGATATATGTCATCCATCCATCCATTGGTTCACTCCCCAGATGGCCATAATGGCAGGAGCTGAGCTGATCCCACATGGATGCAGGGGCCCATATAGGATGCTTGCACTACAGGCAGTAGATTTGCTTGCTAAGCCACAGTGCCAACCTCAATAAAATCTTTAAAAAAAAAGATAGGGGATCTGGCTCTGTTCCATAGTAGACTAAACCTCCGTCTGCAACGCCATCATTTCATATGGCACTGATAAATGTCCTGGCTGCTCCTCTTCCAATCCAGCTCTCTCCTTTGGCCTGGGAAAGCAGTAGAGGATGGACCAAGTGATTAGGCCCCTGTATTCACATGGGCGATGTGGAGGAAACTCCTGGCTCCTGGATTCTTATCAACCCAGCTCTGGCCATTGTGGCCATTTTTAGGGTGAACCAGTGGGTGGAAGACCATTCTCTCTGTCTGTAACTTTTTCTGTATGTAACTCTACCTCTCAAATAAATAAATAAATACATATTTTTTAAAAAAAGATACAGATTGGCTGAATGGATTAAAAATAAGACCAAACTGTTTGCAACCTGCAGGAAACATATGTCACCAACAAAGATACACACGGACTGAAAGTGAATGTAAAAAGCTATTCAATGCTAATGGAAAGCATGAAAGAACAGGAGTAGCCATCCTAATATGACATAAAACACATGTTAACACAAACACTGGTAATAGATAAAGAAGATATTACATAATGATTAAGGGATCAATTCAATAGGAAAATGTGACTACATTAAATATATATGAACCCAGTGTCAGGGTGTCTGGCTATTTAAAATGAATGTTAATGTATCTAAAGGAAAATGTAGACTTCAATACAATAATAATGGCAAACTTCAACATCCTACTTTCATCAATAGACAGATCGCTAGACAAAATTCAAAAGACAGACAACAGAGCTAATCTGTGCTATGCACCAAATGAACTTAATTGATATCTATAGAACAATTCATCTCACAGCTGCAAAATACACATTGTTTCATCATTGCATAGAATTTTTTTCTAGTGTAGACTATACACTAGGCCATATGCTTGTCTTATCAAATTCGAAAATTTTAAAGTCATACAATGTTTGTTGTCTGACCACAATGGAATGAGGCTGGAAATGAACAACATAAGAAACCCTAGAAAATAAACAAACACATGGAGATTGAACAATATGCTCTTGAGTAAACAGTGGGTCATAGGAAAAACTTTAAAATTCCTGTAAATGAGTGAAGGTTAAAACACAACATATCAAAACATATGTTATACATCAAAAACAGTACTAAGAGGAAAGTTTAGAGCACTTAGTGCCAACAACAAGAAATTGGAAAGGCATCAAATTAATGATTTATTAATGCATCTCAAGGACCAGGAAGAACAAGGACAAACCAAAGCAAAAATTAGTAGGAGGAAATAAATTAAAATTAGAGAAGAAATAAAGAAAATTGGTGTATCCAAAAGGATCAAAAGATCAATGAAATAAGGAGGTGCTTTTTGAAAAAATATCTGACATAACATTGGCCAAATTAACCAAAAAGCAAAAAGTTAGAAGACCCAAATCAATAAAATCAGAGATTAAAAGAAAGATGTGAAAACAGATATCACAGAAATTAAAAAAAAATCATCAGGAATTACTGTAAATAGCTATATGCCAACAAATTGTAAAATCTAGGAGAAATGTATATATTTCTGGGCACATGCAATCTACCAAGACTGAGTCATGTAGACATAGAAAACCTAAATAGAACAGTAAAAAATGGATATTGAATCAATAATAAAGAGCCTTCCAAGAGCAAAAAGCCCAGGAACAGATGGTTTAACTGCTGAATTCTACCAAACTTTAAAGAACTAATCCAAGTTCTTCTCAAACTTTTCAAACAATTGAAAGAGAGTGAATCCTCTCAAACTCCTTTTATAAGGCCAGCATCCTTAATTCCAAAACCAGAAAATGATACAAAAAAGATAGAGAATTGTAGATGAATAACCCTGATGACCATAGACACAAAAATCCTCAGCAAACCATTAGCTACTTGACTCCAACAACACATCAGAAATATCATTAATCAGGACCAAGTGGTATTTATCCCGGGTATGCAGGATGATTCAAATATGCACATCAATAAATGTGATATATAACATTAACAAATTGAGGAATAAAAACCATATGATTATCTCAATAGTTGCAGAGAAAGGATTTGCTTTTCTGATCCAACCCTTAAGCAAATTGGGTATAAAGGGACATTCCTTAACACAATCAGAGCAATGTATGACAAGACCACAGCTGGCATAATATTGAATGGGGAAAATCTGGAAGCTTTTCCACTAAGATCTGGAACCAGACAGTGTTGCACATTCTCACCATGGCTATTCAATATTGTTATAGAATTTTTAGCCAGAGTCATTAGGCAAGCAAAAGAAATCGAAGGGATACAAATGGGAAAGGAAGAAGTGAAATTGTTCCTGTTTGTAGATGACATGATCCTATATATAAGGGAAATAAAGACTCCATTAACAGCTGGTTGAAACTCATAAGAGAATTTAGAAAAGTTGTAGGATATAAAAACAAACATACAAAAATCAATACCCTTTGTATACACAGACAATGACATGGCTGAGAAAGAATTGGTAAGATCAGTCCTATTCACAATAGCTATAAAAATTTAAATAACTTGGTATAAATTTAACTAAGGATGTGAAATATTCCTACAATAAAATTACAATACATTAAAAAAGAAGTAGAATAAGTCACAAAAAATGGAAGAAGTCTTCTATGTTAGTGGTTTGAAAGAATTAATAACATCAAAATAACCATACTACCCACAAAGTAATTTACATATTGAATGTGATCTCAGTCAAAACACCTTCTTCTCAGATCCAGAAAAAGCTGTGTTAAAATTCATATGGAAACACAAGAAATCCCAAATATCTAAAGCAACCCTGCATAACAAACACAAAGATTGATGCATCAGAATACCATATTTCAAGACATGCTATAGGAATGGTAGAATCAAAACAGCCTGTTACTGACACAAAAATAGTCATGTAGACAAATGGAACAGAATGGAAACTTCAGAGATTAATCAATGCATCTACAACCAACTAATCTTTGAGACCTGAGCTAAAATTACTCCCTGAAAAAAAAAAAAAAAAAAAGAGAGTCTCTTCAACAGATGGTGCTGGGAAATTGAATCTCCACATTCAGAAATATGAAACAAGACCCCTACTGTATACTTCATACAAAAATCAACTTAAAATGAATCAATGTTGCAAATCTACAATCTGATACCATCAAGTTATTAAATGAAAATATCAAGGAAGCTCTATAAAACATTGGCATAGGCAAAGACTCACTTCTGGAAAAGACTCTGGAAGCAGAAGCAATAACAGCAAAAGCAGATAAATGGGATTACATGAAGCTAATGACCTTTGCACTGCAATAGAAATACTCATCAAAGTGAAGAAGCAACCGACAGAATACAAGAGAATATTTACAAACTATGCACCTGATAAAGGATTAATTTGCAGAATCTGTGAAGATCTCTATAAACTCAACAACAACAAAACAAACAATCCAGTTAAGAAATGGGCAAAGCACGTGAACTGGTATTTTTTAAAGGATGAAATTCAAACGGCCAACAGGCTCATGAAAGAATACTTAGGATCACTAACCATCAGAGAAATGCAAATAAAATCACACTGATGTTTCACCTCACACCAGTCAGAATGGCTCTCATAGAAATAACAAAGAATAGATGTTGGTGAGGATGTGGAGGATATTGTACCCTAATAGGTTGTTTTTGGGAATGTAAACCAATACAACCATTCAGAGAGCAGTAGGGAGAATCCTCAGAATCTGAAAATAGATCTACCATATTACTCAACCATCCCAATATTGGAGATTTAACCAAAGGAAATGAATTCAGCATATGAAAGAATTTTTTGTAGCTCCATGTTTATTACAGTTCAATTCACAGTAGCAAAGATATGGAATCAAACCAGATGTCCATCAACTGATGACTGGATAAAGAAAATTGGTATACATACTTGATGACATACTACTCAGCTGAAAAAATAATGAAATCCTATCTTTTGCAACAAAATGGATGCAACTGGAAGCAATTATGTTGAAAGAAATAAACCAGTCCCAAAGAGACAAATATCATGTGTTTTTGGTGTGATTACTATGCATAGCAGAAAAAAAGTGTCTTATATGAGTGAAATTGACATTTTGAATTTGACTATCATTTGTAGCCCTTGTCTATACTCTTGAGGAACAGTGGTTTTTCTAATAACTACTTGTTAAATTCTTTATTTGGTGGAGGGTTAAGCTCTTAATTATAAAGTAAACTGAAAGTATGTCATTGTAAATATTTAAGGAAAAATGATATAAAGGAGGGCAGAGGGTGGGAGCATGAGTGGCAGGGAGTATAGGGTAGGAAGTATCATTCTGCTTTTAATCTGTATATATGAAATACATGAAATTTATTCACTTTATGCAAATTTAAAAATGTAATAAATATAGAAAATTTCCATCTGTTGTCTCACTCCCCAAATGGCCACTATGGGCAGGACTGAGACAGCATGAAGCCAGTAGCCAGGAATTCCATCTGGGCTCTCACCTGGGTTCAGAGATCTTCCACTGCTTTCCCCATTCACATATGCAGGGAGCTGGATTAGAAGCAGAGCAACCAGGACTCAAATTGATGCTCCAATGTGGGATCCAGCATCCCAGGTGGTGGCTTAACTTTCTGTGCCACAAAGCCAGCCTTCCATTGTTTTCTTGGAAAGCACAAAAATATACAGGCTTCACAATACAGATATTTGAAGGGTCTTCAAATGGCTAATGAAAAGGTGTATTATGAAAATCTAAGCATAGATTGTAATAATTCCTGCAGGAAACATAAACTCATACAAACTTTTTGTAACATATCTTAGTAGGATATATTTTGAGGAATTAAGAGGAATAATAGAACAGTTTGAAAATAGCCCTGATCAGAGCAATATGAATTCTAAAATTAAAGCAAGAACAAACATCTACTTCATGGTGGAGCTTGAATGGAAAAATAGTGAAATCATCTACTTTTTATTCAATTTTATTCTTTCAATTCTGCTAAAGAAATAATCAGTTTGCAAATAACTAATTTTAAGAAGGAAGAGATGTGTTGAAAATGAGCAGATCATCCACATCATTTTGTGAGCATAATATTTTAATATTGCATGTCCCCTAATTGGAAAGAATTGATGACTAGCAGCAAGAACCCACACAATATATATCTCAAATGGTTTAGCTTACATAATTCTGGCTAAAAATCAAAGTCATGCAAACTTACTGCTCCATGGGTGCCCAAAACTATTGTGCCCAGATCAGTTGTAGACAAAATCAGAGATTTCAATGTAAACTTTAAACAAATGGAGTCAAGACTCTGAAACATTTCTCTTAAGAATTATAAAAGGAGGTTAAACATGGTTTTATCAGTATGATCTTGAAGCCAAAGCACAATCAAAACAATGGCTACCAAGAATAGATATGCTCCAGTCAAAGCAAAAGTGGAGCAGTCACAATCAAGGGTCTGCAGAAATGCTAACATCTTTTCCTTGTTGACTTTCAAGAGCACCAAAAATTATGACTTCTGTCTAGTACAGAGTGTTTGTTGTGAAAGTTAACTAAAGCTTAACAGTAAAATTCCCAATGGGCCAACGCTGTGGCACAGTGGGTTAAAGCCCTGGTCTGAGGTGCCAGCATCCCATATAGGTGCCGGTTCTAGTCCTGACTGCTCCTCTTCTGATCCAGTTCTGTACTATGGCCTGGGAAAGCAGTGGAGGGTGGCCCAAGTCCTTCAGCCCCTGCACCCGTGTGGGAGACCTGGAGGAGGCTCCTGGCTCGTGACTTAGGATTAGCACAGCTTTGGCTGTTGAGACCATCTGGGGAGTGAACCAGTGAATGGAAGACCTCTCTCTCTGTCTCTACCTCTCTCAACAACTCTGTCTTTCAAATAAATAAAAATCAATCTTAAAAAAAAAACAGTAAAATTTCCAAGAAATCTTCTCCAACAAGTCTGTTTCTACTTTGACAATGATTTGGCTATTCCTTTCAGCAAACAAAGGCAACTTTATGAGTGTTTCATTTGGAAATCATTAGGCATCCACCTGTCAGTCCTGAATTGATGTCTTCTGATTTCTTTTGTTCCCTAGTCCTCAAAAATCTTATTTTTCATCAATCAATAATATTTTTCAAAGATTCATTTATTTAGTAGAAAGTTGGAGTTAAACAGAGAGAGAAGAGAAGGAGAAGCAGAGAGAGAGAGAGAGAGAGGTCTTCCATCCACTGGTTCACTCCCTAGATGGCCACAATGGCCAGAGATGTGCCAATCTGAAACCAGGAGCCTCTTCTGGGTCTCCCATGCAGGTACAAGGCCCCAAGGACTTGGGCCATCTTCTACTGCTTTTCCAGGCCATAACAGAGAGCTGGATCAGAAGTGGAGCAGCTAGTACTAGAACCAGCCCCATAAGGGATGCCAACACTTTAGGCAGGCGGCAGCTTTACTGCTTTGCCACAGCACCGGCACCCAGTCAATAATATTTTAAAAACCTCATTGATATGGTTAAATTCCCACAGATATCAGCTATTTAGGGATGCTACAGAAATCTGGAAGGACAACATCTATTTTCCATATGCACTGGAAAAAGTCTTGGCAGACTACAGCTCAGTTCTTCGGATATTCAAGGCAGCATTGATGGTTAAACTCAGTTGATTTTACCTAGCAGTGTGTAAGATGTGAATCTATTTAGCTAAGTTTCCTTCTACTCTCTTCAATAAAATTTAAGTTTTCTTGATGCCTTTTCAGAAGCAACCATTTAAACAAACCCACAAAATTGTCACAGTGCTATACTTTTTTTTGTTTGTTTGTTTGTTTGTTTTCTGTTTTTTGTTTTTTGTTTTTTGTTTTTTTTTTTGGACAGGCAGAGTGGACAGTGAAGAGAGAGACAGGGAGAAAGGTCTTCCTTTGCCGTTGGTTCACCCTCCAATGGCTGCTGTGGCCGGCGCGCTGTGGTGGGTGCACTGCGCTGATCCGAAGCCAGGAGCCAGGTGCTTCCCCTGGTCTCCCATGCGGTGCAGGGTCCAAGGACTTGGGCCATCCTCCACTGCACTCCCAGACCACAGCAGAGAGCTGGCCTGGAAGAGGAGCAACAGGGACAGAATCCAGCGCGCCAACTGGGACTAGAACCCGGTGTGCCTGCGCTGTAGGCGGAGGATTAGCCTATTGAGCCACGGTGCTGGCCATCACAGTGCTCTTCTCACCCAGAAACATTCCATTCACACCTGTAAAAGCCTATTTTAAATTTCTCATTAAAGCAATTTTATTTATGAAATTATTGACATTACAAACTTTCCAAGATGATAGTGCTAGTCAATTTTACTGAACTGCTGTTTACTGATTACCAGTTCCCATTTTTCTGTGTAACTAGGTGTATTCTGAGAAAACACATGGATAGGAAAATAGATGAAGATAGTATAATAATTATTGTAATTACAAAACTCCTCATATATAATTCTCAGAATGCATTATTTATGTTTTCTGATTAGTTCTCAGTATTGTTATTTTCACCTTGAAGGAACTCAGTGATGTTCTGATGCATTTTTTTTCCTTTGCATATTGAAGAAGTCTGTATGTCGATTATTCAACATACTGAACACTGATCAAAAAGTTGACCATATGGCAAGGTTTGTGCTATCATTGAGAAATTTGTTAAAAAATGAAAACTTAAAGAAGAATCCTGAACAGAATCTGGAGATACAGAAGGAGTTACAGGGTTGCAAACTCAGTTTAAGAAAAATTAGAAGCAATGCATATTTTAATACATATTAAAGAGAGAGAGAATAATCCTTTTAATAATCTAATGACTTTCTTATTTGTAGCAAATAATATTTACAGAGAAACCATAGGGGCAACATTTATTATTACTATATGTTTTTGTGAACATTGTGACTTAACATGTTTCCAATAAGTCTGGCAAATCTTACAGAAACCAAATGGACAGAAGCTTATACACTGAATATTAAAGCCCCTTTCTTTTCTGTATCTCCAATACTAAATTCTCTATCTGAAACACACATTGTAATTCTGGTGTTTTACAACTCCATCCGTAAATAATCTATTTAAATAATCTATTTATATATACTTATATGTATATACAAAGCTCTTCTTTTACTTTGTACACCAATATTTCTTTTTATATAAAGAACTCTGACTCCTGTTTTTTTTTTCGCTTAACAATATACCTCAGAAATTGTTGCATACCAGTGCCTAAACAGTTACCTCAACCTTTAATGCCTGCTTAGTATGCTATTAAATAGTGAAAGTGATAATTAAAGGTTTTTCAGAAATGAATGAAAACTCCATATTATGAAAAAAATTAGAATGGATTTCAAAAAATTTTACACCAAACTAAACATATTTCAATTCCATTTTTTCATGACCTTTTTTGTAGCACCTTCAAATTTAACAGCTTTACAACTGATAAGCACATAAATTGTTTTCAAGCACCTAGTGTTATACTTATTCACTAAATATTCTGGTATGTTTTAGAGGATAGTTATTTCTAGAATAAATTCTCTAGAGTATTATGTACATTTTAAACTCAGGAGATACTGCCAAATTTCCCTATAAAACATATCAACTTTTAATCTATACATAGCTTATGAGAGTGTCTTCTTCCCAACAAAGATTTCATAAAAATTTGTTATTCTTTTGCAATGAAAAGAATGAAAAAAATAAAAAAAAACATGTGTCTGTTGTTAGAGTTTTCATTATTCTTAGAAGTGTAAACTGAATGTCTCTTCTGTGTTTATGACTTTCCTTTCTTTTATGCATTGAGGTGTTGGTATTTCCTTATTGATTTATGGCTACCTTTAAACTAATATTAATTTGAGACCACCACATTCTACTCTGGTGTGGTAGAGTATTGTGTTAAATTGGAATTTTCCATAGATTTTATTAGTAGCTCTAGTGGTCATAGAAAAAGTCTGTTATATTCATGGATCATGTCTGATTCTTTGCAACATTAAACTTCTTGGTATCTTGAATTGTTGTCAAGTGAACAGTGGACCATTCTTGCTGAGTTGTGTTTTGGGTTTTGTCGATCACAAAATTGTTCTGTTCATATTTTCCTTACACAGGATAATAGAAACTAATAAGAGTTTGCAGTAAAATTACTATGCCTGAAACAAACTATTTTCTCATAAAATATTGTCTTGGGAGTTCCAAATCTGGAGTTGATCAGGAAGGAAACTGCCATAAAGTAAACTTTTCAAGCGTATGATGTTGGGGCTTATTTTCATTCTCTAACGTAATTCCTATTTCTGAGTCACTTATTTAATTCTCCATTTTTACATATTTCAAGTATAACTTGACCACGTATTATTTATGTTTTTTGATGTCTTCAAATAAGTCATGAACACACAAGGCCAAACACATGTCCAAAATAAGCATAGGTAGATCAGCTATAATTTGTCGAATACAATTTTCTTGCTGTGATACAAAAACTATATTTTTAGTCAATCAAAAGAGAGTTTATATGGATTTCAGATAGCAAAGATGACATGTACACTTTTTTTTAAAGTTTTTAAACTTTTTATTCAGTGAGAGAAATATGCAGGAGACTGAGGGCTTTATTTAAGGGAGAAAGAAAAGTCTAGAGGCTATGTTGGGTCATACCAAGTAGAGAGCAGGCCAGGATCCATGTGGAGCAAGTGTTTGGTTATGAGCAGCCAGAAGTTGCTTAGTGCAAGTAGCGAAGCAAAGGCAGAGAGCACAGTGCCTCCAAGGGCATGAGCAATAAGGGAGGGGCCTACTGTTTTGCACCATGTACACTTTTAAGAGTGAACATATACTGTTCCCTGGGGCTGGCTCTGTGGTATAGCATGTAAAGCCTCCACTTGCAGTGCCAGCATTCCAAATGGGTACTGGTTCAGGTCCCAGCTGCTCCACTTAAAATCTAGCTCTCTGTTATGGCCTGGAAAAGCAGTAGAAAATGGCCCAAGTCCTTGGGCTCATGCATCTGCATGGGAGAGCAGGAAGAAGCTCTTGGTTCCTGGCTTCAGATTGGTCCATATCTGGCCATTGTGGCTCTCCGGGGAGTGAACCAGTGGATGGAAGACCTCTCTCTCTCTCTCTGCCTCTTTGTAATTCAAATAAAAAAAATACACTGTTCCTGAATAAAGTAGAATTACAAATTGGCAGGAGGAATTCTAAAAAACACTAAGCTAAGGAATGCAGGTGGCTGATGCTCAGTCCCATTGTACTCATATGAACACAGCATTTTGTTCACTTTTTTCCCTGTGATGTTGCCAGTACAGGTTCCTTATGCTCTTAATTTTATTATTTTTGTTCAGATACTGGTATCTCTTACCTAATCTATGGAAATAGTTCCTAAGTTTTTTGCTTCCTACAATTTTGTATTCCAGCACAGACTTCACTTTGCCATTGGAATTACTTTTCAAACTCAAAAAATGGAATCTTTATTTGAAATATTTGATTACGCCCATCCTCCCTCTTACCCCCACAAACACTCACAAATCTGAACTCATTAGCATGACATGCAAATCTACTGTTTTCCTATAACCAGATTTCATCAACTGATTTCGTTTTTTTTTTTTTTTTTTTTCCAGTCAGTCTGATAAACACAGATTCCCAAACCATTAATTATTTCTCAAGACACCTGAACTTTTCCATTTCTGGACTTTATCTCATGTTAATCTATCAACCTGTAAGTCTCTTCCCAGTTAGTAAAATTGTAAACTAGCTACAATTTTTGGAGGATTTACTATGTGATTATATGATTACTATATGATTATGTTAATCATTTAATCCTTACTACCACCACCCTAAAAAAATGGGTACTATGACTATTCCCACTTTACAAACAAACTGAGGAATGGAGAAATTAAAGTTTTCTACTGAAATGTTAAACTGGATTTCAAAACCAAGCTTTTTCTCTCTAGAGCTGGGATGGAAAATCTGTAGTGATTATCTTTTTATCTTACACAGCATGTTGTACATTATTTTATAGAACAGGTTATAAATAAATCTTTGTTAAATGTTTTATTCAAATTATAACTTTTACTTGAATGATGAAGAAAATGAATTTAATTATCTACTTGAGAATGTCAATTTTATCTTGACCCATATTTTTTGAAAATAATGTTTACTTTATTCCTAAATATTTCTATTTTGACATTTATATTCACCACAGATGCTAATTCCAGGAATCCAAACAAAGGCACCACAACATATCAGTGTGAAGAGTGGTATATGGTGACCCCAAATGGTGGCAATTATGGAGAAATGGCTTCCTCTACTAAAGTGACAAGCAATTCAATTTGTTTTCCTTTGAGGGGAATTTGGGAAGTAAATGTAAAAAGTAAATAAAATTAGCACATAAAAGCAAAATCCTTGAGTATTTTTGTTTCTGGGCGGGGTAGTTACAGAAGTATGTTTTGAGAGATGGGGAGACCATTTTCCAAGTAATACTCTTCATAACGCTAAACCATATTAGTTTAGCAGCCATTTACATTTCAAATGCAAACTAGAAATGATATAAAAGGAAACTCCACACAGCCTTCAGAGCTCTCATGTTTGTTTAGGATAGGACTAAGTTTGGAGTGTATGGACTAAAATTTATGGAATTGAAAATGGATAAATTAAAAATAAATTAAGGTCATTGGAATTTCCATTTTCCTAAATGTTATACACTTAAATTTCAGTGTTATGATTATGTGAAGCTGTTATCAAGGTATAAAACAAGAAATACATGCTGTCAAAAATATACACAAGGATTTCAATATCTTTGCACCAAAATGAACTTACCATTTATTTGCATTTTTTCATGAACTTTATGAAATACCCTTACGTACTAGAGGTTCACATGATAGTTTTTGTATGGTATTTTCATATTAAACTGTCAAAAATAATTCTTCCCTTAATGTTTTTCAAAAATTTATGTTATTTGAAAGGTAGAGTAACAAAAAGAGGGAGACACCACAACACACACACACACATACACACACACACACACAGATTTTGTAGACGCTAGTTTATTTCCCATTTGGCCTCAGGAGCCTGGTCTGGGCTACGCCAATTCCAGGAGCCAGGAACCCCATCTGGATCTCCCATGTGGATTTCAGGGGCCTAAACTCTTTTGGGTCTTCTTGCACTGCCTTTCCAGGTCCATCAACAGGAAGCTTTATCCCAAGAGCAGCAGCCAGGCCTGGGCCTGGCTCTCTGACATGGAATGCCAGTTTTACTGGGATAGCTTCCCCCTCTGTTCTGCAACACTGACTGAAAAGTAATTCTTTTTATGTGATTGTTCTTCAGAAGAATTTTATCATAACCTATTATATACTGATTGATTTTATTCCAGGTTTCCTTAATCTGAGTATGACTGCCTTTATTTGTAATAACAACAACCAACAAAAAAGCCTCCGAATATTGCCAAATAATGGATTCTGGGAGAGAGAGGGAGTCAGGTGTGAGAACCGTTGACTTATGTTGAGTCATTACCCTGGAATTTTGTGTTAGTCATTCCAAAAGAAGTCCTCAGTGAAAATGTGTTTTCCCTGGGAATGACTTTCATTTTCTGCCCTTTAACCATTCCTTAACTGTATTATTTTTTTTTTCAAGAATAAAACACATTTTTATTTATGATTTTTTTCTAAAGCACTATTTTTTTTAAACTTTTATTTAATGCATATAAATTTCCAAAGTACGACTTATGGATTACAATGGCTTTCCCCCCATACCGTCCCTCCCACCCACAACCCTCCCCCTTCCCACTCCCTCTCCCCTTCCATTCACATCAAGATTCATTTTCGATTATCTTAATATACAGAAGATCAGCTTAGTATACATTAAGTATGGATTTCAACAGTTTGCTCCCACACAGAAACATAAAGTGAAAAATAATAGATGATTTTTTTAAATGATGATGAAATCAGAGCAGACCTATTGTCATGTTTACTCCCAGTGAGAGTCAAGTTGGGAATTGATAATTTCTTTCTTTTCTTTTCTTTTTTTTTTTTTTTACAGAGGATCAGTTTAGTATGCATTAAGTAAGGATTTCAACAGTTTGCACCCCCATAGAAACACAAAGTGAAATATATTGTTTGAGTACTCGTTATAGCATTAAATCTCAATGTACAGCACATTAAGGATAGAGATCCTACATGAGGAGTAAGTGCACAGTGACTCCTGTTGTTGACTTTACCAATTGACACTCCTGTCTATGGCATCAGTAATCTCCCTATGCTCCAGTCATGAGTTTCCAAGGCTATGGAAGCCCTCTGAGTTCTCCGACTCTTATCTTGTTTAGACAAGGTCATAGTCAAAGTGGAGGTTCTCTCCTCCCTTCAGAGAAAGGTACCTCCTTCTTTGATGGCCTGTTCTTTCCACTGGGATCTCACTCTCAGAGATCTTTTGCCAGAGTGTCTTGGCTTTCCATGCCTGAAATACTCTCATGAGCTTTTCAGCCAGCTCCGAATGCCTTTAGGGCTGATTCTGAGGCCAGAGTGCTATTTAGGACATCTGCCATTCTATGAGTCTGCTGAGTATCTCACTTCCCATGTTGGATCACTCTCCCCTTTATTTACTCCATCAGTTAGCGTTAGCAGGTACTAGACTTGTCTATGTGCTCCCTTTGACTCCCAGTCCCTTCACCATGACCAACTGTGAACTGAAACTGATCACCTGGAACAGTGTGATGGCATTGGTACATGCCACCTCGATGGGATTGAATTGGAATCCCCTGGTATGCTTCCAACTCCACCACTTGGGGCAAGTCAGCCTGAGCATGTCCCAAATTATACATCTCTTCCCTCTCCCATTCCCACCACCATGTTCAACAGGGATCACATTTCAGTTAATTTTCAACACTTAAGAATAACTGTGCATCAATTACAGATCTAAACCAGTCATATTAAGTAGAACAGATAAAAAAACTACTAAGAGGGATAATGTATTTAGTTGTTCATTAACAGTCAGGGCTATAACTGTATTATTTTAAGAGTTGTTGTCTTTACTTTTGTGATTCTTCTGTATTTATCTTAATTTATTTGGCATAGATAGTATTGGTTTCAGGCATATACTCCTCCATTTAATGCATGACTAACCAATATTTAGACCTTTTCCCATAAACAGCTCTGTTTAAAAATCATGGTGTATTCCAGGTTAGGCCCCAGCCCACATTCTTGTTTAACAGCTCCACAGCAAGCAAGGGCCTTGAGAGTTCCTTCTTACAACTATTCATACTACTGTTTGTATAATATGAGTTAAAGCAATGCAGCAAGAATGTTGACCTAACATTCTTCTCTTAGTCTTTTTCTTCCTGCAGTAGAAAGATGCATATCCAGATGATTCAAAGTAGGCTACCCTTACCTCCCAGGATATTTTTTGTCTGAACCCGAGCGATAGCTGAAGCAGCAGAAACCTGGTGCTCTGAGAACCTGATGCAGCATACAGCTAACAAGCACACACTGCACTGAGATGCCATGCAGCTTTCTTGACACCTTTAATAACTTACAATTTCACTCTTAAAAACATAATTGTGTTCAATATATATAGGCCAAATATTCATTTCACTGTGTGTGTAATTCATGGTTTTCTTTTATAATCTTCCCCTTTTCTTGCTATAGTATTGATTTGCTCTTTATTTCTTCTTTTTTTTTTTCTGTTTTTAACAGCATGCACAGCAGGTCTTCACTATGCTTAGCACTTTTTAATGGTATCAGATCTCCCAGAAATGTAGTGCTCTCTGAATGTAGCATTGACATTTCCCTATATAAATCTCACTCCCTTATGGAAGTCTCTTTTTACTAGGATCATTAGCTAGGATCTAGATGTAACTATGGCATGATGTTATCTATATCCAGACATATAAAAATGGAAATTTCCATTTTTTTAAGTGATTGATCTTTAGAATGAAAACCAGTTTCCTCCTTTTTACCTTTTCTTTTTTTTTCACACATTTTCAATTTCTTTCTGTACAAGCTAATATGGTTCACACTTAAAAACAATGTATCAATTTATGGTAAAATACAAAATTTGAGTCCTCTCCCCCACGAATTTTTCCAGATTGCCTTTTTCTGTTTATTCATCATTAGTCTCTTCGTTGTGACCTGCCTATAATAAATATAGCCTTCTAAGAGATTTGATTGATCATTTTAATTTATTTTTATTTGTCATTAATCTTTTGGTAATGAAACAGGTCTTGTTTTGTATGTCTATTTTAAATGGAAATAATTTCACAGATCTAAGGAATTTTTAGTATAGTTTTGATTTTATTAGCTTGGTCACTTCTTACACGTATAAATCAAGATTTATATGTAATAGACTAGCCAGAAGCAAAGGGTTAAGTGTACTGAGTTTGAAATCAGCAGCTTGTGTAATCACCTAGTTTTACCACTATTGGATTCCGTGCAAGTTATCTGCTGACTCTGAGATCCTTTTCCTTTATAGCCTGAATCACCATTGTAATACATAATTTTAAGCACCATTTTAATTCTTATGCGACTTCATAACAATACCTAAATCACATGATAATGTCAAGCTATGTTTTCTTCAGAGTCTAATCTATCTCCAATATTCTGTGATTACACCATCTTGAATATTTCAATGGATAGGGGCGTATTAAACTGTACTGAAATCTGTGTCCCACTGTGAACTAAATTTTTCAATATCTTGGGTAGTATCTGGACATTGGTAATTTTTTCAATTATTTCCGAAGTGATTCTAGTGTATAGACAGCACTGATAAACACTACTGAACGGAATTTATTATTTGTTCTCCTGTAATATGAATGAACACACACTGATTCAAGATAAGCTTAAGTATTTATTTGGTTACTTTTGCTTTAGTGAACACAATTGCTACGTTCATTTTGCTTTATACTTATATGTGTAATCTGTTTACATTTCCAAAATTTCAGTATTTTGTGAATCCATGCTGTATATTTTAATAGCATTACTATTATTTACACTATATGTAGTATAGCATACTAGTACGTTTATACAATATGCCTAGAGTATAACATTACTATTGTATATAATATATATCATCTTTGTTTTTACTTATGCAAAGTTGAATCTGCATTCTGTTAAATTTCAGTCATTACAACTTTGAGATGTTTAGATTCTGAGGTCCAAGCATACTACTTGCTATGATCTGAGTCACTTTAAGCTCATATTATTAGTTTTCCACTTCCTTTCCAAATTATCATCTTTTAGACTACAAATGGAAGATTCTTTGGTGCTAAAATGAAATTCTAATTTATCATAGTAACTAAGAGAAAAATAAATTAATGTATGACTTGTTTTTGACACTTCCACTTTATCTATGAATTCAATTAAATTCAGTTATGCTGTATAGCTAACTAATGTACTTCTCCAGGATCATTTTTGTATGTACTCTAATAAACAAGCAGTATGGCCTGCAGGAGTCACTTTGTTCTACATAAAGCACTATCTCCGGCTTTGAGTAAGAAGCTAGGATTTATAAATGTTTAAATACTTTTTAGAGGTTTGAAGTATTATTTCAATTGTAAAACCATATTACTATATAATCATTGACAGCTTTAGGATGCACTTTTTTAGAATTATTATGATTATTATATGGCATTAGGACAGAATAGTTTATTCTTCCTAAATTTTGTTGAAACTGATTTAATCAGAACACAACAGAAACAGATGCAAACTGAAATAAAATATAAAAATAATTATTTTCAATTTTCTCAGAGATAGATCTAACTTTGTCAATAGCAGGTTCATTGTCAATAATATCATGCCCTTTGTTAAGTCAACAACAAGAGTCACTGTGCACTTACTCCTCATGTAGGATCTCTGTCCTTAATGTGCTGTAAATTGTGATTTAATGCTATAACTAATACTCAAACAGTATTTTACACTTTGTGTTTCTGTATGGGTGCAAACTGTTGAAATCTTTACTTAATATATGCTAAATTGATCTTCTGTATATAAAGATAATTGAAAATGAATCTTGATGTGAATGGAAGGGGAGAGGGAGCGGGAGGGGGAGGGTTGCAGGTGGCAGGGAAGTTATGGGGGGAAAAGCCATTGTAATCCATAAGCTGTACTTTGGAAATTTATAGTCATTAAATAAAAGTTAAAAAAAAATCATTCCTTAAAAAAAAGGGTAAAAAAAATAAATAAAAAAATAAAAATTATTTTCTGTATTTAAATTGCATCCTTTTTGCTAAAATCACAGAGCAACTTTGACACACAGCATTATGTTATAAATTCTCACAACATCCCTCTTAGGCAGGTACTCATTATTTTTCTCATTTGACAGGCAGAGGTTAAATTGAGGTTTTAAGCCGCTCACCTAAGGAAATGCAAAGTATCTTCAGTGGAGTCAGCAACCTTTTTTGCCTTTTAGAGAAATATTCACCCTTTGTCTTTGTGCTATGCCTCCTGAGGAACAAGATTATTTTAAAAATTGACAATGGACCCTACTATGTTCCAGGAAAATTGAAGTGCTAGGAATAGGCACGGCGGAGAACAATACAGCAAGAAATACACATACGCAAAAGTTTGCAGCAATCTTCTTCATGGTAGCCTTCAACTGAAAGCAGCTACCATGGTGAAACATAAATTTTAATACCTCTAATTCACAGAATATTCAGCAACAATAAAAATATTTTTATTAATTGCATAAACATAAAATGAAATGTTAAGAACATTATGCTAAGTGAAATAAGTCAAGTACAAATGAATTCTTCCACATGAGTTCATTTATAAGAAATTCTACAAATGCAAAATTTTGTCAGAAAGCAAATCATTGATGACGAAGAGCAGGAGGTAGGGTGATGAGATTGATGTGAAGAGGCATACGGATGTCTTTGAAACTGAGTTTTCTACTCATTGATCGTGGTGGTGATGCTAACATGGCTGTACAAAATTACCAAAACACTCAATGTTGGTTAATTTTATTACAGTAAACATTAGTTCAATAAAAATAAAATTATATTGATAAGGATCTTTTCACACCTTCCTCTATTTTCAAGGATATCATGTCCACAGTGTTGACTAGGTTTAATATATTGTCCCACATTTTCTCTCTCTCTCTGTTTCTTTCTAGTTAATCCCATGTGAAGTTTCCCCTTTGTTTATTCTGTTCCCCTTTGTTAGGTGTGCTCATTTCATTGATGTTTATATCTTCTTCTATTTTGTTTAGATACTTGTTTGGATACTGTTTTGAGATAGCTTATTAACTCATTTATTCTCTAAAACATATATATTTAAACAGTGCCATTTCTTCTAGACACTGCTATATCTTCATCTCATAACTTACACATATATATGTATATAAATAATTAATATTTTACATTATAAAATATTATTATTTTAGTTCAACACATATTTCAAGTGTCAAATTCAGTATAATAAATACAGTGATAGAAGATTGTGTTAAACCAACTTTATGGCCACACCAACCAAATTAACAAAAATTTAAAGTCAGTCTAATTCAGGTATAATTTAAATTCAATAAGCTTCACCCATTTAAACTATACAAGTCAATGAATTTCTCAATGTTCAGTTATGTAAACACTGCAGATCAAGATGGGGAACATTCCCATCCCACCAAAATGCTCCATGATGCCTCTTGATGGCCCTGCACATAGTGAATCCCACCACTAACCCCTGGCCCTCATTGTTCTGATTTTTCTCACTGTTGTCTTTTTCAGAGGTTATTTAAATAGAATCATATGCTATGTAAACATTTCTTTCTACTTTTCTCTTACCCATGAGAGTTATGTGTGGTGTTGCATAGTCACTTAGCATATGTGTGGTACTGCATTTAATAGTTGTCTTGCAATTTGTTTATTCATTTATTTCCAGTTTGTAAATCTATAATGGATCATGAATAAAGCTAATATAAATAGAGGGCTTTGTAAAGCATATGCTTAAATTTCTCTTCAGTAAATGTTTATGTGTGGACTGTCTTGGAATTATAATGAGAACAATATAAGGGTGCTTCAAAAATTCATGGAAAATGCTCATTATCTTTTAATTACATTTTGCAGACATTTTGAGGCCCCCTAACATGTTTAACTTTTAAGAAAACTGCTGCAGTTTTCCAAAGAAGTTATGTCACTTTGCATTCACAAGAACAGTGTCTGAAAGTTTCAACCTCTTAACTCCTCCTCAGCACTCATGCTGTCAATCTTTTTAATTTAGGCTATTTTATAACCATGTAGCGATAACCGACTGTTTTAATTTGCATTTTCTTAGTGATGAAAAATATTAAACATCTTTTCAGGTGCATATTTGCCATTCAGGTATCTTATTTAAGGAAATATCCATTCAAATTATATAAATATAATATATATATATTATATGATATATATAAAACATATACTATACATAATATATATGTATATGTTATTTTGTTTATTACTGTTTTGCCATCTTTCAAGTCCTTTACTGAATGTGTTTCACAATTTTTATTCCCAGCTTATGACATATTTCCAATTTTCTCAAAAGTATCTTGTGAAAAGCAGAAATTATTTATTTTCATTGTCATATCCTCAATTATATTCTTCTGTGGTTCATGCTTTTTCTTGTTATCTAAGAATCATTTGCCTAACTCAACATCTAATAGATTCTCTTAAGTAAGATTATTCTAAATATCCTCTAGCATTAGCCTTTATGTTTCGTTCTCTATTGTTTAAATATTTAATGTGAGCGGTGAAGACTGTTCCCCTTCAGCCTGGGGTCTGATACAGGCTCTATGCACTGTGCATTATGTAGCAAGATCTCATCAGCCTTCCTGTTTATCCCTCACTGCCATCCTACTGGTACCAAAATAACTCAAGGTGACCACAGTCTTCTCAGTGTAACTTAGTGATCTTAGGCAGGAGAGCTTGGGAGGCGGGAGAGTAATTTCTGGTCCCACTCCAATAACATGTTTTTGTTTCAGTCTTTATTTGAGATAGTAGGTCTTTTGACTTTAGGGGAAAGGGAGAAGGCTGATGTTTTTTCAAAGAGGGGTCCAGGTACAGAGCAACATTTGGATTCCCTGTGCCAGAGTCTGAATCTGTCTCTTCTCTTGCATTGCCATCTCATCTGCAGCCCCAAAGCCCAGCAGAAAGAACTGGAGAGTGGCCCTCCTGCTGTGTCTTGGGAAACATTTAGCCCTTAGAACATTGAGACATTTCCTTCTTACCTGTTTTTATGAGTCTCCTATCTCTTGAACTCTGTCAAGTGGGAAATGGCTTGTGTGTTTAGTCTGTTGGAGGAACTTATCTTGATTTCTTGGGAATTTCATTTACATTGTTAACCTGCTCTTTGGCGGGCTCCTACATTTGTAAATCTTTCCAGCTGTTGCTTGTTAGGGGAGGAATAACATTCTCTTGTGGCTTTCTACAAAGTTGAAGCAAAAATCATATTCCACGTGTAATAAATTTCCCTTATAATTTGTTTATTCAATTATAGGTAATTGAAAAGTGTTTTAACTTTACTAACATGGGAATTGTCTAGAAAGATTTTTTAGTTTTATTTTATTGCTAGCTTATTTTTTTTTAATTTGAAAAGTAGAGTTATAGACAGAGAGAGAGAGAGAGAGAGAGAGAGAGAGAGAGAAAGGTCTTCCTTAAGTTGGTTCCGTTTTTCCCCAAATGGCCACTACAGCTGGCGCTGTGCCCATCCGAATCCAGGAGCTAGGTGCTTCCTCCTGGTCTCCTATGTGGGTGCAGGGGCCCAAGAACTTGGGCCATCCTCTACTGCCCTCCCGGGCCACAGCAGAGAGCTGGACTGGAAGAGGAGCAACTGGGACAGAACCTGGCATCCATATGGGATGCCGGCGCCACAGGCGGAGGATTAACCAGGTGAGCCACGGCGCTGGCCTTTATTGCTAGCTTATGAATACTGTCACAGAACATATGCTGTATGACTTCAAATGTTCAGAATTAGTTGAACTTTATTTTATTTGGGAAATATCTGTAGCCTGCAGTTTTGTGACATAGGGTTCTTTATCTACATACAATAAGTCAAATTCTTATCCATTTTGTTCCAATTTTAAATATCCTCATTGATACTTTGGCTGCTTTAATTTTTGCAATAAATATTTTTGGGGTTGGAGTGTGACATTGCAGGTTAAACTCTCACTGTGACAACTGACATCCTATAGCAAAACATCTATTTGAGACACAGCTGCTTCCATGCCAACTCCATACTAATGTGCCTGGGAAAGCAGCAGAGGATAGCCCAAGTACTGGGACCCCTACCACCCAAATGGGAAACCTGGGTGGAGTCCCACTAGGCCATTTAATGCATGAACCAGAATATGAAAGAATTTTTTTTCTCTCTATCTAACTCTCCCTTTCAAATTTTTTAAATCTTTAAAATTTTTTCACTATTACTCTGAATTCATATTTAATTTTAATTTTTTATGTTTAAACCTGTATTTATGGTTGGACAAATTTTAAATTGTTTTAGCATTTTAGACAACTAAATATTTAATGTTTATAGAATTTTATTTTTCATATCTGGAACTAGTATTACACATTTTCTGTTTTGTATGATTATTTCAAGGCTACCCATCTACTACCTTTCTCTTTTTTATGTTATCCAGTGTTTTTTTTTTTTTTCTAATCATCTTTGTAATTGAGTTATGCTATGCAAAAGTATATCCCTGGTGTCATTTGTTTAACTTATCACTTTTTGCTTTAAATTTGAATAATGAATTAATTTATATTCCATGTAATAATCACCATCAAATTCAGATTGATACAGATATCTTATTTTTTCTATATCTGTGACCATCTCTGTTTTGTTATTTTGTATTATTTTCGTATTTGAGAGTCAGAGAAAGAGAGATGTGGGAGAGAGGGAGAGAGAGAGAGAGAGGAACAGAAAGAGAAAGAGAGAAAGGTACCTTAATACTGCCGGTTCAACCCCCAAATAGTTTCAAGAGCCAAGGTTGAGTCAGACCAAAGCCAGAAGCCAGTCAGAAGCCAAGAACTTTCTGAGTGTCTCAAACTTGGATGGAAGCGATCCACATACCGACACCATCATCTGCTGCTTCCCAGGAACATTAGCAGAGAGCTATATTGGAAGCAGAACAACCAGGACTCCAATATGCTCTCCAACATGGGATGCAGATGTCACCAGTGGCAGCTTAATTCACTGTGCCACATTGCCAGATGTAGGCTTCTTAACCAGTGTCTTAATTATTACTCCAAATTCTCACCTCAACCTATCTTTTATTTGCTGTTTTTTTTTTCAGTATTTATTTATTTTGTTTAAGATCTTGAATATATCATCCCACTCTTCTGGCCTGTAGAGTTTTGGCTAAGAAATCTGATGTTAGGCTCATTGCTTTTCCTTTATGTGTACTCCTATTACTGTCTTTAGGATTCTCTCCTTTTCCTTAAATTTTGACAATTTGACAACAGTATGCCTTGGAGAAAATCTTTTTGGTTTAGCTGGCTTGGGATTTCCTGTTTCTGGATGCCCATATTTCTTTCAAGCCTTAAGAAGTTCTCAACTATTATTTCATTTAGTAGTTTCTCAACATTTTTTGTCTTCTCTGGGAATTCCTATAATACAAATATTTTTTACTTAATGGCATCTCATGGTTCACATATACTTTTTTCATTCTTTTCAATTCTATTGTTTTTATTTTTATCTGATTGGGTTACTTCAAAAGTCTTCTCCAGATTGAAAATGATTTTCTTCACTTGGTTTGTTCTAATGAAGTCCTCAATTTTATTTTTATTTCATTGATTTACCTTTTTTTTTAAGGGAAAGCATTTATTGGGGAAAACCCAGCAGGCCAGAGAAAAGGGGCAAGGAAGGAAAAAGAGAGTAAGAGAGAGAGAGGAGAGAGGATAGGAGAGAGGGAAGCGAGAGCGAGGAGAAGACAAGAGCTAGAGGAAGAGGAGCTGAGAGAGAGCAGAGAGAAGAGAGAAGAGAGAGTAAGCAAGAGAGAGCGAGATGAGAGAGAGGAGAAAGTGAGCAAAAGAAAGCCACATGTTCAGGAACAGGTCCTTTTAAAACTTTGCCGGAGGGTAGGCAGGGAAGCAGGAGCAGCGAATCCCATTAGGATAAGGATGGAGCTTGACATGAGTGGTTGGGACATGTGGCCATCTGGCTTCCAGCAATGGTGGCAGGGGTTAGAGCCTAGGATGATGTCAGGGTGTAGATCGCACCATAAATAAGACTGTGACATTTTCCTAACATTCCCCCTTTTGTTTTTTATAAAGCAGGTGTTGTATGGGATTACACCAGTCCAAAAGTCCAGGAGTGGAGAGGGGCGATGGTCTGTTTTCAGAGCTACTTCCTGCTGACATGGGGCAATGTCTCAAGCTGCTGTCTTCTGGGTGGAGATCTGAGTATATCCCTGTAGCAGCATTTGGTTGACCACCTGGTTGCTGAAGGCCTTGGTTCTTTCCATTATCACCAGCTGTAAACATTTAAACAGACACTGTATTATAAAAGACCGGGTGAGACTAGCAACCAATGATCCTAAGAGTGGCATTAACCAGGTAATGAGAGGATTTCATAGAGGAGAGGAAATGGGGGGGGGTGTCTCTGGACTCTTGTGAGGACAGTTTGATGGAAGTTGTTTAAAGCTGATCCCAACTGAGACCGGGAGAAAGCCACTCATCTTTTGTGAGTAGAGGGGTTTGTCTATGGAGAAAATCCTGATGATCACAATAATTGGGGGAGAGGACCATCAATACACACAGGTTGGGAGTAGAGCCATTGAAGTTAGAGGCTATGATTACAAAGGAATGAGGCCACAGATGGGCTAGATTAGGTCTAGAACAAAAGATAGAGTCATTATTAGAGGACCTAAGAAAGGTGCTATCTAAGCCACAACTAAGTTTTCTGATTGAGAGGCAAATAGAACATGACAAAAGGGGCTTGATAATAATCTGGTGTATGGGTGCATCATAAGGAAGGTGTGAACCTCCTTAGGGAAGGCACCCGGTTGACTTCTATTACTTAGCTGACCTGGAAGGAGAATTGACCAGGTAAAGACAGATGCCATCTCTAACAGGAAATTTACAGTTCTGCCTGCAATGTTACTGACCCTACTTGGCTGTCCCCTCTGCAGCAGTGGTCATTTTGAAAGCTGGGACAAGTGAAGGGCTTTTCAGCTTAGAGCCAGAAAGGTCTGTGGCTCTGGCCTGGGTGTCCTTCAACTCCAGGGCAGTTCCATTTCCAGTGATCCAACTCTTGGCTGGCAGAGATGCCAGGGCTCTTCATAAGCTGACTTCTGCTGAAGCCCAGGCTTACCACACTGAAAGCCACTGCAGTGGACTGGCCTGTTGGGTCTTCTTGATGGCAGATCACTGTACGGAGTAGCCTTTAATAGGCCTGCCACCTATCTTTAAATTTCTTCTGATGCCTAGCTTTATTTTCTTCCTTTAAAGCAGACAAGAGGATGCAAGTCAAGGGGTGCTCAAGTCTCATCTTTAATCTGTGGTGGTCTAAACTAGAAGTCTGTAGTCATAGGCATGTTCTGGTAGTTGTTTTATCAGTAGACAATTCCCATGAGGAAAACTATGTTCTCACTTTAAAATTTATTCTCCCTTTTTTGGTCTGAGAATGGAGGCTTTGCCTATTTACTGTGCCCACAGCAAAGTCAGTCTATCTTGAAATTATAATTTAAGCTTTCATTTTGGCTTTACTATCAGAAAATGTTAGCCATCCCTTCCGTAAGATATAAAGATCAAATTTTGCATCTTGGAGATTCCTTCAGAATAGAATTAGTTTCCTACCTTAAAAAGAATATATCTTTTTTTTTTTTTCAGAGTGTCTTGGCTTTCCATGCCTAAAATACTTTCATGGGCTCTTCAGCCATATCCGAATGCCTTAAGGGCTGATTCTGAGGCCAGAGTGCTATTTAGGACATCTGCCATTCTATGAGTCTACTGTGTATCCCGTTTCCCATGATGGATCGTTCTCTCCCTTTTTTATTCTATCAGTTAGTATTCACAGACACTAGTCTTGTTTGTGTGATCCCTTTGACTCTTAGACCTATCAGTGGGATCAGTTGTGAACTGAAATTGATCACTTGGACTAGTGAGATGGCATTGGTACATGCCACCTTGATGGGATTGTATTGGAATCTCTTGGCACGGGCTGTGAGTGAGATCCCAGTGGAAAGAACAGGGCCATCAAAGAAGGAGGTACCTTTCTCTGATGGGAGGAGAGAACTTCCACTTTGACTATGACCCTGTCGGAATAAGATCGAAGTCGGCGAACTCAAAAGGCTTCCATAGCCTTGGCAACTCATGACTAGACCCTAGGGAGATTACTGATGCCACAAACAAGAGTGTCAAATTGTTAAGTCAACAACAGGAGTCACTGTGTACTTACTTCTCATGTGGGATCTGTCCTTAATGTGTTGTCCAATGTGAAGTAATGCTATAACTAGTACTGAAACAGTATTTTACACTTTGTGTTTCTGTATGGGTGCAAACTGATGAAATCTTTACTTAATATATACTAAATCAATCTTCTGTATATAAAGATAATTGAAAATGAATCTTGATGTGAATGGAATGGGAGAGGGAGTGGGAGATGGGAGGGTTGCGGGTGGGAGAGAAATTATGGGGAGGGGGAGCCATTGTAATCCATAAACTGTACTTTGCAAATTTATATTTACTAAAGCCTCTGGGGCTTTCTCATTAAAATAACCGTCATGTCTAGTAACACAACATCATTAGACTTTTTAACACTCAGACATTTGTATCAATACCATTTTATACTAAAGAAACTTAAAATACTTAAAATTTAGCACCACTTCACCTCTTGACAGTACTTCTAATGTAATACAAATAGCCTGATTAGTTGATGTCTCTACAAGATGAGAGACATGTGCCTTTGAAAATTTCCAGGGGCCCTTCTGGAGACTGTCAAAGTTTAAATTTTGGAATTTTGATTTTTTAAATGACTGTCAAGGATGCCAAGAAGGCTCAAAATCCAAAATATGTGGTTGAAATAAGATTTCTTAACAGCATGCCATAATATAGACCAAATTCAATCAGTTACAAGGTGATTATTCAAATGTTTGAAAATAAGCACATATTTAAATAACCTATAGCTCTTAAATAAAAAATTCAGCTGTTTTTAAACAATTAGAATTTAACAGAGACATCAAGAGAACATAATAGATTACTTTAGCTCATTGCTTTAACAGAGGATCAGATTCTAATTTTATGTCATAAGGAAATAGATTAATAGCTTTTGTATAAAAATCTCAAAATTAAGATAACATTTTTAGATAAGGTAACACATCAAATTTCAGCCTTTGTTGCTTTATGCAATGTTGAACTATTATTCATGGACAGTTTATGATTACATATTCATTAAACAAACCCAAATAATTTTTCTATAGACTATAACATGCTGAGAGTACCAAAGTTTACATTTAGGTGCATTTATCTCATTTGCCTTCACCCAATTTAAATTAACAGTTACATCTAATGCTGATATTATATTATATCTTTATCTGAAATCAATTAAAATTAAAATTGCATTCATCTAAAACAAGTACTAGTTACCCATTACTGTTTCATTGAATATTAATTACCCAGAAACCTGTTAAAATAAATTGCAAAATAAACTTAATAAGTACAAAGCAATATTTTTAAAAGTAGTGATCCCTAGATTCAAAGAGAGAAATTTCTTCAAACTCAGTGTCTAGTTATAGTTGGTTTTTTTACACTAAGAACACCTTAGGCCATAACGTTATAGTCAGCCACTTGGGACAACCTCTAAAACAAAAAGTTCAAAAAGTTCAGGCGGCTGCCAGACAGTTCCCAAACGTGATGGCAGGCCAGAGGTCAATGCACCTAGGACAAGAAGTTCACTAGGGTGTAGGTCATAAACCTAATTCTGCTGTGTGGCTTGGTCATGATAAAACAAAAGAGCCATCAGAAGGGTGGGATACCTAATTTGTTTCAGGACCATTAACTTCACTGTGCTAATGTTTAATACAGTTTATAATGCACAGGCTGATAATCAGGGCTAGGAAAATCAGATTTACAGGGCCAGCCAGTGCCAATAGTGGAGTAGTAAGCCATGGCGAGCTGGCAGACCAACCCTTGAACCATCCATATGTTTCTTATCATCAGAATGGTAGGATACCTAATTTGTTTCCATAGGCTTGGAGCTCAAAAGGATGGTATTACCACTCCCTTACTATTATGGTAATGCTGGAACAAGAGAGGGAGGGGCAAAAAACCAGTTGGAGGACAAGTGCTGGAGAGTGAAAACATAGAAACAGCCATTGCCAAACTTGAGAGAGGATCATTGATAAGACAGGGAGAGTAGACTTTGGACCAGGCCTGGTTCAAAGATAAAGTCCGAATTCCTGGGTGGGACAGGGAGGTACAGTGAGTCAAGGTAGTTAAGAGTTGGGGCCACAAACATGGAAGGCAGAGGTTTGGGCTCAGGCCCTTGACCTCTAGTGAAAACCTTGGAGGCCAATAGAACCTAGGCCAGAGAACAGAAGGTACAGATGGAAGGTTTAGATAAAAGATAGAAAAGCTTGAGCGTGTGGGATCTCCTTCCATTTTCCCGAACAGCTCACAGAAGTGATAAAGATCTTGAATGATATCAGGGTCAAACCACTCTGACTTTGGGCCTATGCCTTAGGGCCAAATGCACTGCCATGGAGGGGCCACTTTTGATTGACTGTTTAGGTCATACACAGGCCATGCTCTATTACAGAGAAAGATGAGGCATCAATGTTTGTGAGCTGGAGCCAATTTGAGAGGAACCATATTACTTAGGAAATAAGATGGAATGCGGGAAGAGAGAATTCCTGTGGTGACTTGATAGGTCAGATCAGTGGACAGCAAGTGTCCTTGAAGTCCTAGCCATCTGACTAACAAGAGGATATGGGAGCAGAAGGCAGTGTAGTCATCCAAGTGCCCACTGGAGCCCATGGCTTAGCCTGTAGAAGGGAGACAGGAGGTTGAGTCGTCACTCACACCCACTGTTGCCCAGACACAGCATCCGTAGAGACTAAAAGCTTTTAGGTAGGAGTTGTGGTTGGCACCTAGTACTAGTACTTTAGAAGCTTTAGACAAGAATAGAACCACAACCGAAAGTAGAAGTCACTGTGAGAATTTCCCGTTCCATGTCTTATCTCAGAATTTGGAAGGGTGATGTGTGGTGAAGATCATGGAGCGTTTGGTGCTGTGGAAGGAGTTCTGGGGGTGTTTTGTAACTGGCAGAAATCCAGGACCCCAGAGCAGCTCAGAGACCCACATAGTGAGGGCAAAGTCACTGGAGGATCCTGGATTTGAGTCACGGCACCAGTGTAAGATTTCCCATGTTTCAGCACCAATGTGAGATCGCCATAAAACATACCAAACACCGGAGTAAGGGAAAGAGTTTATTGGGGAAAACCCAGCAGGCCAAAGGGAAGGGACGAGGAAGGAAAAAGAGAGAGAGAGAGAGAGAGGAGAAGAGAGAAGGGAGCAAGAGAGAGGAAGATGAGAGGAGAAAGGAGCAAGAGAGAGAGAGAAGCGAGAAGAGAGAGTGAGCAAGAGAGAGAGCAATTTAACCTTTCATTTTCATAATTTCTGTTGAACTCTTTTTAGTGATTTCTATGTCCTTAGTGATTTTTTATTTATGTCATCTATTGATTCCCTCATTTCTTCAACCTATTCATATCCGATGTATTGCATTGAGTTTCTTACAATCATTACTTTGAATTCTATTTCTAAAATTTCATAAATTTCCTTCAGATCAGGGCCTATTTCTGGAGAAATCTTGTGTTCTTTGGAGGTGTCATGCTATCTTGTTTCTTCATACTTTCTGTGTCCTTACTTTGGTATCTGTGAATCTACTGTAAAAGCTCCCTTTTTAATGGCATAGGTTCATTTGAAGAGTTTATGATTTAGATTGAATTCAGAGTATTGGTTGACTTTTTACTATGGCTTTGGTTCTATGTGAGCCCAGAAATGCTTCCACTGAGTGATTTATTTTGCTTTAATCAATGTCAGCTATTTCTATAAGTGATAAAATGGTCTGATCTACAACAGTTCATAAGAGTAGACATGAAGCTTTGAGGTGAATATGGGTTTTCTAGTATGTGGACCTTCAGTCCCAAGAGAGTTGAGTATTAGATACACTGGGAGTGTTATAGCTAGGTCCTTGTCCTTCCTGCTGAGGAACACAAAGGGGGTTGTTGCCTTGTCCCACTGGCACGTCTGTGTGATACTGGGACTTGTGGCATCAGTTGCTATGGCTCTAGACTGTGGGTTGTGGAACATTCCTCAGGACAAGCTTGGAGAGTGTGTCTGGTACTGGGGCTTAATAACACTAAGATTCCTAGTCTCAGGATGTGGGGGATGCGAACTTTACTCTGATCCAGGCCTACCACGTTACTACAAGCTTTGCAGGAGGTTTTACCCTGACAGGTATGAATCCAGGGAGGTGGAATTCATGCAGGCTCTTCCCTAGGTCCCACCAGATAAATTCTGAGGGGCTTGTGGAAAACAGTGCTGATTGTTACAGTCCTGGTATTGCAGGATATAGTGGGGTCATTATCCAGATCTCCCATGATGGAAGCCAGGTACTGGGGGTGGTGATAGCCACACTCCTGAAGCAGAGCAATGCAGATAACACCCCAGATACTGTTATTGAGTATAAATTACTCCAAAGATTGCAGTAGCAGCATCAGCAATCCCAGGTCTACAAGGCACAGATGGAGCTGCCCTCAGTTCTCATGTGGTTTGCAAGGACAATGCTGGAGCTATTGCTTGGGACTCTCTGCATTATAAGCTAGGAGTTTAAGAGAGAACTTCCTCAGGTCAGATCCAGATGTTTTATGGGTTGCTACTCACGCTAGCCCCTACAAGCTGAAGGGAATATCCCTGGATTATATTTAATGAGTACAACTCTGAGGATTGTGTCCAGAACTCTTACAGTTGCAGGGTGCTGGGTGTCTGCTCCCTACCATATAAATTACTATGACTGGCTCTGGTCACTTCTGGTAGCCTTAAACCTGTTTGCTGCTTGCTGAGTCAGAACAGAGCCAATTGAGTCAGATGCTTTCAGTGGGTGAGGGAGGATGGAGCTAATGCGGCTTATGAGCAAAGTAGTTGCTCAGATCCCAATCAGCTCTGCAGGCTAGAATTTAAGTTAGTGTGGAATTCTGTCTCTCAGTTAAAGCTCCTGCGGGGCAAGGTGTGTGGCAACTTCATGCCTCTTTGTCCTGGAAAGATGGCATTTTCCCAGTTGGAAGTTGGTTGCATAAATGCAGGTTTATCTAGCGGGATGGAATGGCTGGCTGTGTTATCATGTCGGTCCTCTTTCTTCACTGTCCCACAGAGTCCATGATCTGTTCTGCCATTTCTCCACTGAATTTCCCTCAGCCATTCACCTAGGATCAAGATACTAATTTGTTTTTCTGATATCTTTCTGTGGCTGAGGTCAGTGCAGTTACTCACTATTCAGTCATATGGGATTTCCAGTTTAAGGCAATTTTGAAATCCAACTAAAGGCATGCAACATTACTCTATTTGTTCTTTCAGCTTCTATACTGTCATCCAACTACTATCATATGCTGTATCTTTACATTCCCCACTGTAGGTGTTTCTCTCTCTATCTGCCCATTTCTTCCTTCTGCTTTGCCTTCAATAATAAGAACACAAAATCATACTGAGTAATGGCTACATTCAATGCATAAATACTCATTTAAACTTGTATTAATTTTTATATTTTTTTCTGTGAACTATTATTACAAGCTTAGGCATTGCAAATATAGGAGCATGGGGCTAGAGGGAGTCTTGTGTTCTAAAGTAATTTAAATTGGCATTGTTAAATTTGCCAATGAAGGAGAGTAAGTCTTTTATGAGATCAATAATTAGGCCTGAGATTTTTCCTAGAGCATCTAAAATGTGCAAAATTGGTTCCTGGTTTTATTTGTGAGCATTTATTTTGTGTGTGTGCGTATGTGCATGTGTGTATGTGGTTGGTATCCTTCCTTACTCTTTTCCTATTTACTTCAACATATTTCATGTGTGTTCTCTTCCAATGGCTAATAGTCACTGGAAATAGAGCTAATAAGGCAAAATGATTCACTCTAAGAAACATGCAGTGTGCATTTACTTAGGAACCTAAGCTAATCTGGATGTTCAGCTAAATTTTCCTAGGATGGATGCTTGGCTCAATGGTTAAGCCACCAGTTAAAGCACAAGGGCTGGCATCTTATTTTGTAAGGTATGAATTTGATTCCCAGCTTTGGCTGCCTATTCTAGCTCTGTACCAATATAGACTCTGGAAGTCAGGAGTGACAACTTAAGAAATTGGTTCCTTGCCACCCACATGGGAGAACCAGATTGAGTCCCTCATTTTTGGCTTCAGCCATGGGTCCAGCCAGAGCCATGTTGGAATTTGGGGAGTGAACCATTTGGTAGGCATTCTCTGTTTGCCTATCTGCTATTCAGTATCTTTCTCTTGGTCTCTCCAATTCTCAAAGAAGAAGAAACATTTCTAAAAGCATACTTATATTGAAGGATGAAGTTGCCCAGACAGGAAGCATGAAATAGGCTGTAGAGATGCCCAAATAAAGATAACAACTCAGAAAAGATAATAATATTCTAAGAGTTGAAACAATCTTATTTTGTGAAATGATAACTGAGAAAAAGTGAAGATTATGGGAGAGAATGACCTGATATTGAGCGGAGTGATTTGATAAGCAGGACTTATTAAAAGATATTTTTGTTTTCTCAGATATATGGCAGTTAATTTAGAATACAAAAGAAAATATAGGAAGAAAGAAAAATTTTGTGATATGATTGTGATTTTTAGTGCTTGTTTATACTCTTATGGAACTGTGGTCTTCCTACTTTTTATTTATTTTTGAATATTATAGTTAGTGGTGAATTAAGACCGTGAATTTAGAGTAGATTAAAATTATGTCTCTGCAAGAACTTATGAAAGGAAGAGAGGGGAGGTAGGGATGTACAATGGAGTGGCGATGGGGGAAAAAGGGAAAATGTGATTGTCTTCTTGGAACTGTACTTATGGATTGCATAAAATCTGCTCTGCTTATATTAATAAAAATAAATAAAAAAGAAAGTTTCTTAAATTTGTATGTTGAACAGCACAGAAACATTTGAAATAAGAAATATGGAGATACTAGAACTGTGTTAAAGTATTGCGTAAGTCAATTTGGTCATCAAAACATTTTAGGTATTTTCATACTGAGAACACTTTGTGATTGGAGAAGATCAATCTTCCACATGAATTTGCTAAGGTTACAGTGAAATTATGTCAATTTTTTAATGAAGAAAAACTTTTGATGAGCAAACAATATGTTCTTAAACTTCAGTGATGGCCTAACCTATAAATTCAGGCTGATAGCACAAAGCACAAAATTTTCGGCTTATAAACAAACATACTTTTATTTCTCACAGTTCTGGGTGCTGTAAGCATTTGATCAGAATTGCAGCATTATTGAAGTCTAGTGAGGGCTGTCTTCTAGGTTGTAGATGACCTATATTTTTGTATCTTCACATGGGAAAGAAAGCTGGCTAGCTTAAACTAATCCCATTTTCATTGATTACATTCTAATGGCCGTATTTCCAAATATTATCACATTGGGTTTAGGGTTTTGACATGTTTGTACATTGGAGGATATGCAAACAAACCTTCAGTCCATTGATCCTCTTATAGTCACTGATATCATAAGGCTAACGTGACAAAATTCCAGGAACAGGGTGGTTTTACACTCTTGTCTGATTTTATTATCAACAAATTACACACACAGAGCCAGTGCTGTGGCATAGCAGGTATAGCTGCTGCCTGCAGTGCAGGCATCCTATAGGGGCGCTGATTCAAGTGCCAGTTGCTCCATTTCAAGTCCAGCTCTCTGCTATGTCGTGGGAAAGCAGTAGAAGATGGCCCAAGTTCTTGGGCCCCTGCACCAGTGTAGGAGATTCAGAGGAAGCTCCTGGATCCTGGCTTCAGATTGGCGCAGCTCCTGCCATTGTGGCCACCTGGGCTACAGATGGAAGACCTCTCTCTCTCTCTCTCTTTCTCTCTCTCTCTCTCCCCGCCCCATCTGCCTCTGCCTCTCTGTAACTCTGCCTTTCAAATAAACAAATATTCTTTAAAAGAATTACACACACAAAGATAGATATATACACATATACATGTGTACTTATTTTCATATATCTAACAGCCCTTGAAGTAACTTAATAAACAAATTTTGGGTGCAGCTGTGTTGATATGACATTGTTTTTCACAGTAATGGAGAGTTCACTGCTGAATAGGGGAAATTCCAGTGACTGAGTCGTACTCTTAATTCATACAAAAGTTGTACTTTTCCTGCTTAAACATATTTTTAAAGATTTATTCATCTATTAAAAGGCAAAGTTACAAAGTGGCAGAAGTAGAGGGAGAGGGAGAGAGGAAGAGAGATCTTCCATCCACTGGTTCACTCCCCATATGGCAGCAATGGCTGGAGTTGAGCTGATTTGAAGTCAGGAGCCAGGTGCTTCTTCTGGGTCTCCCTCATGGGTTCAGGGGCCCAAGGACTTGGACCATCTTCCACTGCTTTCCAAGGCACGTTAGCAGGGAGCTGGATCAGAAGTGGAGCATCTGGGACTCGAACCAGCACCAATACGAGATTCTGGCACTGCAGACCAGAGTTTTAACCTGCTGTACCACAGCACCAACCCCCTGCTTAAAAATTTTAAGATAAAAATAAAAACATTTTATGAGATGTCTTGCAAACCCAAACTACAGTTGTGACCACTGAGATAGAGGAAAAATCGGATTTAAATATAGTTTTTTCTAAGAATTAAAATAGACTGGTATTAAAAACTGAAAGTCTGTTGCTCCTTAAAATTCATATACTGAAATCCTTTCCCCAATGTGATGGTATAAAGAGTTGAAATCTTTGGGAGTTAATTAGGCCATGATAATGGATGCTCTGTGAATGAGAGTGGGACTGTTATAAAAAGAGATGCAAATGAGTTTGCTCCCCTCTGCTCTCTGCCTGTCATATGAAGATAAAGAGGAGACAACCATCTATAAATCAAGAATAAGTCCTCATCAGACACTAGTTCTGCCCAAACACCTTGATCTTGTACTTCTTAGTTTCTAGAATATAAAAAAAAAAATATTTCTTTTACTTCAGATACTTAGCCTCTATGTTAATTGGGGTTAATTGAGGATACTAACCCAAATTTACCAAGACAATGGACCAACCTGGAGAAGCCCATAGTTCTGTGTGGTGGTGAAAAGAATTAGATTTTAAAGGAAGAATGTTAAGTAAGGTTACTCGTGAAAGGAAATTTGATTCATTATTTAACTCCTTTTAAGAGTTTATTATTATAACAGCAAATTGGCAAAGCTTGAGATGGAAGAGAGAAGAGGATGGGTCATAACTTGTCCAAGTTCACTAGGAGTCTTTATATAAATATACTTGCATCCTGGATTGCAAGACTTTCTCTTAGATCCACATTTGCAACTCTACTAAGAGCAATATACATATACATTGAAAGTAGCTATCTAAATACTAGATATAAAATCATTTTCTCAAATAAAGTATTGAGTTACGGGTAATTCTGTGTTAGAGAATAATGATATTACTTCCTCACTTATTTTGATTTTTTCAATCATAATGTTCTGAATTTATCTGTCCTGATTTGTTAGCAATGACCTCATTGTTTTTATGTTGATTTATATGGTTTAAGAAGGAAAATGGAGACAAACCAAAAGAGATAAATAAAATATGTCAGTATAAGGAGCTATAAAATTTTATTACCATTTGTCTTAGAGAAGCCCACATAAAAACAAGGTATTATTTCAGATGCACAGAAATAAATCTTGATACCAGAGTGGCTGCAAACACTCTTCAGAAACAGGACATGTGTCTGTATGTATGATTATAATCTTGTAATTTTAACTGTAAAAAAAGTTTTTGAATTTTTTACTATTTTGTTGCTTTAAGGCCTTTTATTTGGTTTTATTCTATTCAAATTCTCCTTCATTAAAATAATTTTTATATTGTCAACTAATGTAATTTAATGAACACTCTGTGATACTTCAAAAAAGCATCTTGAAATTTTTGATAGCATTTGGTACTAAAATGCTCTGTGCATTTTTAATGCTTTTTGAAAATAATCCAAGATGATAAATTTTTGCATCTCAATGACTTTGTATTGGCCAAATAAGCACAAAAGAGGTTATACAATGTAGCTGAATAAAGCCTCATTGATTTTGAAAGATGTAAAAAGCTGCAGAATTACAAGAAATATCACTCGTATTTTATATTGAGTTGAACATTGACTAGACAAACCTACAATGGTTCAATGTAGATGCAATTCATAGGCTGAAAGTAATACTTTTTAATGAGTTATTGTTTGTGGTTCTGACACCTGGGAAATGAATATAAATATGAAGAAAACTAGAAATGCCATTTATTCAAAATAAACTGCAAGTAAAAATATAATCAATTATCAAAACAGTATATTTTGTTATTTCAATTACATGCACAGTTGTTTTAGTGGGAAAATATTTACAAGCATAAGGAGTACAATATTATCAATATTACCTGGCTTAAAATAAGACTATTTGCTTAATTTAATGAGCAAAAAAATGGGAACCCTTTGGGTCAGAGGAACTACGAGGTTCATTCTTGCCAGTCTAGAAAAGAACTTAGAGTTGGAACATATTGTATAACCTCTTAATTCAGAGGTATTAAGAACTATTTTAGGATGTGAATTGAAGGAATCAGTAAGTAGGAAAGAAAGTTGTGGAGGAGGCTATAAGCATGAAAATGTATTCTTAGTGACAAAGGTTAGAAAGAATTTTTTTGATGTATTGTAAAAGGTTGTGGAAACTGAATGATGTGTGAGGTTAAATTGGATGAGATTAGAAGGCAATTATTTCCATGTTAGCTCTTCTGTCTTAGAAGTCCAGATGGAATGATTACCTGATTCTCTACCTCTTTATTTCATGACATATTTAACTGACATAAGTCATGAGTCCATATGCTGATATCACATCCTAATACTTTTTTATCAAGTCAAGGTTTTTCTATGCTTCTGTAACTGACCTAAGTATCAAGAATTCTATGCGTTTTGGGGAAGTTTCTCTTATTTTTTTCCTTTGTCATTATGGAGCCTTGACTGATAGCATTGAGTCTTAAAAGAAGTCAAATATTATCTGCCTATTTTTAATGTGTGAGTGATTACATTAACACAGATTAGATTTGTCCACAGCTTTGACTAAATGTATTATTTATTTTTGACCAAATTGCTTGAACTCTTACAATTCCTTATATTTAAAATAAAAACTGAGTCTTCTTACTTTGGGGCTTCCAGTCAGATCCCTAAAATTCTCAAAAACTGAGATTCTCAACTTGATGAGATAATAGTTGCTGGAGTTAGTTTTGATTGTGTAAAATGCACTGTCAGATTATAAATACTGCCTAGTTTATATTGTGTTTATATAAAGATCTAATGTTTTATATGCCGGTGTCAATTTCTCTTAATGATTGCCTAGGGTACAGTTGGCACTGAGGCAGAGAGCTGATTTCCCTATCCTACTGAATTCCTATTCTTCTTCTTCTTCTTCTTCTTTTTTTTTTTTTTTTTTTGACAGGCAGAGTAGACAGAAAGAGAGAGAGAGACAGAGAGAAAGGTCTTCCTTTGCCATTGGTTCACCCTCCAATGGCCGCCGCGGCCAGCGCATCGCGCTGATCCCAAGGCAGGAGCCAGGTGCTTCTCTTGGTCTCCCATGGGGTGCAGGGCCCAAGCACTTGGGCCATCCTCCACTGCACTCCAGGGCCACAGCAGAGAGCTGGCCTGGAAGAGGGGCAACTGGGACAGAATCTGGCGCCCCAACCGGGACTAGAACCCGGTGTGCTGGCACTGCAAGGCGGAGGATTAGCCTACTGAGCCGTGGTGCCGGCCCCCTATTCTTCTTACAACTCTTCCCCTACCCTATCTCTTCCAGATACCAAGCATGTCCTGGCACTAAGGGTTAAAACCCCCAGGGGCTATTGCTATTTTTTCTGCATAGGGGTGGAGATGGGAGTGATATACCCTTGGAGAGTCTCTAGCTCTAGGCAGGATACCTGCTTCAGGAATGGGGATATACCCATCAGCTGTGTATTAAATACATACAAACATATCATTTAGGCAGCATGGTCATGGCTGGCTGAAGAGAAAGGAAAAGGAAAATGAATAGGCCAGGAAATAGTCAGGCATTGCCAGGTCAAAATATGGTTTAAGGGAAGAAATTTCAAAAAGAGACTTAGAGATAACTAGAGACAGATTATGTGTGGACTAAAAAGCAGTGTTCTAGAAAACCAAGAAAGCTCTGGTACATGTTACAGAGATACTAGTTAAGCTCAGCCAAAAAGGCCCATGGACTCCTGCTACATAGTGAAAAAACAGAAGCCTATGATAGAGGGGAGATAGAAGCAAGGGTGTGTGTTTTCCCCTTTGAAGGGCAGAGACATCTGCCACAATTTTTCTAAGTCAGGCTAATGATTAAGTCTGAAAGACCAACAAGTGTGGCTATCCATTGAGTACCAGTTAAATATGAAAGCCCAGGAAGGCAGGCTACATGATGAGTATTGGTTAGAGCCAATTAAATCTGAAATCCCAGGAAGTTAGGCTCAGTAATGAGGACCAAATGAGATAGCCAGAAAATGAGAGCTTAAACTATGATGTGATTATATAGTTACATTTATTTTGTCATAGGCACAGTAAATGATCAAAATTACCCTTTCAAACCAAATTAAAAGAGATATGAAGTATTACTGATGATCTCAAAATGTATATACAGGTTGTGTAAAGTAGTCATCATGTTTGGACATGCAAGGACATAGTTCCTGTCATGGTAACTGTTTTAACTCACATGGAAGCACAGTTTCAGAATATGTCTGTGACTATAGTTTTCCATCTAAGGTCACCCCTGATGTTAGAAGGAAACTTAAAAAAAATAGAGATGGGACTACATATCCCTTTTGGCTGCATCATTATAAAGGCTGCATCACAGTCTACTTTAACAAAGACCAATAGAAAGAGCAGAGAACTAGACATAGGAGAGAAATAGGGATATGTGGCAGGCCCAGATGACAGATGCTTTAAGTGGTGTTTTGCTGTCAAAAGAACCCAACAAGGCCGGTCAATCTCCAAACAGCATCTGTTTCCATGCAAGAATCAGGGCATAGAACAAACAGGTCTCATGACACAAGCTGGCTTCTGAAGACCCCTGCTGGCTCTACCCAAAGCTGAGTCACTGGAGATGCAACTGCTCTGAGGGCTGAAGGACTCTAAAATCAGAATCATCGACCCTGTTGGCTTTAAGCTGAAGAAGCCCTTTATTCTGTCTAGCTTGCCAAGTAACCATCACTATTAAAGTGGTGGCCAAGGGTCAATGACTTTTGTAGGTGTAGCTGTAACTTTTATTTTATATGTGCTACATGTTCTTTTCTAACCTCCTATTGTAGCCAGCCCTCCTCCCAGTCCACTCGGGTAATGGGAGTCAACAGGGTGCCTTCCCTAAGGATGTTCACGCCTCTTGTGTAGTGTCTCTTGCAATACCCCATGTGAAAAAATAGATAGGTCTGGGTCTCACACAAACCTGGCCAATCCTTAATGCCTACCCAACTATTATTCAGTTTATATCGTCCTTCTGCCCATCTGATTTACCTTAAAATGGGTTAGCAAGTAGATTATAAAGGACAGCCAACATGGACAGTGTTGCCACAAGGGTTTATAGATAGTACTATACCTATTTGGGAAAACTCTCATGGAGAACTTAACAGATCTATCTTTTGGAGGTTGGGTGGAGGAGGAGGGAGATATTCCAGCACACAGATGATTTGCTTACCTGCTCCCACACCCAAATCTTTGATCTTGGCCATTTAACTAACACCCTTCTTAAAAAATGTGGCTATCATGTCTCCAGAGAAAAAACACAGCTAGTCCACTAGTAAGTTGATGGTTTAGGGCTGGCCCTCACCCCTCTAGAGAGAAGACCAGGTGCAGAGAGATTACAAGTTATGCTGCAAGTTCCTTCCCTAGCAATATTAAGACAACTCTGGGTATATTTCAGACTAACAGGTTATATATTCCTACGTACAGGGAAGTAGCAAAGCCTGTACCAGGCTCTATTTTAAGGTCTCAAGCCAAAGCAGGAACAAGATCCCCTCCTTCAGGAAAGAAAACACAGCCTTTGCAAAGTTAAAGGCTGTTATAACTAGAATCCATGCTCCAGGGTTGCTAAATCCAGTCCTCGAAAACAGGCGAGCAGCTATACGTGCTAGCTGCTGCCCAATGGGGTGTCTTTTCCATGATCCAAGAGTTTTTTGAGTGAATCAAACTAGACAGATATAAAAGCGTATTTGCCATTTCTTCAATGACACCAGACAAATCCAGGACCAGGCAGAACAGGGTTGAAACTTTTGGTCCAGTAATGGGTCATGGAAATCCTGGTTTGTCTCTCCTTGGTCCTATAGCTTCCATACTCTTACTGCTTCTTTTATACCATTAGTCTTTTGTGCCCTAATCCACTTTGTGTCCAATAGAATGAAACCCTTCCACCTTCAGATGGTGTGAGGCAGGGCTTCTAGTCTATCCTCTTGGATGATGTGACTAGCCCTCCTTATGCAATTCTATAAGTGTATGTCAATTTTGAAGAAAATACAGATGGAACTTCATCCATGTTACCTCCATAAGACTATAGATATTTCTCTTGAGGGGGTGGAATGTTAATGTGGCTAAGCTGAATATGCCTAGATGTCTAAGAAGGGCCAAAAAGAATGGGCATTCCTGTGTTGTTGAATGAAGATTACTATAGAAGCAAACCAGCAATTACATATCTAAAATATTGCTCTTGTTCAGTGACCTTGTTGGGTGGTACTTTTGAATGAGAGCAGAAATGGAAAAAAAAATCCACAGTATTTGCATATGAAAAGTCTTGCTTCTCTTCAATAACCTGGTTGAGTGGGCAGCTTAGGGGGATTTCATATTCCCTTCAGCAAGGGGGCTTTTATGAAGCTCTGAGAGGAAGTTTAGAAATTCCATATCCAGAAAGCCTCCACCAAGAAATATCTCAGAAAGGTTGTAGGGGGAGGAGAAAATGAGGATTCACATCCACTTGCACAAAAACGTCAGTCTGAATGCAGACTAGACTGATATCTTTACTGAGATGCCTGCCTGGTCTCTCAGGTACACTCTATTCATTACATTTTTCATTAAATTTGGTTAGCGTGATTTTTTCTAAAAATAAACAAAAACAACAACACAAAACCAAATTCATTAGAGATTTGGGAACCCAAAGTTCTCAACTTTGTTATATCAAACTCAGATTTGCAGCTTTAACATTTTGAAATCAACAGCTGAGAAAAATGACAATTTAAAAAAATACAGAATTAGAATTTGAATGATTCTATCACATGGAAATATATCATTTTTAAAGGATTTATTTATTTATTTGAAACTCAGAGTTACACGAGAGAAGGAGAGGCAGAGAGAGAAAGAGAGAAAGGTCTTCCATCTGCTGGTTCACTACCCAGATGGCCGTAATGGCTGGAGCTGCACTGATCCGAAGCCAGGAGCCAGGACTCCTTCTGGATCTCCCACATGGTGCAGGGTCCCATGGGCTTGGGACATCTTCTACTGCTTTCCCAGGCCATAGCAGAGAGCTGGATCAGAAGAGGAGTAGCTGGGTCTAGAACTGGTGCCCATATGGGATGCTGACACTGCAGGCAGCGGCTTTACCTGTTGCGCCATAGCTGCAGCCCTGGAGATATATCATCAATCTTCTGTATACTATATAATTCATATGGAAATGCTATAGAAATACCTTATCTTGAAATCAATCTATTTTGAACTAATATCCTTCAGAAATGAAAATAAGCTTTAATCATTAATTTATACATTTAAGAGACTGAAGTAAAAATGTAACATTTTTATATAAACCTCATTAATATATTTATTCTCATAGCATTCTTGTGAAAAATATTCACTCCCTAATGAAAGAAAATTAAGATTCGTAAAATAATAAACATTCTATAGTTAAAAGAGTATAGAGTTGGACCAGGGATAAATTCTCTCTCCAAAATTCCTGCTGTTGTTACAATACCATGTTACCAGAGAAAAAAGTTAATTAGTAAATCTTAAAAAAGAACAAAAATTTTAAGTGCAATTTATTAAATTCCAAGAGAAGATTTATAAGCAGGGGGCAAATCCACCCCTGTACTTTAACATACGCATGTTTACTTAGGTGCCACTTTCTGACTTCTAGTTCAATATCAAATGATAACAGCATACATTGTAAAAACACCCATGAGGACCTTTCTCCCTGTCTCTCTCTCTCACTAACTCTGCCTGTAAAAAAAAAAAAAAAAAAAAGGCAAACAAAAACACCATGAGGTATTTATTTTATGTTCAAACTAATTTTTCAAGGGTGATTAAAACACGTTTTTTTCCCCCTCTATGCCTTCTCAATTTTTAGTTATGCTCATTTATAGCCTGGGATTGCCAGATTGCCAGATGTAATATTTCACTAAATGAAGGAACTTCTTAGATATTTGATATAATAAATCCAGAGTAGGGTACAAAATAAGACAATGTAATAAGAAGAAAAGTAAAAGAGCAACGCAAACTAACAGTATCAAGACCCCAACTCAGGGCTGACTCTGTGGCATAGTAGGTTAGGCCTCTATTTGTAGCACTGACATCCCATATGGCCACCAATTTGAGTCCAGGCTGCTCTATTTCTGATCTAGCACCCTGCTGATGGTCTGCAAAAGCAATTGAAGATGGTCCCTGAAACCACTTAGAAGACCCGGAAGAAGCTCCTGGCTCCTTGCTTTGGTCTGGACTATTTGGGGATTGAAGCAGGGGTTGGAAGACCTTTTTCTGTCTCTCCCTCTCTCTGTGACTCTGCCTCTCAAATAAATAAAGAAATATTAAAAAAATAAGTCCCCAACTCATAACCCACATTGATTCAAAGATCCAAACACTGCTCTTAAGTCAAATACCTAAGATTATTCTCAATGAATGGCAATATCTAGTCATCTTATGTGCTTTGGGTAATTGAGAATGAAGAACTTAATCTTGTAATACCTCATTGAAGGAATCTGGGACTAGAAGCAGGCAAGACTGGCTCCATCCTGCAGCTCCTCTCTAGCATATACAAACTAAACAAATCAGGATGGAAGCTCCTTGTGTTAGGTAGGAAGTTAAAAATTTGCCAATGTTTGTGAGAGATGACTGAAGAAATCAAAGCATGTGCAGAAACTCACCTTGGAAGCAGCCCAGGATTTTAAACTAAAAAATCTTGCCCATACCCTGCTAACTTTACACATCGTCTCAGCTTGCCTCCCAAGGAAAGCTCCCCAGGAAAACCCTCTCTCCTCAGCAGCAAATGGGTTACCTGGTCTGATAACATTGAGCAATAAAACCTTTATATCCTTCTTCCAATACTGGTACCAAGGGGGCAGCTCCTCTTTCTGGGGGCAGGTAGGCTCCCCAGTCTGAGTACTGAACCTTTGGGAGGAATTTCACTTAATTCATACTCAGCAACACTTTGTTCTGGAGAGGAAGGAGAGGAGGAGGGCAAATGGTGGGAACAACCGGACCCCTTTCCCTTATAAGCCCTGGTCTGAATACAGACTGCTCAGCTCTCTGCTCCTACCTGAGCTGCTTGCCTGGCCTTCCAGGTGTATTCTCTCCATTTAACCATGTAATCTTGCTTTCCCCAGGCTGAATGCCTGGACACTCTCAAATTCTATCCCATCCATTCTGATATATGCCCTACCCCATTAAACCTTGTTACCTCGCTAACCACTATTCTCTGTCTCATACCTGAATTCTTTCTTGTGTGAAGACAAGAATCTATCCCACCCATCTCCACTAACACTTGTAACAAATATTTGTCAAGATGACGAGATCTAGGTCTCTGATAGAGCAAGGACAAAAAGCCTTAAATCTACGTTGACATCTCACCTACATAACAGGCAGGCCCCCATTTCTCTGCCATGTTAAAATAGCCCTACCTTACTTTGACCAGCCCTGTCCCACCTGGACTGTTGGACACACCACTATTTGAAGAATTCATCTATCAGTCTGAACTCTCCCCATTCCTCCCAATCTCCCTCCCCTGAACTCAGCAGCTCAGCCTCAGGGTCCAACCTCCGCCTCAGCCCAAATACCTCCAAACTCACACTGTTATCTCAAAAGACCTTAAGATCTAGCCTAAACTCTCTCTCTGTTTCAGCAAGCCAGCTTTAGTTCAGACCCTCTAGCCCCTTCCCACACTTTGTATTATATAAACCAGTGGTCTGTAAGGTAGGGTCTCTCTCTATGCTCTGTGTTCAATGGCAAAGCTCTGCTGGGCATTGACCTGGGAGTGAACCCCTCCCAGGCTTTATTCTTCTGAATAAACCTGGTCTGGCTGTGGGTTCATACTATGTCTCTTCTTTCTTGAGTAAAAATAAATTATATAAAAATTAAAAATGTATAAATAAAAATATTTCTCAAGTAAAAATAAGCCAGAAAGAACTCCATTAAGACTGGTCCCCAGCATTCACAGTAAGTAATGTATAACCACCACCTTTTATTCCTTAGGGATAATGTGAAATAGACATTCAAATACCCCTAGAGTGTGAGACATCATTGGCATGCTCTCTCTCTTTCTACAAGCCCCTGTCCTCTTACTGTTCAGAGCTTCTGTTTTTCTTAAATAACTTTACTACTTCTACTCTCTCCATTGTGTCCAGTATCATAAATCATCATCAAATCCAGGACAGGAATTTAGACTCATCTCACCAGATTACCAGTAACATAATCTCTTCTAATATTTATTTGAAAGGCAGAGTTACAGAGAGACAGAGGCAGAGGTAGAGAGAGAGAGAGGTCTTCTATCTGCTAGTTCACTCCCCATATGGCAGCAATGGTTAAAGCTGAGCTAATCTGAAGCCTGGAGCCAGGAGCTTCTTCCAGGTATCCCATGTGGCTGCAGGGGCTCAAGCACTTGGGTCATCCTCTACTGCTTTCCCAGGCCATAGCAAAGACTTGATTGGAATTGGAGCATCTGCGTCTCAAACTGGCACCCATAGGGGATGCTGGCACTGTGCACAGCTTCTTTACCCGTTATACCACATTGCCGGCCCTTCTAATTCTTAAAAGTATCATTTAGTGCTTAGAAGAAGAAATTAAGCTCTTGAGGAAGTAATTATTCAAGATTTATGGGTTTTTATATATACTTTCATGAAGGCATATTTCATTGATGAATTAATTAAAACTCTCCAGTAAACTAAAAGCTGCAGTAGCAAAATAATGCCAGAGCTTAGAATATAAAATTCTAGTGGCTAGTTTAATTTGACATGGCCAAACTAAGCAAGTAGGCCAGTATATAGAAGTGTCACTGGAATTACATCTCTCACACAAACAAGCAAGCAAACAATAGGTCTTCTCTTGCAGAAGACTAGCTTTTTACAACTCTCCCCTGTCTAGATAAGGTAACAGAAAATTTTAAATTTTTTTTTAGTTATGTAAGGTGAACAAATTTTTTGTGCTCTGTATATTAATTACCATAAATCAGAGAAAACAATTGTAAACCTCCTGTATGTATTTTTACCTTTTTGTGTTTTTTTTTTTTGAAAAGGACAAGATACTAGTATGAGTACTAGAAATATAATAATGGTTAGCAGTGGCAGGCGCTGTGGTGTAGTGGGTAAAACTGGCACCTGCAGTGCAGGCATCCCAAATGGGCACCAGTTTGAGTCCCAGCTGCTTCACTTCTGATCCAGCTCTCTGCTATAGCCTGGAAAAGCAGTGGAAGATGATTGGGCCCCCACACCCTCATGGGAGACCCAGAGGAAGTTCCTGGCTCCTGGCTCCTGGCTCCTGGCTCCTGGCTCCTGGCTCCTGGCTTCAGATCAGTGCGGCTCTGGCTATTACAGGCAATTGGGGAGTGAACCAGTGGATGGAAGACCTCTCTCTCTCTCTCTCTCTCTGCCACTCCTCTCTTTGTGTATCTCTGACTTTCAAATAATTAAAATAAATCTTTAAAAAAAGAAATACAATGGTTAGCAATCTTAAATAATAACTGATATTAAATATGGGCAGATGAAAAATACATTTTTGTATAACAAATGAACATGGAAAACTCAGTAAAACTTAATAGAAAAAATTTGAGTTTATGAGAAGAAAATTTCAGAAAAAAAGTCCACATTAATAAATTTAAGCTTGATTTAGCTATTTTGGTAGAAAACCTAGGACTAATGAAAGAGTAGAACATGGAGGATAGCAGGAAGTAAAACCATGAAAATAGTGGTTACCTATTAACATACTCAAGAAACAACTTTTTTTTTGACAAGCAGAGTTAGACAGTGAGAGAGAGAGAGAGACAGAGAGAAACGCCTTCCTTTTCCGTTGGTTCACCCCCCAAATGGCTGCTAAGGCTGGCGCGCTGTGCGGATCCGAAGCCAGGAGCCAGGTGCTTCCTCCTGGTCTCCCGTGCGAGTGCAGGGCCCAAGCACTTGGGCCATCCTCCACTGCCTTCCTAGGCCACAGCAGAGAGCTGGACTGGAATAGGAGCAACCAGGACAGAATCTGGCACCCCAACTGGGACTAGAACCCGGGGTGCCAGTGCCGCAGGTGGAGGATTAGCCAAGTGAGTCATGGAGCTGGCCTCATGAAACAACTTTTGGGCCGGTGCCACGGCTCACTAGGCTAATCCTCCGCCTTGCGGCGCCGGCACACCGGGTTCTAGTCCCGGTCGGGGCGCTGGATTCTGTCCCGGTTACCCCTCTTCCAGGCCAGCTCTCTGCTGTGGCCAGGGAGTGCAGTGGAGGATGGCCCAGGTGCTTGGGCCCTGCACCCCATGGGAGACCAGGAAAAGCACCTGGCTCCTGGCTCCTGCCATCGGATCAGCGTGGTGCGCCAGCCGCAGTGCACTGGCCGCGGCGGCCATTGGAGGGTGAACCAATGGCAAAGGAAGACCTTTCTCTCTGTCTCTCTCTCTCACTGTCCACTCTGCCTGTCAAAAAATAAAAAAAAAAAAAGAAACAACTTTTGACTTGTGAGGAAAATTGCCCCCATGCTCTTGGAATATTTATAAGAAAAGAATTTTTATTATAGGCTTATTATTATTATTTTCATATATTTTAAAATATTTTATTATAGAATTTATATAGCAGTCTATACATGACTGAGTGGCTGAAAGTAATGTTTCATATCTTACATTAAACTGCAAGTCTTCAAAAAATCTTAAAGTTCTTTAAAAGGAAAAGGAGTGTAATTTTCTTTAAATAGGAACAGTGACTTGAAAGAGATTTGGAAAATTGAAACTTAGGAAAACACACATCTGTTCTTTTTTTCCATTTGGTGATCTTTGACCCAACTTGTTATCTGTCTTTAAAAGGACAACTAGCAGGTGAAGCACTAGGCTTTCATAACTAAGAGTTTTCCTGAATACATATCTGGCAATAATGGCAAATTTACACTGTGAAGTGTTTTAAATAAGATGACAGCCTCAACCCATCCAGTAAACAGATTCAAGATATTGGATAAATGATGAGCATATGCACGTACATTGTCAACATTCTCTCCTGAAGGAAGTAAATATATACAGTAAGGCTCTTCCCTCTGCAAGAGTCCTAAGATTACAGTATCATCGAACATCACCATAAAGCTTATTTTTAGTAATAAAAATTTAAACAGCATTAGCAGTGTTAAGAGGAATGTTTATAGCAATTGGTGCCTACATCAAGAAATTGGAAAGGTACCATTAAATGTGCTATCAATGGATCTCAAGGATCTAGAAAAAACAAGAACAATCCAAACCAAAAACATGTAGAAGAAAATAAATAATTAAAATTAGAGAAGAAATCAACAAAATTGAAACCAAAAAAATACACAAGACCAGCAAAATGAAGAGCTTGTTTTTTTAAAAAACAAACAAGATTGATACACCATTGGTCCAACTGAACAAAATAAGAAGACCCAGATCAATAAAATTAGAGATGAATAAGGAGATGTAACAAAAGAGACCACAGAAATAAAAAGAATCATCAAAATTACTATAAAGAGCTGTATGCCAACAAACTGGGAAACCTAGAAGAAATGGATACATAGATTCCTGGCCACATACAACCTCTCTAAATTTAGCCATGAAGACATAGAAAACCCAAACAGACCCATTACCAAGTCAGAAATTGAATCAGTAATAAAGATGCTCCCCAAAAAAAGCGCCCAGCACCAGATGCTGAATTCTACCAAATATTTAAAGAAGAACTAACAGCACTTCTTCTCAAATTATTCAAAACAATTAAAAGAGAGGGCATCCTTCCAACTGATTTCTATGAAGCCAGCATCACCTTAATTCCTAAACTTAGAAAAGATGAAACAGAAAAAGATAACTACAGTCCAGTTTCTCTGATGAACATAGATGTAAAAATCCTCAACAAAATTCTGGCCAAATGAATACAACAACAAATTAGAAAGATCATTCACCCGGACCAAGTAGGATTTATCCCTGGTATGCCGGGATGGTTCAACATTTGCGTATTATACAGATGCAAATAATGCATCATATTAACAAACTGAAGAACAAAAGCCATATGGTTACCTCAATAGGTGCAGAGAAATCATTTGATAAAATACAATACCATTTCATGATGAAAACTCTACACAAATTGGGTATCAAAAGAACATTCCTCAACACAATCAAGGCAATTAATGACAAACCCATGGCCAGCATCATGTTGAATGGGGAAAAGTTGAAAGCATTCCCACTGAGATCCAGAACCAGAAAAAGATGTCCACTCTCACCATTACTATTCAATATATTCCTGAAGGTTTTAGCCAGAACCAATAGACAGAAAAAGAAATCAAAGGGATTTAATTTGGGAAAGAGGAGCTCAAACTATCCCTATTTGAGGATGACATTATTCTATATATAGGGGATCCAGAAAACTCCACCAAGAGAATATTCCAACTCATAGAACATCTTGGTAAAGTAGCATGATATAAAATCAATACACAAGGGGCTAGCACTGTGGTTCAGCAGGTTAAAGCCCTGGCATGAAGCACCAGCATCTCATATGGTACCAGTTCTAGTCCCAGATGCTACTCTCCCAATCCAGCTCTCTGCTGTGGCCTGGGAAATCAGTGGAGGATGGCCCAGGTCCTTGGGCCCCTGCACCCAGAGGAGGATCCTGGCTCCTGGCTTCAGATCAGCACAGCTCTGGCCATTGCAGCCAATTGGGGAGTGAACCAGAGGATGGGAGACCTCTCTCTCTCTCTCTCTCTCTGCCTCTCCTTCTCTTTCTGTGTGATTCTGACTCTCAAATAAATAAATAAATATTTAAAAAAATCAATACAAAAAAATCAACAGACTTTGTATACGCAGACAATGCCATGGCTGAGAAAGAAATTCTAAGATCAATCTTATTCACAATAGCTACCAAAAAATCAAATACCTTGGAATAAACTTAACCAAGTATGTCAAAGGTTTCTATCATGAGAATTACAAAACCTTAAAAAATGAAATACAAGATACAAAAAATGGCAAATCTTGCATGTTCATGGATTGGAAAAATCAATGTCATCAAAATGTCCATTCTTCTAAAAGCAATTTACAGATTCAATGTGATATCAGTCAAAAAACCAGACATTCTTCTCAGATCTAGAAAAAAATGATGCTGAAATTCATATGGAAACACAGGATAACTTGAATAGTTAAGCAACCTTATACAACAAAAACATTGCTGGAGGCATCACAATACCAGATTTCAAGACATACTACAAGGCAGTTATAACCAAAACAGCATGGTGCTAGCTTAAAAACTGATGGATAGACAAATGGAACAGAATAGAAATTCCAGAAATCAATTCAAATAGCTATAACCAACTTATATTTGACCAAGGAGCTAAAACCAATCCCTGGAACAAGGACAGTCACTTCAACAAATGGTGCTGGGAAAACTGGATTTTCACATGCAGGAATATGAAACAGGATCTCTACCTTACATCTTACACAAAAATCCATTGAAAATGTACTAAAGACCTAAATACCATCAAATTATTAGGGAACATTGGGGAAATCCTGCAAGATACTGGCATAGACAAAAACTTCTTGGAAGAGGTCTCAGAGGTATAGGCTATCAAAGCCAAAATTAACAAATGAGATTATGTCAGATTGAGAAGCTTCTGTACTGAAAAGAAAGTGAAGAAGCAACTGACAAAAAAGGAGAAATTATTTGCAAACTTTGCAACTGATAAGGGATTGATACCCAGAATAGACAAAGAGATCAAGAAACTCCCCAACAACAAAACAAACAACCCACTGAAGAGATGGTGAAAGGACTTAAACAGACATTTTTCTAAAGTGGGATCGAAATGGCCAACAGACACATGAAAAAATGTTCAGGATCATTAGCTGTCAGGGAAATCCAAATCAAAACAACGATGAGGTTTCACCTTACCCCCATTAGAATGGCTTTCATATAGAAATCAACAAACAACAAATGCTGGGGAGGTGTGAGTAAAAATGTATCCTAATCCCCTGTTGGAATGTAAACTGGTAAATCCACTATGGAAGACAGTATGGAGATACCTCAGAAATCTGAATATAGACCTGCCATATGACCCAGACATCCCACTCCTAGGAATTTATCCAAGGGAAATGAAATCAGCAAATAAAAGAGTCATTTGCATCCCCATGTTTATTGCAGCTCAATTCACAATAGCTAAGTTGTGGAATCAACCTAAATTCCCATCAGCTGAGGACTGAAGACTGAATAAAGAAATTATGGGTTATGTAATACTGCATAGTAGTAAAACAAAATGAAATCCAGCCATTTGCAACAAAATGAATGAATCTGGAAAATATCATACTTAGTGAAATAAGCTAGTCCCAAAATGACAAATAGCATATGTTCTCCCTGATCTGTGATAACTAATAGATCACCTAAAAGAAAATCTGTAGAAGGGAAATTGACACTTTGAAAAGTAATGACTTTGAACAACCCTTGTATTGACTGTCAAGGAACAGTATTTTTTTAATGGAGAATGGGACTGGGAATGGAAGAGGGAGGAGGAGGAGAGTTGGGAGAGGGGGTGGAAGGGTAGGTATGGTGGGAAGAATCACTATATTCCTAAAGGCGTACATTTGAAATTTGTACTCATTAAAAAAAAGGTTTCTTTGGGAAAAGAAATAAAGTTCTGTAAGAGTTCAAAACAATTGTTTAAAGATTATTTTGACAAACTCTTGGCTATGTGAATTTTATAACAGAATCAGGATATTAAGCAATTTACAACTGTTACTAACAGAGTGGTACAATTTTTTATGTTGTTTACCTACTGGTTGACATTGGCTATTCCTGAAAATCAGCCAGTGAGAAATTATTTAGGTTGATCTTAAAGTTTAGGTTTTTATTATGTAAATTAAAACTACAAGTATGCTTGAGTAGCATATTTTCCCAAAATTTCAAGTTTATAAGTGGTACTACTCTGTTCACTGAAAATAGACATTGTGATGTAGAAAATAATATATATGTATTAATTATATCCCCTGTTGATGGAAAGTGAGATTCCTCTTTCATAAATTGAGTGGGACTGAGCAGTGCTTAAAAATTAAAGATTTAGAAAGAGTCAACATGCACCTTATGTATAATGTATGGATTACAGAATAGTATCTTAAGAGTACTAACACATATCAAGTCTAATTTTTATTCTACAAAGGTCTTTCCCAATGAGAAAGAATAAAAAAATTGAAATTCATTAAACAATTAAAATGATCCAACAATCCTACTACTAGTATCTATCCAAAATAAAGTAAATCATTATATCTAGGAGTTAACTGCACTCCCATTTTATTGCAGAAATATTCATAATAGCCTAGATATGGAGTCAACTGAGGTATCCATCAACATAAAAATGATTAAACAAAATGTGGTATATATACACAATGGTATATTATTCAGTCATAAAAGGGAAGACAGCTTGTAATTTACAGCAAAGTGGTTATAACTGGCTCAAATAAAAAGGTAAAGTATTTGTAGTCACTGGAAGAAGTAAATCTGAATAGGTTTGCTAATTTAGCTAAAGTGTGGAGCATTTACTGTAAACTCTGAGGTTCTTTACTTCTACGAATAATTTGCAGCTTTACCAAGTAAATAGAACCAGAATTATTTTCATTACTACTGATATTATTTAACAACTTTGCTTACATAATTGAAAAACAGCCTAATTGATAGAAAATAACACATCAAACAAAGGGACACACCTAGAAATTCACATAAAGAACATGAAACAATGCCTTTGCCTATTTTCAGTTGATAGTTTTCAATTATATTGTGTTTCCTTGACTTGATTATACACAAAAAAATATGCTATATGGTTTATTGCTAATGTTAAATTTCTGACTTAAAATCCATGTTTTGAAAAATAGAAAGGAATTAATCCTTATCTGAATAGATTTCTTTTCTAGGACATGACATCAATTTTTATTTTTTTTAAGATTTAGTTATTTATTTTAAAGTAAAAGTTACAGAGAGGTAGATACAGAGGAAGAGAAAAAGAGACAGATAAAATCCACCGGTTCACTCCCCAGATGGCCACAATGGCCGGAGCTGTGTCCATCTGAAGCCAGGAGCCAGGAGCTTCTTCCAGGTCTCCCACATGGGTGCAAGGTGCCAAGGACTTGGGCCATCTTCCACTGCTTTTTCAAGCCATAGCAGAGAGCTGGATCAGAAATGGAGCAGCTGGGACTCGAACCAGTACCCAAATGGGATGCTGGCACTGCAGGCAGTGGTTTAACCTGACACGCCATAGCATCAGCCCCTCAATTTTCTATTTAAGACTTTAAAAGAAGATGATGCTATTCCCAAAACAAGAAAAATGTGTTCTAACATAAATTTAGTGATAGAATAATAAATGTAATTTAAAAATGAGAACATTACTCATCAACATTTTCTTCCTTTAATCTTGTCATTGGAATAAAAATTATATCTCAAGAATATATAAAATTAACCTGAAAATGTATTATGTATAGAAAACATCACTGTTATTTGCATAAGATTACTAATTATTAATCAGTTTGTGTTAAGAATGGCACACCTAATATTGTAGAACAAATGCTGTTTAGATACAATAATTGTCAGAGTTACAGAATCACATAATATTTAAATTCTGTGTCAGCCATTAAATGATATTAATCTATACTAACTATAGATAATATATTACATTTTAGGAATGTTTGAAGAATGTTGTCCGAGAATAGTCAATGTCTAGAAGTTAAAAATATTTAAAGCTGAGTTCTACAGGAAGATCTGATAAGCCAAGTGCTTTTTTTTTTTTTTTTTGATCCAAAACTCTTAGATCTTTTGTGACAAATATGTATAGTCCAGGCCAAACGATGTGTGTGTCTAATTTAGCCTGCTTGTGACTGGTTGTAGGTGTAATTGAGTGTCTAATTTGTACTCTTGGCTGGATGTCCCAGTGGCTAATTATGCATTTAGTTGCTGTGGGTGCAATTCGGTTTCTTGTGCATTGTAGGCTCAAATCTTAAACTCATTTGGAAGGCTACTGTGACTAAAAGGTCAACTTAAAATCCAAGGAAACTTGGCCACTGTAGTAGTAATTGGAGAAACAATTTATAGATTACTGAATTTTTTAAATTTATCAGAAAATAGAAGAAAACACAGAAGAATAAAGGGTTTAAAGGAACCACATAGAATGACATAATTTCATTCATTAGGAAGCATATAATTTCCTTTTTTTTTAGTTCAGTATGCATTAGTTGTTACTGGGGAAGTGAATGAATTAGAATATTCTAAGACCTATGTCACTGCTTATCCCTTTAAGTCATTCTTAATAAATTAATACAGATTGATAGCTATAATATAAGCACTGTAAAAATTATGGCTGGGGAAAAAAGAAAATTAGATAAAATGTGCAGATATTATCTTTACAGTGACAACAAAACATTATTACTATTTTATTTTATTTATCAGTTTGGGAAAATCATTCAACATTTCTATGTACTTCCCCTGGTATCTAGTTTACTTTTTTTTTCTAAATTTTTTTCCAGGCAGAATTAGACACTGAGAGACAGAGAGAGCGCTATAGACAGTGAGAGAAAGAGACAGAGAGAAAGGACTTCCTTCTGTTGGTTCACAACCCTAATGTCTGCTATGGCTGGCACTAGACCAATCCGGAGCAACCGGGACTAGAACCAGGGGTGCCGGTGCTGCAGGTGGAGGATTAGCCAAGTGAGCCTCAGCGCCGGCCTGGTAAAAAGTTTAAACTGGGAAATTTCCATGTGCTCAAGACATCACTTCCCACTTGATTAATTAATAAATAGTTAAATATATAGACATTATTTCATAAACATTCATCTTTGAGTTATTCACACAATTTTGTACAGAAACCACTTGGAAAATATTCTCTTCTTTTTACTGGAGGTAGTATGTAAAGCTGACTTTGTTAGTGTGTTGGATAAGAGAAATCAATCTGGGGCCCAGGGTAGTCAATATTAAGATGGGTTAATGACTTATGTATATGCAATATACAACTGCTTTGCCTTCTTTAAATTGCCTTTGTTTAAATTATATTTTCTCATAAATAATTCAAGAGAAAACAGTTCGATTCTAGTTGGTCAAGTCAATTAATGATTGCTTCAAAGTATTTACTTATGTTAGATTCACAACAAATGCCAAGGGATACTGAGAAACCATCAACTGCTTCATTTTGACCACATACAGAATGTTAGATACTTGCTCTGTGACTAGCAAACAACAATCCTCACTTTTATAGAAACAAAGTATGAAGATACATGTATTACAAAGACCTTTCTCTTATTTTCTGCTGAGGGAGGCATTTTATGTGCTGTAGGAGAAAGTTACAATATTTCAAATAATAAAGAAAAGAAACATATCCTAAAGATAATTGCTCCTCTACACGGAGGGAAAAGATGGCTTTCGTTTGTACTCTTCCAACCAATGTCCCAATCTGGCAACAAAGTAAAAGTATTCATGAAAATGATGAAAATGCAAACAGTTGGTTAAATTGCAAGACTTTTTTTTTTCACATTATGAGCTTTGTTAGGTTATATTTGATTGCTTGTGTTCAGTCTCTTCCACAACATAAGCATGGCTGCCTCCTTGTTATAGTTCTCTCACTTCTAAGCTTTCATTTCATTGATTATGCACATAAAATTGAAGAGATTTTAAAAATATACATGACTTCACATGCTTTATATATTGAAATATAAAAATACCAATATTCCTCCTTAAAGGTAACTATCCCTACTGTCTCTATTTCTGGTTTGTCCTTTTTAATCAGCACCTCAAGATGCATTGCTTGAAGTTCATTCCCTTACACTTAAACTAACCTTAAACCATAGCAATGAAAATATTGAGTCTGGAACAGACAACCTCATAGGTATGTTGGGCATTTCATAGAATAACATATCTGACACATGATAAAGTTGAATAACATTTCTTGAATTTGATTGAGATGTAATATTTGAATAAAAAGATGTTCAAAAATAAAATGTAAGCCTTGTCTGAAACATAAATTTTAATCATTTTTCTAAAACCAAACAGTAAGGTTTTGCTCAAATTTCTATGGAATCAAATACTTTGTTCTGTTTTTTTTTGCTTAGTTTTGCTCTGATCAAGCTTTCATTGAATTAGCATATACAGTTTGTCATCTTGAGAGACTTTCTCTGCTCTCTGATACCCCTTTGCATGGCTTGCCCAACAGGATTTTGTTTTGTTCATTAGAGGCTTAGTCTTTGTTCCCCATGTTGGTTGTGCACCATCCTTCAATTTTTTTATTATGGAAATGCCAGAAAAATTTAATAAGATTTTCCAATGTAGGAAAAAAAAATGTTGACTGCATACTATGTGCCAGAGAGCCCCCGGGCCTTGTAGTGGAAGCAGATGATGAGGGAACTTCTTCAACTCAAACTTGCAGAACGTGGCTAAGTTAGATAAGGAAAATGATGGTTTTATTCCACTGTAAGTTTGAAAGTACCATGATAAAGTCTACCACGTAAAGTAACACCCTAACTAGAGAAATGCAATTCAGGTTGGCCTGTTTACAAAAGGTTTTGAGAGAGTAGATGTTTGTTGAACTTGAAGGTATAGAATCAATTTTAAGTTGAAAGAGAAGTAAGTTGTAAGTTATAAAAATGAGGCGTTCATAAATTCACAGATCTGTGGAGTTCATTATGGGATGTGTAATTAACTTCATATGCCTGGTGCAATATAAGTAAGGAGGGAAAGAGCTGTTGGAGCAGAAGGTGGATAACAGGGCAGAAGAAGTATCCTGGATTATTTCTGTACTAGGTTGAGGATCTCTTTTGTTATAAAAATAAAAATAATTATTGAATAGTTTAAATAACATTTACAGGAATCACAAAAATTTAGTAATAATGAAATAAAAAGGTAATAGCAATTATGTTAAAGAAACAAATATAAAGACAAAAACAGGAAATGTAGAAAACTTTAACAAATAGAATAGGAAAGACCTGAAAAGCAGTTAAATCTTGAAGAATAATGGTGATATAATTTTTTTATGCTGGGAAACAAGAAAAAGAAATAGGCCATGACTGGAATTAAGGAAGATTTAACTTGATATATTTCCATTTGTGAGCTGACTAGGCAATGCAGTCAATAAGGAAGGTTTCATATTTGGGGTTGCTTAAGCCAACATGTAATTTTTTTCGCTATAGTCTTTTTTTTTTATTTAATGAGCATAAATTTCCAAAGTACAGCTTATGGATTACAATAGCTTCTTCCCCCCCGTAACTTCCCTCCCACCCACAACGCTCCCCTCTCCCACTCCCTCTGCCCTTCCCCTTCACATCACGATTAATTTTCAATTATCTTTATATACAGAAGATAAATTTAGCATATGTTAAGTAAAGATTTCCACATTTTGCTCCCACACAGAAACACAAAGTGTAAAATACTATTTGAGTACTAGTTATAGCATTAACTAAACACCTAAGAGTAATTGTGTATTGATTACAGAGTTCAACCAATAGTTTTAAGTAGAATATAAAATGCATCTTTTGTATTGTTGTGGCTCCCCCCACTAACCTACCTCCCTCCCGTGGCCCTCCCCTCACCCACTCCCTCTCCCATCCCGCCCTTCATCACGGTTCATTTTCAATTACCTTCATATACTGAAGATCAACTTAGTATATAGTAAGCAGGGATTTCAACAGGTTGCACTCACACAACTGAACCAGCTATAGGGTATTGTTTGACTAGTAGTGTTGTTTTTGAGTTTCATAAACATATTAAGGACAGAGATCCCGCGTGGGGAGCATGAACCCAGTGACTCCCATTGTTGATTTAACAATTGACACTCTTATTTATGATGTCAGCAATCACCTGAGACTCTTGCTATGAGCTGTCTAGGCTATGGAAGCCCCTTGAGTTCACCAACTCTGAACTTGTTTAGTCAAGTCCATATCACAGTGGGGGTTCCTTCCTCCCTTCAGAGAAAGGCGCCTCTCTCCTTGATTGCCTGATCCTTCTGCTGGGGTGTTGTTCACCAGGATCCTTCATTTAGATTTTTTTTTTTTGCCACTGTGTCATGGCGTTCCATGCCTGTGAGACTCTCATGGACCTTTTAGTCAGATCCGAATGTCCCAAGGGTTGATTCTGAGGCAGGAGTGCTGTTTTGGGCATTTGCCATTCTATGAGTATGCTATGTGTCCTGCTTCCCCCGCAGGATCATTCTCTCCCTTTTGATTCTATCTTTCATTATTTGCTTACACTGGTCTTATTTGTGTAATCTCTTCAACACTTACCCTATCTTTTTGATCAGCTGTGTATTTATATTTATCACTTTACGAAGTGCGCTGGCATTGGTACTTGCCTCCTTGGTAAGGTTGAGTTGAAATCCCCTGGCACATTTCTAGTTCCACCATTGGAGTTAGGTCTGAGTGAGTATGTGCCATCCTATATATCTCCTCCTTCTCTTATTCCCACTCCTATGTTTCACAGAGATCAATTTTCTGTTAATTTTTAAATGCTTAAGAATGGTTGTGCATTGATTGCAGAGTTCAACCAGTGGTCTTTTGTAGAGCAAACCAAGCAACAACAACAACAAAAATACTAAAGGAACAAAATAGTAAGTTGTTACTCAACAGTCTAGACAAGGGCTGCTCATGTCATTGTCTCTCATAGTGTCCATTTCACTTCAATGGGTATCATTTCAGGTGCTTGTTTAGTTGCCATTGATCAGGGAGAACATGTGATATTTGTCCCTTTTGGACTGTCTTATTTCACTCAGCATGATGTTTTACAGCTTCCTCCATTTTGTTGTAAATGCCCAGATTTCATTGTTTTTTACTGCTGTATAGTGTTCCATAGAGTACATATCCCATAGTTTCTTTATCCAGTCATCCATTGATGGACATTTAGGTTGATTCCATGTCTTAGCTATTGTGAATTGAACTGCAGCAAATATTGAGGTGCAAATGGCTTTTTTCACCCCTTTAATTCCATTTGGGTATATTCCAAGGAGTGGGATGGCTGGGTCCTGTGGTAGTGCTATATTCAGGTTTCTGAGGATTCTCCAGACTGTCTTCCACAGTGGCTTTACCAGTTTGCATTCCCACCAACAATGGATTAGTGTCCCTTTTTCTCCACATCCTCTCCAGCATCTGTTGTTGGTTGATTTCTGTATGTAAGCCAGTCTAACCGGAGTGAGGTGGTATCTCATTGTGGTTTTGATCTGCATTTCCCTGATGGCTAGGGATCCTGAGCATTTTTTCATGTGTCTGTTGGCCATTTGGATTTCCTCTTTTGAAAAATGTCTGTTAAGGTCCTTGGCCCATTTTTTTATTGGGTTGTTTGTTTTGATTCTGTGGTGTTTTTTGATCATTGTGTAGATTCTAGTTGTTAATCCTTTATCTGTTGTGTGGTTTGCGAATAACATCTCCCATTCTGTTGGTTGCCTCTTCGCTTTCCTGACTGTTTCCTTTGCTGTTAAGAAACTCTTCAATTTGAGGTAATCCCATTTGTTTATTTTATCTTTGATTACCCGTGCCTCTGGGGTGTTCTCCAGGAATTCTTCGCCTATTCCGATATCTTGAAGGGTTTCCCCTATGCTCTCAATTAGTTTCATGGTGTCGTGGCGCATCTCGAGTTCTTTGATCCATGTTGAGTGGATTTTTGTATAAGGTGTAAGGTAGGGGTCTTGCTTCATACTGCGACATGTGGACATCCAGTTTTCCCAGCACCATTTGTTGAAGAGGCTGTCCTTGTTCCAGGGGTTGGTTTTAGGTCCTTTGTCGAATATGAGTTGGTTACAGATGTTTGGATTGATCTCCGGTGTTTCTATTCTGTTCCATTGGTCTATCCATCTGTTTTTGTACCAGTACCAGGATGTTTTGATTATAACTGCCCTGTAGTATGCCTTGAAGTCTGGAATTGTGATGCCTCTGGCCTTGTTTTTATTGTTAAGGATTGCTTTAGCTATTCTGGGTCTCCTGTTTCTCCATATGAATTTCAGCATCGTTTTTTCTAGGTCTTTGAATAATGACTTTGGTATTTTGATTGGTGTTGCATTGAACTTCTAAATTGCTTTTGGGGGAATGGACATTTTGATGATATTGATTCTTTCAATCCATGAGCATGGCAGGTTTTGTGTCGTCTTCTATTTCTTTCTTTAGTGTTTTGTAATTTTCATCATAGAGGTCTTTGACCTCCTTGGTTAAATTTATTCCAAGGTACTTTATTGTTTTTGTGGCTATCGTGAATGGGATTGATCTTAGTAGTTCTTGCTCGGCCCTGGCATTGTCTGTGTATACAAAGGCTGTTTATTTCTGAGCGTTGACTTTGTATCCTGCTACTTTACCAAACTCTTCTATGAGTTCCAGTAGTCTTTTATAGGAGTTTATCGGGCCCCTATATATAGTATCATGTCATCTGCAAATAGGGATAGTTTAACTTCCTCCTTTCCCATTTGTATCCCTTTAATTTCTTTTTCTTGCCTGATGGCTCTGGCTAACACTTCTAGGACTATATTGAATAGCAATGGTGAGAGTGGGCATCCCTGTTGGGTGCCAGTTTTCAATGGAAATGCCTCCAACTTTTCCCCATTCAATATGATGCTGGCCTTTGGTTGATCACAGACTGCCTTAATTGTGTTGAGGAATGTTCCTTCTAACCCCAGTTTGCTTAGGGTTTTCATCATGAAAGGGTGTTGTACTTTGTCAAACGCTTTCTCTGCATCTATTGAGATAACCATATGATTTTTGTTTCTCAATTTATTAATGTGATGTATTACATTGATTGACTTTCGAATATTGAACCATCCCTGCATACCAGGGATAAATCCCACTTGGTCCAGGTGAATGATCTTTCTGATGTGTAGTTGGATTCGGTTTGCCAGAATTTTGCTGAGTATTTTTGCATCTATGTTCATCAGGGAGATAGGTCTGTAGTTTTCTTTCTCTGTTGTGTCTTTTCCAGGCTTAGGAATTAAGGTGATATGGGCTTCGTAGAAGGAATTTGGAAGGATTCCCTCTCTTTCAATCGTTTTGAATAATTTGAGAAGAACTGGGGTTAAATGTCTGGTAAAATTCGGCAGTGAAGCCATCCGGTCCTGGGCTCTTCTTTTTCGGTAGTGCGTTTATTACTGATTCAATTTCTTCCATGGTTATGGGTCTGTTTAGATTTTCTATATCTTCACGGCTCAGTTTAGGAAGGTTGTATTTGTCCAGGAATCTATCCATTTCTTCCAGGTTCCCCATTTTGTTAGCATACATCTCTTTGTAGTAGTTTCTGATGATTCTTTTTATTTCTGTTGTGTCCGTTGTTACATTTCCATTACTATCTTTGATTTTACAGATTTGGGTCTTCTCTCTCCTTTTTTTGGTTAGTTGGGCCAATGGTGTGTCGATTTTGTTTATTTTTTCAAAGAACCAGCTCCTGGTTTTGTTGATCTTTTGTATTTTTTTTTTTGTTTCAATTCTGTTTATTTCCTCTCTGATCTTTAGTATTTCTTTCCTCCTTTTGGATTTGGGCTTGATTTGCAGCTGTTTTTCTAAATCCTTAAGGTGCATGGAGAGTTCATTTGTTTCATTCCTTTCCAGCTTCTTGATGTAGGCACTAATTGCTATAAATTTTCCTCTTAGCACTGCTTTTGCTGTGTTCCACAGGTTTTGATAGGTTGTGTTATCATTTTCATTTCTTTCTAGAAATCTTGTGATTTCTCTTTTAATTTCTTCGATGACCCACTGTTCATTTAGGATCATGTTGTCCATTCTCCATATATTTGCATATGGTGTAGAGATTCTTGGGTTGTTGATTTCAAGTTTCACTGTGCTATGGTCTGAGAAGCTGCATGGTATAGTTTCAATTTTTTTGAATTTGTTGAGGCTTCCTTTATGGCCTAGCATATGGTCAATCCTAGAGAATATTCCATGTACTGGGGAGAAATACGTGAACTCTGTCTGTGGGGTGGAAGGTTCTGAAGATATCTATGAGATCTATTTGGTCTATGGCGTCAATTAGCTCGGTTGTTTCCTTGTTGAATTTCTGTCTGGTTGATCTGTCCATTGGTGACAGTGGGGTGTTGAAGTCCCCTGTTACTATTGTATTTGAGTCTATATCTCCCTTTAAATCCTTTAGTAATTCTTTCAGGTAGCCAGGCGCCCTGTAATTAGGAGCGTATACATTTATAATAGTAATGTCTTCCTGTTTCTTGCTGATGTGGGCAATAAACCAAATGTCCACAACAGGTGGAAAATTTTTCTCCTTTTCTGTGTCTCACTTTCTCTCTCTCTTTTTTTTTTCTTTTCAAATAAATAAATTAATGCATTTGTTTAAAAATGAAGTGTAGAAGAAATTTAAAACATTTAAGTAACTGAAGAAACTGGAGCTCCGGTCTTTTTCATCAACTTCTCCTTGTTCCCCATTCTTAGTTCCAGTCTAACAGGCTCTTTAATTATCCTCATTGTATCCTGAGCAAATTTTTCTATCCTAAACATTCTGAAGGTTCTGCTATTCCTTGTTCTTTATGCAGATTATATTTATTTATATTTATTTATGACACCAATTATATTTATTTATGACACCTATTCAGGTCTTTCAATGTCTATGATAGATTAGAATTTAATTAAACAATAATATAATAGCTTTATATATTAAAATTAATTTTAATAATTAGAATTTAAAGCTACAGTCACTATTTAAAATATCTTCGATTTGACTTAATACAATAGACCTCTACCATCTTCCTGTAAATACTTGTTGCTTTAAACAAATATTGGGGGCAGGAATTTGCCCGAACTATTGAGACACAGTTTGGGACACCTTCATACCATATTGGAGGGTGTGCTTCCAGTCCCATTGCTACTAGGAGGCAGCAAATGATGGCTCAAGTACTTGGGCCCCTGCCATCCATATGGGAGACAGAGATTGAGTTTCCTGGCTTTGGCCTCATCCAGCTGTGGGTGTCAGAGATATTTGGGGAGTGAACCTGCAGACAGAAGATCTGTCTCTCTGTATCTCTCTCTCTCTCTCTCTCTCTTTCTCTCTTTGAAATAAAATGAAAATAAATACAGAGGAAGAAAAAGAAACACTAGACCGATTGCCTAGAAATGAAACTTTAATGAATATCAAGGAAGGGCTCTCTTCCCAAATGAACTACTTCATCTCATGAATATGATTGTAATGTGCATATACACACAAATTCTTTTGAAAAAATGAAAGGCGTTCCACTGGCCATTTAGAAAACCATTGCTTTAGGATTGTAAGGTTTTTAAAAAGATTTTATTTATTTATTTGAGAGAAAATTACAGACAAAAAGAGGGAGAGACAGAGATAAAGGTCTTCTATCTACCGATTCATTCCCGAAATGGCCACAACAGCTAGAACTGGGCCGATCTGAAGCAGGAGCCAAGAGCTTCTTGTGGGTCTCCCACATGGCTGCAGAGCCATCTCTCACAGCTTTCCCAGGTACATTAGCAGGGAGCTGGATTGGAAGTAGAGCGGCCAGGCCTCGAACTGATATGATACGGTGATCATATCAGATGCTGGTGCCTACTAGGCCACAGTGCCAGCCCCTGGATTTTAAGGTTTTCTGCAGATACAGGAAAATCAGTGTAGGTTCCTGTGAGGCTAACATAGTCATAGGAACAAGAATGCAAAAGACACTTCAGTTTCTGTATTCTAAAAGATATTCTCCTTCAAGAACAGCAGGAAAGGAAGAATATATGTCAAGTAGAAGGTCTAATATCGTCAGTGCAAGATGACAACTAACTGTCTGTCTCATGGCTTTGTGTCATTTCACACAGTATTCTTCTAAGTCTGCTGAAGAGTTGAGGTACTACTTTTTTCTTCAAAAGGCAAGCTGCTGAATTTTTCTATGGTTTGTTCAAGGTCACAAATGAAAAGACAGAAAATGAACAGTGCTGTGTTGTGCATCCATCTCTAATAAATTACACTAACTCACTTGTTTTTCAAATGCAGATGTACCTAGTAATTTAAGAATCAATAACAATTTTTGTAATTACAAAAACCAAGTGATTAACAATAAAAATGCCCTTTAAATTCCTTTTAAAAAAGTGCTTTTACAGGTAACACAATTTTTTGCCCAAATGTATCTGATGTACCATTTTATATGACAAATTATGAAGTATGTCACATAACAATAAATGGGAATGTAGACATGTCTTTAACAAAAATTACTGCTTTGGAAAATATATAACTAGCTTAAAGCAGGGACTGAGAGACTTCTTAAAATTTATGAATGTATTAATAATCAATATTTAATAATTCAGGAATATGAATACTGAACTGGAAATGTAAAACTAGAATCAAATTATTTAAAAACATGATATTGAATTGTAATTCACAGTGCAAATAGCTAGGCATATTTAATATTTTAGGCTGTTAATATTTTATTGTGATTGTTTCTAATATCATCCCAAATAAAACAGATACCACATTTATTGTTTCAGTACTTGTGTTCAAATGAGCATAACTAATGACAATTGAAAGGATTTCATAAGTCTGTTAAATTGAAGAAGGAATTACCTAAGGTGGAAAATGGTTCACAAAATCTTATTTGAGCCAAGTATAATTAAAACTAATAGACATAATTGTTCTTTATTATGTAGAAACTTTGTCTTTGAATATGCATAAGACTTAACATTTCTATTTTCTTTAAATCCAATTTGTAAAGAATCAAAACACAATGGTTCAGAAAACAAAATTGTCATTTCTTAAAGGACCACATTTTAGATATTTATATTGGCATAAAGGTCTGATGTTTAATCAAAGAAAACCATAATGATTATAGCAAATGGGAATTGAATGATATTAAATGAGAAAATCAGTAATGAAGGTTTGTAGAAGATCAGATTTTATTTTTAATGATTTCAGTATGATCTCAGATGTGACAGAATAATTACATGAAGCTTGCTCCTTCGAATTTTCCTTTCACATAATTTTACTGATGTTGTAATTTATAGCCCAATTAGTCAATTTTTCAAATGCCATAGGTGAGACATGCCAAGAGAGTACTTTTTATCTACCCATCTGTCATACATTCTGAATTTTTTCTCATTTAACATTTAGCAATTTGTTATGAATTTGTGTGTCAAGTCACAAGTCTTCTAAGGTATCTGCTGTAGTTTTGGTGTGTTCCCCAGCAGTTCCTGTGTGGGAAACTTAACCCCAGTGACAATGTTGGGAGGTGGTGCCTATTGAAAGGTGGTGGGGCATAAAGAGTACCATCTTCATGAATAATCCACGTCACTATAGGAATGCCATTGGGGGTGGAGCTGCTCTTCTATTTTCTTTGCATTTCTGCTCTGTGAGCCCATCAGTCATGTTATGATGTAGCAAAAGGACCTTTGCCAATGCTGGTGTCATGCTTTCAGACTTCTCAGTCTCTAGAATTGTAGGGAAATAAATTTCTGTTCTTTATAAATTACCCCTTCTATGGCATTCTATTGTAGTTTACTAGAGTAAGGTAATACCAAAATGCTGTGGAAACGTTAAAACAAATGGGAGATTTTAAAGTGGTCAGAAGATGACATGGACGCTATTGTCTATAAGGAAGTGATACAATGTTCTAAAGCTAAACATGTTTGTAAACAAAACTGTTTAGCACACAGAAATATGTGTCCATAAAGGTTTTCTTATTTAGTTACAAAAGTATTTTCAATGTAAAAATTGAGTAAGTTATGTTTCTTTATCACTATATCCTGATCCACCATTAAAAATATTCTACTGTTTAAAAATGTCATTTTAGATAGGTCACTATCTAAAATTGGACTTATTTTTTGGTTTTAGATTCTGCTCCATTTGCAATGTTTCTGAAATGCATTTGGTTGTCATTGCTGAGATAAAAGAAATGCAACTGAATTATTTTAAACACCATTGAACTCACACACACTGAAAGAATCAAGCGTATTTATAAAATACATTAATACTTACAATTAAATGTTGTTTTCATAGAATAAACACAATGAAGGGTCCAAATAAAATCTCAATGCTCTAATTTCAAAGATAATAATTATATGCATATTGCATAAATTTTATTTTTGAGTATATCTGGAATTTCTGGGAATATTTGAATACTTGGAGTAAAAAGAACATATTTGGGGAAGCCATTGTAATCCATAAGCTGTACTTTGGAAATTTATATTCATTAAATAAAAGTTTGAAAGCAAAAAAAATATTGAAATAAAAAAAGAACATATTTGATAGGTAAACTGGTAAAAGGAAGGTAGTGTAATGAAAATAAGCTCATAGAATAAATTCATAGACAGCAAAACTATGCAAAAACGTGTTTGTCCCATAATGAGTATAAAATGTATCTGCAATAAATCATTCATGTAGGAGACTGATCAGAAGTAATATAGTTTGGGGCCAGTGGTCTGTGAATGCAAATATTTCTTTTTCTTTATGCATAAAGATATAGGGACCACAGAAAAGGATGTGTAATGGAAATTATTTAATTTGGTGATCAGGGCGATATCATTTACTTTGGTCTGTGGAATTAAAATGGTTTGAGATAAACAAGGAATTATGGACAATATATAATCTGATTAGCTAGGCAGAAACACTGTGTACTACAGCTTTTAACGTTTAGAAATGAAATTCAAAACAGGTATCTAGGAAAACAATATTAATGTGGTGTTCAATGACTGCATAATTATTTTAATTTCAGAGGGCAAACAGGTGTGATCCAAATTACATTTTTAATGGTCAAGAAGAAAGTAGCAATGTCAGATGCAATTGGGGTCACTGTATTCTTAATATTTAGAGAAATAAACTGAAATCTAACACTGCATCCTGTGGACATTACAATATAAATTCTCAGGAGATTTAAATTCTGGTGTCACTTTGGGATCTGATAGCCAGCTTTCACTTGTCTTCAGTTAACTACATGGAAATCTCATCTGGAAGCTGATGCTCTCATCCCAGACCTCTTCCTTGCTTACACAAAACAAAGTGTTTGATTGTGGCCTTTGTGCATGTATGTCACTGTCAATCAGTTTTGAAAGCTGTGGACTATATGTATAAAATATGTTAAAATTGAATATTTCAACTTCCAGATTCCAAAAGGACAAAATTTCTGCTCTAATGTCTTCATGTTTCTTCACCATCCTGTTGTTCCTCTAGTCTTTTCTAGTCTTCTTCCTTCTTTGTTAGATGAGAAACAAGCTAAAAAGAGAAAAGAAATTCTCAGCTTCTAACAACAAAATCTAGTTGTTTGGTTAGAGAGGAACCCAACCCTCTTTTAAATCATTCACCTGTCCTATGAGATCCTCATTTTTGATCCAAAGCTTGTCTTTTCATACACAATTATCATTGCTTTATGAACAGATAGTTCATTCTGGGAGGAATCTGATACCAGGGGAGATGTCTAATACTAAGCTCCTGGAATGATGCTATCCATCACTAATTTTAGTAAGCCCTTGACTATTAAATTATTATCATCTACCTCTTGGATTTTCAAGTGTTAGATCTCACATCTAGAGGCAACTCAGTTGGGCAAGTGATCCCCTATCCTTGTCCTCAAAGCAATTCCTACTTGTCATTTTTAAATGCAGTTGTTGGTTTATGATTTGTGTGGCTTCTTCTCTGACTAGGGTGAAAACTGCCTGAGATAAGGAAGGCAGTCAAAGTCATGTTGTAGATATCAGTGTAATGAGAGTGATTGGATTGACAAATTGATACTGAATGAGTATACAAGAGCACACCGTGAAAGGGTAACGAAAGCAGAAGTGGTAGAATGACCTCATTTACTTCTCTCTAGAACATGGACTGAATGTGTTTTGACTTGCTCTATACTGCATCCTGTGTACTACAGGAAATTCTTTCCATAAGCACATCACCTCCAGACACTCAAGAATTTTACAGCTTCCCTGAGTTAGTGGTTACATCTCTCTCTGGTTCTATCGTCCCAACAAGAGTTCTAAAAAATCTATTCTTTTATGATATTCTACTTCATTATCAATGATTGGTGCTTTAAGAAATAGATATATTGCATAACAAGTAATATAGGTTTATTTGAAGGGAAAAGTACATCAAAATTATAAGCAAGTAAATAACAATAGTGCAACCCAACACCCTTAAAAACAGAAAGAGAAAAATAAAATCATAGAGGTGGTGCCATTGACTCTCCCTAGTAATTTATTCAATAACCTTACTCTCCAGTGACTGAGATGGAGTCTCTGTACCTCCTATTTTATCAGTTATCACAGTTCCTTTTATGTCCACAAAGTCAACATTTCCCCAGATTAAGTGTAACTATTATGTTAATTCAGTGTTTATCAAAAGCTCTTTCCTCTAGGCCATGTAACCCATGAATCACAGGATGAGAGTGCAGGTCATGGAAAGATACCATCTGTGCAGATGTTCATTTATTACATTAGTTGTAAAATGTTTATATTTATTATGCATGAAAACTTTAATAATTTACAATGGATTTTAGAAAAACGCCTAAGTGTAAAGCAATAAAAGCAATGGATTGCTAAATAATGAAGTAGTGATGATTGGATTTACCACTAAACAAAAAAAGAAACCTGTGCTGACATCTAACAGAGACTTTATGTATTGCACAAGTCTGATTTATTATTTTTATGAATGTGGAGTGTGAATTACAATTTTAATTAATTTATTTATTTGTGTTTTTGTGTTCAATTCCCTTTTTAAAATTTTAATGTTTTTAACAAATTCAATATAGTTTATAGATAGAATTCTATGAATGTAATGATATACCTTCCTCCCTCCATTCCTCTATTTTCCTTTCTCCTTCTCACCTTCCCCCCCTTTCTTTCTTTTATTTTTGAGATAACAAATTTTAAATTTACATTACAGTAAAAAAGTCATAATACTTCATCAATTAAGAAGCTTACCAAGTAAAAACCAAAAATTCACTACTTCAGGAATATAGACAATAGCTATAAACAATAATTGAGTGCAAAAAAATAGCATTTCATCCATATAGAATAAATTTTAAAGTAATTACATGTCATTAAAGATATAGTTGTATAACATCATGCCAAAGCAGATACAGCAACATCCTGCAATGCCAGCACCCCATATGGATACCATTTTGTGTCTCAGCTGCTTCACTTCTGATCCAGCTCCCTGCTAATGGCCTGGGAAAAGCAGCAGAAGATGACTCCAGTTCTTGGACCCCTGCCACACATATGGAAGACCAGGATGAAGCTCCTGGCTCTTGGCTTTAGCCTGGCCATAGCAGCCACTTGGGGAATGAACCAGATGATGAAAAATCATCCTCTCCTCTCCTCTCCTCTCCTCTCCTCTCCTCTCCTCTCCTCCCCTCCCCTCTCCTCTCCTCTCCTCTCCTCTCCTCTCCTCTCCTCTCCTCTCCTCTCCCCTCCCCTCCCCTCGCCTCCTATTCTCTCCTCTCCTCTCTCCCCCATTGTACTCTTCCCTCCCCAATGCTCTCCTCTTCTCTTCTTTTCTCTTTCTCCCCATCTCTGTAACTCTTTCAAATAAATAATAAAGTCTTTAAATTTATATTAAATGAAAAGTAATTTTTACTCCATGTACTGAATTTCAAATAAATATGTAGGATTAAAACACTCCTGGGACCAGCGCTGTGGCATAGCAGGTAAAGCCACTGCCTAAAGTGCCGGCATCCCATATGAATGCCTGTTTGAGTCCTGGTTGCTCCACTTCTGATCCTGCTCTCTGCAATGGCCTAGGAAAGCAGCAGAAGATGGCCCAATTCCTTGGGCCCCTGCACCCACGTGGGAGACCCAGAAGAAACTCCTAGCTTCAGATAAGCACAGCTCCGGCTGTTGTGGCCAATTGGGGAGTGAACAAACCAGCAGATGAAAGATCTCTCTCTCTCTCTCTCTCTCTCTCTCTCTCCCCACCCCCCTCCTCCTCTCCCCCTCTCCACCTCCCTCTCTCTGCCTCTCCTTCTCTCTCTGTATAACTCTGACTTTCAAATAAATAAATAAGTCTTAAAGAAAACACATTCCTATCTAAATCATTAGATTTCTCATATTTTTTCTCCTAAAGTCAATCATCTTGTAACTCTTTAATATATATTTCTTTGAGGCAGTGCTGTGGCTTAATGGGCTAAGCCTCCACCTACGGCACTGGCATCACATATGGGTACCAGTTCTTGTCCTCACTGCTCCTCTTGTGATCCAGCTCTCTGTTATGGCTTGGGCAAGCAGTAGAAGATGGCCCAAGTGCTTGGACCCCTGCACCTGTGTGGGAAACCCAGAAGTTCCTGGCTCCTGGCTTGGGATAGGCTCAGCTCGAACCTTTATAGCCATTTGGGGAGTGAACCAATGGATGGAAGACTTTTCTCTCTGTCTCTCTCTCTGTCTGTAATTCTACCTCTCAAATAAATAAATAAAATCTTTTAAAAAACAGTAATTTCAGGGTTGGCACCGTGGCTCACTTGGTTAATCTTCCTCCTGCGGCGCCGGCATCCCATGTGGGCACCGGATTCTAGTCCCTGTTGCTCCTCTTCCAGTCCAGCTCTCTGCTGTGCCACAGGAGAGAAGTGGAGGATGGCCCAAGTGCTTGGGCCCCTGTTCCCGCATGGGAGACCAGGAGGAAGCACCTGGCTCCTGGCTTTGGACCAGCATAGCGCCAGCCGTAGCGGCCATTTGGAGAGTGAACCAACGGAAGGGAGTCCTTTCTGTCTCTGTCTCTCTCTCACTATCTATAACACTACCTGTCAAATAAATAAATAAAAAATCTTAGAAAAAATATTTCTTCATATTGCATTTATAGGTGTAAATGTGTGTGTATGTGCCACTTGAATTGATCAAAATTTCAAAGGTCACATTCCAAATTTCAAATTTGTAAATCAACATCTAAACACTCACAAGAGAAGTACCTAGACAAAATTATCTTTATTTTTTCAGTGGTGATTTCTTTAATGTCTATGAAAGACTCTGATTAATGTATGCTTCTTGTTTGAGTGGCAAGAATGGGTTTTAGGGAGAGCATTTATTGCTGAATTCTGATAAAAGAAGATGATGCCATCATGGAAAGCCAAGCTGATTGAAGTCTACAGCATTGTTTCTGATGAAAAAGGAAGCAGTAACTGGACAGAACAATTTCTCATCACTGTATTGCAGTTCTCTGTAATAAGATTACTAGGAGAGTTGTGTTTTCACTAAGTTAAATACATTGTTAGAGTGCCTAAGAGTTCTTAGCACATATCTCATGTCCTGTAATGAAGAAATGATGTGGTTTCAAAGGAAGATAAGGGTAATTGGAAGCCAGACAGAATTTGATCTTGCCAGGAGGTTATGGAAAGGAAAAAAAGCTTAACTTTTCTTTATTTATATTATCACTAAGTCTGTTTATATTTTGTCTCAGACAAGATGTTAGATTAATTTTACGGCACTGTTAAACCTTAAAACTGACATTTACAATTAATCTGTCATATTTCCCATAAGAAATCGTTATTCTGCATTTGATTTTAGCCAAAAGGCCGAGAAGTGATAGAAATTATTCTGGTTGCCATTCTTTGTTCTTTCAGTGCCACTGGTAGAGGACTCAGGCTTCGAAACTCAAAACTCAAACCACTTTTTCTCCTCCAATTTTCATCCTTATAATTTACAAGTAAATCTAAAAATTCTATTCCTGTGTTAATTTTTTACTGCTCTCCTCACATCCTAAAAACCTGTCCACTGTTAGCTCTCCAAAATTATTGTTAGGAAACTTTTTACATTTATTTTGCAGACTTCTTCTTAATTTATTTCTTTATAATTCATTTTTCAAAATACATTTGATGTATCTTTTTCACTCAGTAACTTTATTAAGTAATTCTGTTGCTCAAAATCTCTAATGTGTTTTAACCATTTTATTTCAAATTTGTTGTTAAGCATGTATGCAGTAGATTTGGCATTCTAGCTATTCATTTCAACTCTGTGTGATGTATCTTACAGTCACAGTTGAGTTTCCTACTTTGAAATGCAGTATATATTTAGTTTTAATTTTCTCACTGTAAATGTAGATAAATAAAATTCAGTCAACATTTATTGAACAGATTTCTCAAATTGTTACTCCTTCAGGAGAGAGAAAAAAGAGAGTATTTTTTATAATTGTTTCCTCTATAATTTTGTAAACAATATTCACTTTTGTGTTCTTAATCTGAAAATTTCTAGACATTTTACCAAAACTTAACATATTTTCAACATGTGTAAGCATTAATATTTTAGAGTTTTTGAGTTATTATCATTCTTTCAATAAATATATGTTGATCACTTATGTAGCAAACATTGTCCTAAACATTGTCAATGCAGACAGAAAAGTTCAGATTCAGGAAGGAAAGCAAGTATACAGATAATCAAAACCATATCAATGGAAAAGTCCTTTGAAAAGTAAAAGAATTGGATATAGTAGAGAATAGTAATAGCAAAATGGAGTGTTGAATATCTTAGCATAAGCTTCTTATTTCCTTCTAAGGAGAATAGACTGAGCTGAGATCCAAATGTGAAGAGAAGTCGAATCATGAAACTCTGAGCTATATCCATAAAGACAATCAACACAAATACCATGATGTGAAGTTGGAGGCACAAAGATTACATGATCATGTATGTAGGTGTAAAAAGCCTTAGAAATAGTTTGTGAGCAGTTTTTATTTTACTTCAGATTCAGTGTAAAATTATTAGAGAATTTTATATAATTAAAGAATAAGAAATGGTGTTCTAGCTTCTTTGTAGATAAAAACTGTGAAGGTATTTTAAATTTGACCTTCATAAATATGTTACCTTCCCTCTTTGGATTTGCCTCTATTTTTGAACATATGACACAGAGATAGAAATAAATTATAGGGCTGAGTCTTGAGTTATTTTATTATTTAGAATGTGTTAATATGCAAATAGAGAGAATAAGACAATATTAATAAAATCTGAGTCTTCAAGTTTATCAAATGTTGCTTAGAGTTGAGGTTAGGAACAGAGAAAGTCAAAGTGAGTATTATATATAGTATGATTATCATTGGTGACTGTGGCAAGAACAATTCATCAAATTGGAAGTTAACTTGGGGATATGAGAGAATATAAGCTAAGAAATAGCCTTGGCAGCTGATGACAAGAGCCTAGGGTGATTACTGATGCCATAAACAAGAGTGCCAATTTGTTAAGTCAACAACAGGAGTCACTGTGCACTTACTCCTCATGTAGGATCTTTGTCCTTAGTGTGCTGTACATTGAGATTTAATGCTATAACTAGTACTCAAACAGTATTTTTCACTTTATGTTTCTGTGTGGGAGCAAACTGTTGAAATCTTTACTTAATGTATGCTAAACTGATCTTCTGTATATAAAGAGAAATGAAAATGAATCTTGATGTGAATGGAAGGGGAGAGGGAGTAGGAAAGGGGAGGGTTGTGGGTGGGAGGGACGTTATGGGGGGGAAGCCATTGTAATCCATAAGCTGTACTTTGGAAATTTATATTAATTAAATAAAAGTTAAAAAAAAAAAAGAAAGCGATAATATTTACTATGCACCATCTTTTTTCTTTTTATTCTTTTAAAAATTTATTTATGTGTTTAGATGCCGGGAGAATGAGAGAGAGAGATACAGACTGATGGGGAGAGAGAACAAGAGATCCCCCTTCTACTAGTTCACTCCCCAAACACTTATAATGGGCTGTGACTGTGCTGGGCTCTAAACCAGGAACAGAAACTCAATGCAGCTTCCCTTGTGGGTTGTAAGAACACGATCACTTGAGTAACCACCATTGTCTTGGCAGGACACTGAAGACAGGATCCAGAATCAGAAGTTGAATGCTGGGACTGTGCTCTAAGTTGATGGCATCTTAATCTGTTTCTTAAACTTTAGGTTAAATGCTTGCCTATTTTCTGTTTTGGATGTTTAACTGGCAAGAGGATGAAATAATTATGAAACAAGTAATGGGAAAGATATAATCAGAGAAGAATTTTTATGCTTAGTTCATTTTATATAAGCAAGACCTAAAATTAAAGTATATTATAGGGTTCTGGGAATGATTTTTTTGGACCAGATGATATAAAATTAATGATATAAAGTAAAAACAATGTTGACATAGCCAAGATACCAATAAGACATAGAAGTCAATTAAATTGAAGCTTGGAGTAGAGACACAAAACAAAAGGGGTTATTTTGGGGTACAGCTATAAGTTGTTAATATATTGATTTCCCAAATCCTTTCTTTTTTCAACATTTTCAGAGGCAAAATCATCAACTAAGAGTTGATGGGAGATTTAGTCATGAATTCAAGTTAGATCTATCCGTACTAGTCTGATTTTTCTTTAGAAGTACTAATCTGCAGGTGAAGACGATAGATTTTTAAGACATAGACAACAGAATAGAGTTGATCTTCTTGAAATATGGTGTCCACATGAAGTCATAACATGCTCAATTTCAAATTCCACATTTTTTCTATCTGACATTTCATTTTTGGTGGTCTATTGTGGATATCTGTACTTTGAATTCCAAAATCAATAGCATTCCCAGGGGATTGTTGGAGAGAAGTTTGAAGTAGAAATTCTACAGAAAAAGAGAGATGTCATGGAGCAGCATGAGCACTTTGAACATAGAGCCATGAGTGGGGACACTACCTTGACTACTGCAGCTGGGGTTAGAGGAAATGCCATTTGATGAAAGAGAGGTGAGAGTAGAATGTAGAAACCCATGTCACTGATGATATTGCCTTGAGAATCTTGATGATGACACTGACTTTGAATCTGGCCTGGGCTCTAATGGAAGAGAGGATACCCAGCTAAGCCCATGAAAGAAAAGCACATTTCTTTCTTCCATCTCCTGCAAGGATATTCTGTGACCAGCAGGAAGAGTGCATTCTTAATGCTAGTAGAGGCTGTAATGGTTCTCTCACATGAGACTAGGGGACTATCAGAGGGATAAATTCACACCCCTCACTGAATTTGATTCTAGCCTGTAGGTTTGGCAAGAGGTTGGGAACCCACTTAGGACTGTGAGGTGCTTCCATACTCTTATCCTATCACAGGCTCTTATTTCAGGCTGCCAAGGTGAAGCACACACACAGCCAGTTCTGGGAATACCTCTCTCTCTCTGCAGATGGGGCAGGAATTTGGGATAGAGGTTGTATCCTCTGAAGCCTGTAAACTGAGGAGATTTATGGGCTATGACTGTGGGAATTCTGTGACTACATGAAAGTTGTGGGGTATAGCTGGGCCTCTGGGCAATCATTGTGTCTGGCTTCCAAGACTAAGATTTCCCTGATTGCCTGGGATCAAGGCAGAAGGTTCTGAGCTCACATTGAGGACCAAACAGACCCTTTGTGTGGTTCATGAGTCTGCATGGGTAGAAGTTGTAGCCACTGAGGGTAGCACAAACAATATTCCTCTTGGGAAGGGGGAAGAGAGGGTGTGATTACATCAGAAGACATGATCATATTCTCCTCATTACTTACAATAGTGGAAATCAACCATGGCCAACTTAGATGTCACCCTGGATTCTCACCTCACACTTCAGCACTGACCAGCAAATTCTGGCACACATATCTAGATATTCACTGAGGGAAAAGACTCTCCACTAAACCACAGAGGCATAGTTCAAAGATAAAAGCCATCAAAGGAGAAAATAAAAAAAAATTTCCACAAAAGTGTAAACATTAATGCAGAAATACAAAAAACAAAAGCAAGGAAGGCAATAAGACTCCCCAAAAAGGACACAGCAACACTTCAATATTAGAATGTAAAGATGAAGAGATTCATGGAATGCTTGGAAATGAATTTAAAAAAATGATCATAAGATTACTGAGCACCACAGAGAAACAAATTAATGAGATAAAGAAACCCATACATTATCTGGATTAAATATCTTGATGAGAGATAGTGATATTGAAGAGAATCAAACTGAAATACTAGAAATGACTAATGAATTCATTGTCAAATAGAAAAATATAGAAAGCCTCAACAAAATATTAATGGGGCAGAAGAAAGAATATCCAAGAATGAAAACAAATCCTTGGAAATATCTCAGCCTTGCAAAAGAAAAAAAAATTAGAAAACACTGAAAATTGTGTTCAATATTTATGGAATACTATTAAATGACCAAACATGTCTCAGAAGCACCTGAAGGTTTGAAAAGTGAAAATAGATTGGGGCATCTATTCTGTGACACAATAGCAAAAGTTTTCCCAATGTGGAGAAAGAAAGGGACATCCAAGTACAGGAGGCACATAGAACTCCTGATAGATATGATCAGAAAATAGCTTCAGAAAGACACAAAAATTTCAACAGTGAAACAAAAAAAAGTTTCTGAAATGTGCACAATAGGAATGCAAGATTGTCTTCAGATAATCCCAAATTAGACTAACAGCTGACTTCTAAGCAGAAACCCTACAAGCCAGGGGAGAATGGAGAGACATTGTGCATGTATTAAGAAGAATTGTAAAAATCAATCGACACATCCACAATCAATCTTTAACAAAGAGCTAAAATCAATTCCTGGAGAAAAAACTATCTCTTCAAAATAGTGCTCTGAAAATTGAATCTCTGCACATGAAAGCATGAAACAAGATCCCTACCTTTCACCTTATACAAAAATCAACTCAAAATGGATCAAGGATCTAAAACTGTGACCTGACACTGTCAAATAAAGAAAATTATCAGGGGGGCTGATGCGTGGCTCACTTGGTTAATCCTCTGCTGTGGCACCGGCATCCCATATGGGCACTGGGTTCTAGTCCGGTTGCTCCCCTTCCAGTCCAGCTCTCTGCTGTGGCCCGGGAGGGCAGTGGAGGATGGCCCAAGTGCTTGGGCTCCTGCACCTGCATGGAAGGCCAGGCAGAAACACTTGGCTCCTGGCTTCGGATGGGTGTAGCGCTGGCCATAGCAGCCATTGGGGGGGGGGGGGTGCAACAATGGAAGGAAGACCTTTCTCTCTGTCTCTCTCTCTCACTATCTATATCTCTACCTGTTATATAAATAATAATAATAATAAAAGAAAATAATCAGGGAAACTCTGCAAGACATTGACAAAGGCAAAGACTTCTTGGAAAAGGCCCTGGAAGTACAGGTAAAAAAAATAAGTAATATTAAAAAAAGACAAATGGTATTACATCAAACTGAGAAGCTTCTGCACTACAAAGGAAACACTCAACAAAAAGAACAGGCAACTGACAGAATGGGAGACAATATTTTCAGACTATGTAACTGATATGTAGGATTTCTAAAGGGATCAAGAAACTGAACAGCAACAAAACACACAATCTAATTAAGAAATGGACAAAGGGCATCAACAGGCAGTTTTCACAAGATGAAATATAAATGACTAACAGACACAAGAAAAATGCTCAGAATAACCATCCATCAAGGAAATTCAAATAAAAATCACAATGAGGTTTTACCTAACCCAGTTCAAATGGCTATCATCCGAAATTCAAGGGTCAACTAATGCTGGTGAGGATGTGGCAGAACAGGTACCATAATCCAGTATTGATTGGAATGTAAACTAAGTACAACCATTATGGAAGACAATATGGAGATTCCACAAAGATCTGAAAATAAATCTATCATATGAATAAGCCATCCTACTCCTGGGTATTTACCCAAAGGAAATGAAGTCAGCATATGAAGGAGTTATTTATACCCCCATATTTATTGCAGCTCAATTCCTAATAGTTAAGTTTTGGAATCAACCCAGATGTACATCAGCTAATGAGTGGATAAAGAAAATGGAGTTTATATACACTACAGACTACTATTCAGCCATAAAAAAGAATGAAATCCTGTCTTTTGCAACAAAATGGATATAACTGGAAACCATTATATTTACTGAAATAAGCCATCCTCAAAAAGGCAAATAGCATATGTTTTCCTGATATGTTGCAGTTAATATAGAATACCAAAAATTTAATAGGAATTAAATGATCTTATTGTGATACAATTGCCATTTTAATACTTGTTTATAATCCGCTGGAACTTTGTACTTTATACTATGTATTTGTTGAATATTATAATTAGTAGGAAGTTAAGCCTGTAAACATAGAGTGGATTAAAATTATCATTGCAAAATGGATGAAAGGGGGGGGGAGGGAGTGAGATTGAGGGTGGAGAGTAAGGAAGTAATAGAAGTATAGTTGTATTTTTGGAACTGTACCTTGGAATGCATGAAGTCAGTTCTCATTATGTGAACAAAATTTTTAATAAGAAAGAAAAAGAGTAGAAATTAACATTTATAACGCCCATTTATGCTTTATAATTATGTAAGTCATGTGAATAAGAATTTGATTGTACTTTGTACTTTGTTGTGTGGATACATACCATATTTCCCATTTCCTAGCTTTCTAGTCTACTGTCATTTAGGAAAATTTTAAATTTTGTAGTCTCATATTCTTGGTATAAAAGAAAAGTATTCTAATCATGTATCAGAAAATACTTGTGTTTAGTGAGAATAATTAGGCTCAAACTCTTTTGGAAGCCTTTCTTAGTCCTTCTGTAACATTAACACACACACACGCATGCACAAACACACGTATGCACACATAGTGTGATAAAGAGTCTTATCAAAAGCCTCTAATCTCTGATAGTTGCTAATAGGAGTACAGTAACAGGTATCAGAATCATAGGTCATAGGTATTTTAATAACTAATAGTTGTAGGATATCTCTAGTATTTTATATGTAAATAATGCTATTTGTTCCAGGATAATATCTCTGAATTTTAATCTTTTATTTTCATATTTGGAATGACTTGCTATAGACTTTGCTTTTAAACCATCAATTACAAAGTACTTAAATTTATGATGATGTTCTCAACTGTATGTATATAAACTCAATCACAAATCCTTTGTTAATATAAACACATAATGACTCACATACATATTATATTTTATTAGCAACTGACAACTCTGACTATAATATTTCCTCTAACATCTTCTAGATCTGTCTAATCTGAATTTTTATACCAATGGAGTGAGTAATTTTTCAGTAGTACTAAAGAAAATTCCAGAGTCCATTCATTATCAGTTATGTTCCTTTTACTTCATGTTGGTCATTCTGTGGGAAAAATATTTGCAATTTATGCAACAGATAAAGGTTTAATAACCACAATCTACACAGAGATCAAGAAAATCCACAACAACAAAACAAACAACCCACTTAAGAGATGGGCCAAGGATGTCAATAGAAATTTTTCAAAAGAAGAAATCCAAATAGCCAACAGACACATGAAAAAAATGTTCAGGATCACTATTTATCAGGGAAATGCAAATCAAAACCACAATGAGGTTTCACCTCATCCCGGTTAGAATGGCTCACATTCAGAAATCTACCAACAACAGATGCTGGTATGGATGTGGGGGAAAAGGGACACTAACACACTGTTGGTGGGAATGCAAACTGGTCAAGCCACTATGGAAGTCAGTTTGGAGATTCCTCACAAAACTGAATATATCTCTACCATATAACCCAGCCATCCCACTCCTTGGAATTTACCCAAAGGAAATTAAATTGGCAAATTAAAAAGCTCTCTGCATATTAATGTTTATTGCAGCTCAATTCACAATAGCTAAGACCTGGAATCAACATAAATGCCCATCAACAGAAGACTGGATAAAAAAATTATGGGATATGTACTCTATAGAATACTATACATCAGTAAAAAAAATAATTCCAGTCATTTGCAACAAAATGTTGGAATCTAGAAAACGTTATGCTGAGTGAAACAAGCCAGTCCCAAAGGGACAAATGTATGTTCTCCCTGATCAGTGACAACTAATCGAGCACCAAGAAGGAAACCTGTTGAAGTGAAATGATCACTATGAGAAACAATGACCTGATCAGCCCTTTTACTGACTGTCGAGGAACAACTTACTACTTTATACTTTTTATTATTATTTTTTTGGTTCTACTTAATATCATTGGCTGAACTCTTTAATTAACACACAATTACTGGGGGCAGAGCCAAGATGGCGGAATAGTGAGGGCGCGCACCGATAGTCCAGGAAAATTTAGTTTAATAAAAGCGGAGTTACGGTAGCCTCAGAAAAAGGATCAGGAAAAAATTGCAGAGGAAACTCTTCCGGAGGTATTCGCTGTGATTCAAAGGACCTACTGGGAGAGCAGGGTCGCCAACCACACGGAAGCAGGGAAAGGAGAGACGCCCAGGGCTCCGAGTCCACACATCAGCGCTGGAAGCAGAGGTGAGCTCAGTAACTGCAGACATTGGCGGGGAAACGGTGGACAGAATTTTAGAGAGACACCGGTTTTGAAGCGGGAAAGTCCAACAGACTACAGGAGAGAAGGAAAAATAAATAAATAAATAAATAAAAAGGTGGGGGCATACTGGTACAGACAAGTTCCACTCTCTGCCAACGTTGCAAAGGCGAGCAAGAGACAAAGAGCTGGGATATACATAATAAACAGGAGAAACCGAGGCTGCACAGACTCTTTAGGTAAAAGCCAGCTGAAGCTAAATACCATCCATTCTGCTCAGCCTTGCAGTATTACTTACCTCCTGAACAAAAAATAAAATAAAATAAAATAAAATAAAATAAATGAATAAATAAATAAAGAGAGATTTACCACGCATAACCTGAGGGTGTCAACTTTGCACACCTGTAACCCTGAAGAACCAAGCAGAGCTCTCAGGCCACACCCATCTCAAGCCTCCAAGGCTCCTCCAACAGCAGGCAGTCCACTTAACACAACATAGTATAATAAAAAAATAAAAAAAAAAAACTCACAGTGAGGGAAACAGAATTAACCATGCCAAGCAATAAACACAGAAATCGAGGGAACAAGATCAAAGATGACATTATGATGCCTCCAAATAAACAAAACACCCCAAGCCAAGATTATGAAGATGAAGAGATAGAAGAAATGCAAGATACAGATTTCAAAAAATTTATGATAAGAACATTTAGAAGTTTTCAAAAGCAAATCCTTGAACTACAGAAATCCTTATTGGACAGGATTGAAAATCTCTCTCATGAAAATGAAATTTTCAGGAAGAATCAAAATGAAACGCAGAAACTAGTAGAACAGGAAAGTGTGATAGTGAAGAGAATCAAAATGAAATGAAGAGCTCAATAGATCAAATGACAAACACATTAGAGAGCCTTAAAAACAGAATGGGTGAAGCAGAAGAGAATATAAGACTTAGAAGACAGAGAACAGGAAAGGATACAGTCAAACCAAAGAAAAGAAGAGGAAATTAGAAATCTAAAAAATATTGTTGGGAATCTACAGGATACTATTAAAAAACCAACATTCGAGTTCTAGGAGTTCCTGAAGGCATGGAGAGAGAGAAAGGATTAGAAGGCCTTTTTAGTGAGATACTAGCAGAAAACTTTCCAGGTCTGGAGAAGGACAGAGACATCCTAGCACAGGAAGCTCATAGAACCCCCAGTAAACATGACCGAAAGAGATCCTCACCACGACACGTTGTAATTAAACTCACCACAGTGAAACATAAAGAAAAGATCCTAAAATGTGCAAGAGAGAAACGTCAGATTACTCTCAGAGGATCTCCAATCAGACTCACAGCAGACTTCTCATCAGAAACACTACAGGCTAGGAGGGAATGGCGAGACATAGCACAGGTGCTAAGAGAGAAAAATTGCAGCCCAGAATATTATATCCTGCAAAGCTCTCATTTGTGAATGAAGGTGAAATAAAGACTTTTCACAGCAAACAGAAATTGAAAGAGTTTGCCGCCACTTGTCCGGCCCTGCAAAAGATACTTAAAGATGTGCTACACTCAGAAACACAGAAACACGGCCATCAATATGAAAGGAGGGAAAAGAAGAACACCTACCAGTAAAAGAGCATGGGAAGCTCAAAGCATATACTAGAAAATATCTCCAGGAAAATGTCAGGGCAAAGTCGTCATGTATCAATAGTCACATTAAACGTGAATGGCCTGAACTGTCCAGTTAAAAAGACACAGACTGGCTGACTGGCTTAAGGAACAACACCCAACTATTTGTTGCCTACAAGAAACACATCTCTCTAACAAAGATGCATGCAGACTGAAAGTGAAAGGTTGGAAAAAGATATTCCATGCCAACAAAAAAACAAAAAAAAGCAGGTGTAGCCATATTACTATCAGACAAAATAAACTTTAATACAAAAACTGTTAAGAGAGACAAAGAGGGGCACTATATAATGATTAAGGGTTCAATTCAACAGGAAGATGTAACTATTATAAATGTATATGCACCTAATTACAGGGCACCGGTATATTTAAAAGATATGTTAAGGGACTTACAGGGAGACTTAGATTCCAATACAATAGTAATGGGGGACTTCAATACTCCACTCTCAGAAATAGATAGATCATCCAGACAGAAGATCAACAAGGAAACAGCAGATTTAATCGACACTATTGCCCAAATGGATCTAACAGATATCTACAGAACTTTCAATCCTACATCTAAAGACTTTACATTCTTCTCAGCAGTGCATGGAACCTTCTCTAGGATTGATCACATACTAGGTCATAAAGCAAGTCTCAGCAAATTTAAAAGAATTAGAATCATACCATGCAGCTTCTCAGACCACAGTGGAATGAAGCTGGAAATGAGCAACTCAGGAAACCCCAGAAAGTATGCAAACACATGGAGACTGAACAACATGCTCCTGAATGAACACTGGGTCATTCAAGAAATCAAAAGAGAAATCAGAATCTTTCTGGAAGTAAATGAGGATAACAACACAACATATCAAAACTTAAGGGATAA